>NC_083360.1:94897932-95228766 GCF_030254825.1 Meriones unguiculatus | reverse complement strand
CTACTTCCTGACTTCATTTTGCTTAAACTCAAAAGGCCCCGTCCACAGCCCCCACATCTGCAGGCCACTCTGGCGAGCTGCCCACGCACACATTTATGTCTGCTTTCAAGTGTTTTCAGAAGCCTATTCAATTGTGCCTTGGCAGGCCAGGCACCTTTACCCCTCCCAGAGACCTGGAGAGAGAGACTATCAAATTTCCTCTCAGGACCCTGGAAACTTGCATTCTAGGGACCTCAGGAAAGCTCTGCTGTTTCACAGGTAGATGTTAGAATGTGTAAACATGTCGTAGAATAGAAGAATTTGCTGTGGGGTGAGGGGAAGAGCAGAGGTGCCCCGGAGGTGGAGAAGAAGCTGGCCTTCCTTTCCAGGGAGCTGTTTATTTTTTGAGACACAATGAGTGTTCATTTTAACGAAGGTGTTGCCTCAGGTTCTTCAACAAGCTGCCTCTGCAGCTCTCATTGTGACTGAGATGGCTGCCACATGAACAAGAACTTCACCTTCTCCAGAGAAATCAGGGCAGCCTCCCTCCTGTCACAAAAGGTGCCGTAGCTCCCACCCTTGTATTAGCTAGACCACTGAGGCCCAGACTGAAGCCCAAAACCCAAATCATTTGTGTGGCAGAGCAGGAGCCTCTTTGTCGCCCTAACTAGTCTAGACCGGAAGTCTTCGAGCTGATTTGAATTTACTTAGTTGCTAACCCTTTCCACCCAAAAGGAATCTGAGCTTTGCTTCTACATCCCTCAGCTAGTCTCTAATTCTAGGCAACAATATCTAGGCCTGACTAGTGCGGGACAGCATAATTAAGGTGGGGCAATGGACTGAGCAGCAACAATCCTGAGACCAACCTTCTTTCTTGTCTCAAAGAAGAAACAGAAATGCTCAATGTTTGTGTCATCTCCATCTTCCTATCCCTCCCTCCCTCCCTCCTTCTTCCCTTTCCTCTTTCCCCATTCAACACAGTGTCATTTGCCTTCAATAGGAAATCAGATGGAAATTAATCTACAACATCATTCTAGACCGGAAGTACAGCTGTAATCAGAAAGGGGGTTGAGGTGTTTTGTAACGCACCAAACAAGCAGGACTGCTTTGGACAGCAGATAATGCAAACTAGCTTTGCTGGAAATGAGCTGCAAAATACCTTCATTTTCTACTACAGTGAAACCCTGATAAGATCACAACTGCTAGGGTCATACGGTATATCAGGTGGAATCACAGCCTTTAGAACTCCATTATTAATGCAGACAACCTCACAATCAAAGAGGATGAGAGCACAGTTTCCAGATGCCAATGATTTGATCCTATCTTATTTGGCTGTTTACATTCAAATAATGTGACTGTATAAATTTAAATAATACAAACCACCAACAGATGGATCCCAGTGAAAAACTGTGCTTTCGCTGAGACCCTGAATGTACACTATATGGTGCTTTACAATTTATTTGAGCAGAGTTCGCATTTAAAAAAAAAATGGGGAGGGGGAATAAAAAAAAAAGACTCATTTCTTCTACCATTATGGAAATAAAAGAACGGCGGCTTTAGTTCGCGCCGACGGTGCCAAGGAAACATGCAGTTCCCTAACCTCTGATACAATGTACCCATAAGGTAGCAAGCATCAAAGCATATTAAAAGATATTAACTGCATATTTGCTTATGAACAAGATAAAAAGCTGTAGGGCCTCCAGGTTCTCAAGCTGTGAGTGGAACAGCTTTGCAATTTGCCTGCAAAACTGCATTTTGATCTTAATGAATATAAAATGGCTGCCATTAAAAGTAAAACAGATTATTTCGGGTCTTCCCGGGCCCATAGCTCTTTGCCGGCCTTGGAGGGCCACTATGATCTTTCATTAAAATCTCACAGCAGGGCTCCCTCACCAGCAAATCAAGCCTTGCAGTCTAGGAGATTGGCTACATTTAAAAGTAATTTTCAGAAATCTACACAGATTTTCAATTTGGTAATGAAAGCCATAAGAGAATGCAGGCGGCGTTTTGTCGAATATTGTTACTGATCCAGCGCTCACATTCGTTAGAAATTAAACTGCCCCGTAACTACCGCGCTGATGGCAGCTTGCCATTTCGGCTGCGTTCTAATCTCCGTTTGTTAATGAGTAGCATGTGCTAATTGTTGTCATCCTTACCACCGGAGCGGTCCTTCCCGGGCTAACATATTGTACCTGCCCAGAGGTGTAATCTTTCGTTCTGTCCCTGACCAAGTCGAAACAGAGAGCCGGAGTCACTGTGCTTGACAAAAGAGAGAAGCACCCTTCCCCAAGTCAAGACAGAATTGAATCTCAGACTGGGTGTGTTTATTTCACTTGATGGATCCCCTTTTTGTTGTTGTTGCTTTGGTGTTGTTGTTGTTTGTCTGTTGTTGTCAGGCAGGCCTTACTTTTCTGAAGTTCCAGAAGAGAGAAGATGTCCACAGCACAGGATGCGTTGAACAAAGCAGCAAACACTGAGGGTTACTGTTGCCATGTCAGCTAGAGGGTAACATGCTTGGGGTGGGGCTGACAGGGTGGAACTTTCCAGCGACCCTAAATGGTTGCCAAAGTCAAGCACAAGAGTGCACACTCCCCACCACCAGTATATCCCCACCAGCTTTCAAAGCGGGTAGACTCGACTGGGTCCCTTGGTGTATTCCTGGATGCAAAATCCAGGCAACTGTTGGGGTATGCTACACGGAAGTGGCTAGCCCTCGTGGGGGGCAGGTGTGTGGACTCACAGATCTGGGGCTCCCCTCAAGCAGAAAAGGTACAGAAAGGAGGGCCCAGCGAGTTCAGTATTCGGACGGGTGGTGCAGACAGACATCTGAATAAAGACAAGCTGAAGATAATTACAGATGATTAAATAGAAAACATTTAAGGTGCGTGCCTTCCAAGACAGAATGAGACTGTTTTATGTCCTTCCTTGATATAAGGACTAAGGAGAGGTATTTCTCTGAGAGCCTAGAAACAAAAATGTCAGATATGCTTCCCTTTTGGAAAATGCATTCAATAAATTTTCTTTACTTGGCAATTCTCTTTCCCTGGCACCTTTAGGGCAAAGCACTTCCCTGCTCTAAAATGTGACGACCAACAAGAGCTGCTCTCCACTTTTTCTCTGACTGGATATAAATTCTTCCTGCTGATACAGAAAGAATCTCCATTTAGAATAGCACTTCTCCTTGGCAGAGTGCTGGCAGCCACGAGAGCATATATGCAAAAGATATGTTTATTTTCAGGGGGCCCAGGCAGGCACTGTGTGGCTGCTGCACCAGAGACTCTGGGATTCCAGCATCTGAGAGGTTTGCCTGAGCTAGGCTTCTTTGGTTTTCGCAATGAGCAACGTTAATTGGGCGGGATGTCTGTGATTCTAAGGGAATGACACAGGGACCCCTAACAAGGTACCACTGCTAATGTGCATCAGGAGGTGAGGAGAATGCTCACACCCCGTCCTTGTCTCCTCGGCCGCGGGAGACCAATGGAAACGGGCTGTAAAGGACTTGGTAAGCAGTTTTGAACATGTCTCACCTGTGTTTGTTATTCTAATTGCAGGAAACATCCGTGTAATATGTTAGTAGGTTTTCTTTTTTTTTTTTTTTCCCAAGGTGACATTATAAGAAATTCTGCTGATTCCTCCCAAACTCATCGGGCTGAGGCTTCTTTCATTTTACCTGTCATCATTTGTTCTAAAATTTCTAAGAACTTCCAGGTACATTCTGACAACTATATACCTTAAGGTTTCATATCATCATTTCAGCATATGCTAAACTGTGAACAGAGGGAGATATATTATCAATTTTTACTCTCAATAACTAGAAGATAACAAATATTAGTATATCCTTAATAACCATTGTGGGGATAAGCAGGGCTTTAAGTCATAGAAGTTAATATAATTATTCTTCAGATAATAATGTTAAGTTTTACTACTAATAATAAAGTATAATTATTTACTCTGTCTCAGAAGTGTAACATATGGAAGCAAGCACTGTCCTCCTCCATCTCTTTTAATTTATCATCAGTTCTGTTGGAAAATACACATTTATAATTATACACATTTATGTATATTCAGTGGAAACTTTTACTTAAAAATCATAGATAAAACACTTATGATCTTGTAAGGGGCATAATAAAGGTTTACTAAGAGCATTAGTTAATACTTTATGAACTTGTGTCTTCTCTTACATTTCTCTTACAGTTACTTTTTAAACTAAATGTTAGGGCTGAAACAAAATTGGAAGGGGAAGCTTAAAATAATGGTTTGCGAACATATATCTACTAAAATCCACACTCTTTTATAATTTTATTATTAATTTGGCACCTCTAATTAAAATCCCAAGGCCTCCAGTTGAACAGTTCTCTGGGGATATTATGGTATCTGTTTTGAGCACATGAAGTTTTAAGTTTTGTTATTTTTATGACAAATATTATAAATTGTATGCTAGCTCTCATAAGTTGTTTGAAATATATCCTTCTAGTAAATCTAAATTATTTTAGATTTACCCAACAAACCTTATAGAGCTAGCCCTAAAGGGACAGTGGTTACTTGATAAAGTGCTTCAGAATTTATAAATCTCTTTCCCCCAGAAATAATCCTTACATAGTAGTTTGAGGGCCAGATTTGGAGGCACACAGTTTACTCCCAGTACTCAGGAGGCAGAGGCTGGAGAATGGATCTCTGAGTTTCTGGCTATTCTGGTCTACAGGGCAAATACAAGCGCAGCATGGACTATGCAGTGAGACCCTGTCCAAACACACAAACAACATCAAATCCAGTCTGATTCCAAAGTATACCGTATGAATAACAATTTTCATCACTTAGTTAAGCTAAATTCTTGTGGCTTTTGACTTGCTTTTGCTTCTAGGGAACTTAAAACACCAAGCTACAAAGGAATAATGAGTAAGGGGAGCAACTAGCAGGTTAGCAGAAGACGGGCCTGGAAACAAGCACGGATGCCACCCTCTCCTGGGGCTCCTCAGTGCGGGAGCGGTTCTAGATCCAGTCTGTTGTTTCACAGTATCCCAAACTCTCTGTAGGCTTCTTTTCCAAGTTGGCACAAATTCAGTTTTCATTCCTTCAACGTCAACCGCCTTTTCCAACCGCCTAGGCCATCCTTCATACTCCAGGTGATTTAAGCAGCTGTTAGGAGAATGAGGAGCAAGAATAAGTGAGAGCTGACAAGAAAGGAACATTTGTAGAACACACTGATGCTTTGGTTTTAAACAAGGAAGTTCAAAATGAGTGTCCAGTGGAATGCGCATAGTCAGCCCATTCAGCGGATTGGTTAAAGACGATGTGACCAGGTGACCAAGCCTACCCACCACATCAGCTTACAAGCCTGAGGCAATCTTGCCAAGATGAGGAATGGCAGCAATGTGTGTGACGCTCAGGAGGGGAGCCCCCAGAGCATCTTGCGGATTCTGCTATTGTTCTTGCTTCCTGGGATCTCAGTCGCACCAGTGCTGTGCACTTCTTTAATTCTCATTTATTGAAAAAGATAAAGGTTTTGTTATGAAATAAAAAAAAAAAATAGAACGGAGCAAAATAGGATAGATTTGAAGCCCTGGAGAAAATCTGAAACTGGTATCAAAGGAGTAAAAGAAAGCATTCTAGACTGGCTGGACTGTGTTCCACAGGGACTGACTTCCATAGATAGTTACTGCTTTTCTAGAAGGGTGCATTTACTATCTCTTTACATGGACAACTATCTCTTTACCCAACATGGAATCTGGAAGGTTTTCAGGACCACCCTGGAACAGTTTTGATATCTCTGGAAGACAGAAAAGAAAGAGCAGGGGACCCCTACTAAGTTCAAAGGCTCATGTTTACACATAGGAGACAGAGGAGAGGAACTATTTTCTAGGTTGTGAATATAAACTGTGTGCAAAAGTAAGGATAGCACTGTGGTTACTTGCCGCAGTCAATGCTATGTAGAGCACCAAGAGCCATCCAGGCCCGGCATCTGCCCTGGTTAAGAATGCAGGGAGGCCTTGGGAAGTAAGTGGGTGGTACGGAGGGGTTTTGTTTTTGTTACTTTGTGTTAGCAATGGTTCCACATAGCAGAGGGAAAGTCATCCAAATAAGGTGATGTGTCTTTTCAAAGATTGGAGAAAATGTGTGTGGATAAAAATATCCAAACCTAACAAATTGTGCCTATACATAAAATATAAAAAGCAAATACTAAATAAAGCTTTCAAACGTGATTCTAATCTGTATCAGGACATGTGAATTAGATAATAGTAAAGTGCAAATGAATTGGTTGGGATTTTTCAAAAAATGCGGAAATTATATATATATATTTTTTTCCATTGGTATATGGTCATTTACAGATTAAAACTAATACAAGAAGTTGCATACTTTAAGTTTGGAAAAAAAATAAGAAGTAACTATCTGAACCAAAAGTGATGAGAAATTTAGAATGGAGTCATCTATTGTGTGAGAGTTTGTTATGTTAACAGAAAAATAACCTGGACAGAATTTATCCTAGAATCTAGGAAAGCAAGCCTCAGATATAAATTAAAGAGGCAATCCCACAACTAAATATTTTTCCAGAGAAAACAAGCCTATTTTAAAAATTCTGACAAAATAATCACAGATTATTTTAGAGGTATATAAGAGTGGTAACATGAAAGGAGCATTCTTTTTCCCTTTTTAAAGCTATTCAGTGTGGAATATAAAAGGATGTATACCCTAAATGGAAGGCTGAAGACATGGTGAAGAGCCAATATAAAAAGTGCTGTAAGAATATTGTCAGGAGGGTTAAAGCCTGACTAAAGGCTGAAAAACTGCCAAGGACAACAGAAAGCTATTTTAAGCTGTTTGTAAAGAAGAACAAAGGGATAGGTACATTGATTGGGGCACACAGCAAAATGTTAACAGATGTCACAGAAAACAGAACGATTCAACTCCTGTTTTGATTCTATGGTCTCTATCAAGAAGAATGATCTTTGGACTGGAGAGGGCAAAGCAAACAGACCTGGGAGAGAACCGAGACGCAAGGCCAGTTCAGACACACTCTGGCTATGGCCTGGTTGCTTTAGGTAAGTTCAAGGCTCCAAGCCAGACAAACTAACTGTACAGTTCATAAGAGCCTTAAAAACGAAGCAAAATAACACAGATGTGATCACAGGCGTTCTCACAACTTTCTGGCACAATTATGGTTGACCATGAACTAATGTGACTACAGAAGAAAAGCCTTAATTTGTCTGCAGAGAACATATTCGTAATAAGATTCTAGAGCCAAAGGGAACAAATCCTATATAATTATGGTGATTCAGAATTGCTTGAATAAAGGCTCCCACTGAATACTTGTTAATTAATTGGGGCAGTCTGGAGCGTTCTCTCATGGCATGTGCATTTGCACTTTATTTTACCCTTTTGTTCTTTCTTTGGTTCTGGCTCGGCTTGTGCACAGCTGTACTGTAGAATTTGCTATATTTTGGGAAAAAAGTTGTACTGTGTATTTTATGACAATTAGACTTCACCACCATGTACACGGTGCCCACTGTACGAAGCAGGTGGGCTCTGGAACTAGGAACCGTGCAAATGTACTCTTTTTCTTTGAGTAACTTGTGGCTTAATAATGGATGAAAGAGAATGACAGAGCATGGCGTGATACCAAAAGAAGGCATTGATTGTGCACCAACCAGTGCAAGGGGCTATAATAGGGCTTTACATGCTTCATCAAATATTCTCAAAAAATGATGAGATCAATATCAGTATCCCGCTGATACTGGTAAACAAGACCAAGTGATAGTTTAGACCTAGATCAAATGTTATAGACAGGTGTTCAATGGCTCCTGAAAGATGGGCTCCTCCGGTGAGACCCATATAGATTGTCAGTCCCAACTAGTCAGCCCTGGACACGTACATATGAGCAAACCTAAACAGACCCAGTGGGTTATATAGAGATGGTCTCACTCACACACACACACACATACATACACACACACACACACACACATGCACATGTGCACATGCAAGTAACAAATATAACACACACATAACAAATCATAAAGAGATAATAAATGATGGAGATAAATAATAAATAAACAATAAAGATAATCAATGAGAAAGATAAATAATGGAGAGCTCATGGACTTGGAGGGAGAGATACACAAGGAATTTGAGGCAGGGGCCCAAGAGTGGTGAAGGTGCAGTCATCATGCGCGACGTTCTCCAAAATACCAAAATACCGACTGAACAAAAATGGTTACATAAGCCTGTTGTGATGGCTCTCTGCACTTGGAAGGTTGAGGTAGGATAATCACTATAAATTCAGGAACAACCCTTTATACAGAGCAAGTTCAAGGTCAGTATGGGCTAGAGCAAGATCCTGACCGAAAAATAAAAAATAAAAAAGAATTAAAACATTTCTGGAAGATGTGGAGCCAGAACTCAAGGCCAGTCATTGAATTCTATTACACCACACTGCAAACAAAGGCCTATTGATCCCCAGCCTATAGTGGAGTACCTTTAACAGTACAGACAAGACAGGGTACAGTCCCAGGAGCGCCTCCCAGCAGAGAAAACAGACAACAGTGCCACAGTGCCGTCACTCTTAAATTTCTAGGCTTTTCTGCAGCCCACGTCACTAAGGTAGGCTCTAGTTGGAGGAAGAAAGGGCATTGTATGTGTACCAGTGGCTTCTCTCTATGTTTGCTGTGTCTTTCTGAGTACGGATTAATGCACACACAGAGGTATCTTAATTATTAAATTAGAACTATTAAGAACATGAAGTTTCAGTGTACATTTCTTTGCCAATTTACCACCTGATTTATTCCTAACCTGCAATGTTCTCCTTCTCTCCATCTTAGTTTTCTCTCTGTACCTTCCACATATGTACTTCATTTTACGCATGAAATGAGTTCTTGTAGAGTTGTGTGATTTTTTTTTAGTAAATGAAATATTACATTAAAGATGCTAGAGACCCATTCTTTTAAAAGAACCTTATGGCAAATTGCTTTGTAAAGCAAATAATGACCCTATAACCAATCTTTCTTTAAATCTAGATTTCCATATATCAGAGATGACCAAAAAGGGTACATCTGTACTTTATTTTTGCATTTGTCTGCTAGCTATACTGCAACATAATAGTATGACAATTTCAAATACCGTGATTTTTATACTTTTCCAGTTCTCACAATGCAATCTTAGAGAATGTATTATTTTCCACATAGTTCTTACATATCCTTTCTTTTCTTTGGGTGGAGCTTTGGCCTCAAGAGCTGTCTATCACTGGCCTCCCCACATTTGGAGAGACCAGCAGCACCTCGTCTTTCACAAAGCAGTGATAATGGGCCGCCATTAGTGTACACTGCTGTATGCCTGCGCATTTGATACTTACAACAGAGCCCTGGGCATAAACAAGGGCCTCTGTTGCTTTACAGGTCAGTAAGCCAGGCGTCAGCGAGACTGGACTTCTGCGGTTGGCTCGCCTGTCTGCGATTCATTAATAATGTCAGTTGACAAATATTAACGAATACATCCCACCCCCCACACGCGCGAACATACACATAATTTGTATTTGTCAATTCTGCCTCAATACACGGTGTTCAAAGCAACACTCGAGATTGAACCTGTGAGATGACTCCCCATATCCACCTGAATGACACCACCTCACCCAGCCGTTTGGAATGTGTGTGTGTGTGATGTGTGTGCTAATACATGATTAATTCTTTGAATGTAAGTACAGCATTAACCACAGTCACCATGTTGTTCACTGACTTTCAGAATTGTTTTATTTTATGTAATTGAAATTATACATTCATTGATCAATTTTCCATGTTGCCCATCCATCTTAGGATAGCAATGATCTAGTCTCTGCTTTTCTGTCAGTTAAACTTTTTTTTAAGATTTATTTATTATTTATACAGTGTTCATACATACCAGAGGAGGGTACCAGGTCTCATTTTAGATGGTTGTGAGCCACCATGTGGTTGCTGGGAAATTGAACTCAGGATCCTTGGAAGAGCAATGTTCTTAACCTCTGAGCCATCTCTCCAGCCCCTGTCAGTTAAACATGTGTCGATTACAGTATCATGCAGTTTTTGCCACTCCGTGCCTGGCTTACTTCAGTTAACAGAATGTCATTCAAGTTCATCAATACTGTCAAAATCACAGGACATTTAAAAGATACACATTTACATTTATTTACTTTGTGTATGTGAGTGTTTGCCTACATGAATGCATGTGCACCAGGTGCGTTCCTTTCGCTGAGTGAGGTCAGAAAATGGTATCAGATTCTCAGGAACTGGAGTTACAGGTGGCTTGAGACGCCACGTGGGGGCTGGGAACTGAACCCGCGTCCTCTGCAAGAGCAGCCGGTGCTCTTAGCTGCTGAGCCGTCTCTCCAGCTCCCAGAGAGGATACTATTTTCAAGACTAAATAATATTCTACGTAATGTGTTTCTAAGCACATGTCAGGTTTTCTTCCTTTATTCTTCGAATCCTTCAATCCTCCTGCAATGAACACAAGACCACAGAAAATCGGTCTTGAGAGACCGATCGCATTTCTTTGGATAGAATCTGAGGTATACGACAGCTAGGCCAGAAGTAGGTCTTAGTTTAGCATTTGAAGGATGACATTGTTTTCACTAGTGAACACACCAATGTGCACTCTCATCAACAAGCAAGAATTACATTTGCCTTACTTCTCCGCCAAGACTCTTCCCTTTTTCACTTGACAGTTGAAATTCTAATAGGTTTAATTATGATATTGATTTGCATTTTTCTGATGATTAATGACGTTGGGAATTATATATATATATATATAAAATTTTTTTTTTTCACATGGACCCTGAGCCACCTGTATTTCTTCTTTTGATACGTATCTGATCAGGCCCTTTGCCATTTCTAATTGGGCTGTTGTTCTGTTGTTTTTATGGCTGTTAAATTGTTCAAGTTCCTGTGTATTTTGGATATTAACCCCTTACCATATAGCTGGCTTGCAAATATTTCCTCACATTCTGTAGGTTATCCTTTCACTCTGGCTGTTGTTTCCTGTGCTGCAGAGACGCTTTGTGGTTCAATGCCATTCCACTTCTCTAGTTCTGCTTTTGTTGCCTCTGCTTTCAGGGTCATATCAGAAACACTGTGGCCCAATGTCAAGAAGCTTCCTGTGTTTCCTTTCAGAAGTTTTAAAGTTGTAGGCATTCCATTAGTTTTTAAACTCACTTGAGTTGATTTTTGTGTATAACATTGGGTAGGAGTCCAATTTCATTCTATAACATGTACATTTTGAGTTTTTTCTAACTATTTATTGGCAATATTATAATCTCCCCGTTGTGTGTTTGGATTTACATAGTAACTACTACTGTGTGTATTTTTTTAATATTGTAATAATGAACACTTTAAAAATGTCTTTTCACAGGGAACACAGAGCTTTGAGTGAATGTTTGCCAGTAAAAGTATGTTTATGAAAGGCCAAATTGATTCTAGTAATATCCTTGCTATCAGCTGTCTTGATGAGATAGTTTCTTGTTCATTTTGGGCCTCAGTGTTTTTGTCTGTGCAATGAATGTTCAGATCCACTCTGATAGACACACAGAAGTCCTACTGGCCCTCCCAGATGAGATGTGATACCTGCTAGATGGCCTACTTGAATTTCTTAACAGTTGTCCCTAGAAGGTAAGCTCACATTATTACCAGCATGTTTATCACAAAGAATACCCGTACACTGGTCATCACATCGCCAACACTTTTAAAAAAGAAAATGAAAGGTGAAATTAATTCTACTATTGTGTCTCTCCTGGATGAGAGTGCTGCCAAGTCCAGGCAGGCTTTTCCAAGCCGAAGATCAATCATTCATGAAGAACCGTGAGTAGTGTAACTATGGTCTAGTATCTAAGAAGGAAGAGTCAAGTCTTCCCTGATTAGGCAGGACCATAGGTTTCGGAGATAAACTTCCTAAGCCCAGTCCTTCCCATATGTGCAGTCAGACTCCCTTAGTCCAGGCAGTCCAATGTGTCAGCCTTTCCAGCTCTGTCTTTCACTCAGAGAAACAACCAGCTTTTCTCACCTCTCCCCAGCCTCTTATGATCAAGGTGACTTTTTTTTTTTTCATAAGCATATTCTCAATGTTTCTGAGAGAGCAGGGAAACTACGTTCAGATTTTTGTCTCTGGAACCACAAAATGCACATGAGCAATTTCTTCACTTGACCAAAATGAATGGTCAATACAAAAACAAATGTAACTGGTATCCCTGGTTTGGTGGAGACAGCTTTGGGGTTCAAGCTTAACAGACTTTTTCTACATGATTAGGATCTCAGAGTGGGCTGTGTCATCCTGTCAGAGCCAATAGCCACATCCAAAGCACAGGCCCAGAGCTACCCTTGGTCCATGACCTTAAGCAGATAAAATAATGGCCTGCAGAATCTCCTAAGATTCCCAGGGAAGGAAGTTTGGAGGGGTTTCGTTTTGCTTGGTGGTCTTTTAGGGAGGCAATTAGGCATTAAGCATAGATTGGTGCTTAAAGAAAATGCCTAACAGCCAAAGCACATTTCTATATTCCAAAGGTCCAGGAAAAGCGACGCCTAAGAAGGGATTAGCTACTATCAGATGATATTACGACTGGATTAATGATGTTCCACATTCACTGTATTTATAAAAAGAGAGGAGGAAAAAGAATAGGGATCTTTTAAGAAGCAGATAAGTGATTTCTATAAACCTTAAAAGCTAAAAGAAAACTCATTTTTATAGAAGATAGTGGTTATAATAGTATATTTATTTATAAATCCTTAATTAGGTATTTTCTGTTATAAAAGGCCCTACATTTCAAGTAAATTGCTGTTAACGTAGTCTGTGAGGCTTGAGAAAAGTGCATGTGTGTGCCTGTAAGCGTGTGTGCACAGAGAGAGGCCTCTTGTATCGGTGCTTTATATTCTACCAAGTATTTTAACCATTCTTATTTTAGACAATTGTTTTTGTAATGGATATACTAAAGGTGATCATTTTATTTTATTGCTAGTCATTGCTGACTGAAATATTTTGCCATATGAAAGTAATTACTGTGACTATATTACTTTTCTAACCTGTTTCAAATACTCACAGTATGAAATTCTTCCAACCCTGTTTAAAGAAAAAGTCATTGGCTATCATGCTCTGACCTTCCTTACATAAAGACATGCAATGGTTATATAATTTCCTTTTCTTTTTTTCCTTTCATGTGTTCCCTGTGTGTGTTTTTATGACTCCAGAGGTTGCAGGAACAGTCTAACCTTGTGTGGCAATGCAAGACGAGCACTGAGAAATGAAGTAACTGACATGAATATTATAAGCCAGGAAATGCAGCAAACCATTTCAGGCCATCACAGTAAACAAAAATAATTTATACCGTGCATCAGACAGGAATCAAGAAAGAAAGGAAGAAAAAGGAGAAAAGGGGAATGAAGAGAGAAAAGAAGGAGATAGGTCTACATGGGGGGGAAGGAGGAGAGGGAAAGCAGGAGGAGAGCGTGACAGGGAAGAAGGAGAGAACCAGTATCTTTGGATTTGAAGTCCACGCCTCATCTGTCCTGTTCTCCGGGCTTCTCCAGGTAGAACCATACGACATCTGAAACTCGTAGTTGAAAACAACGGCAAAGGAGACCATCACGGCAAACAAAGAGTCACTGCTGGCTCTCAGTCCTACCTGCATATTCATGTCCTAAAGCTTCAGCTCAGCAGAACAACTTTAGCCCCATAAGAGAGGAACAAAGGACAGGGCATGGAAGGGGAGGGAACTGACTTCCAGGGTGGAGCTCTTGTTCTCTGGGTTTTTGTTTAACATAATACAATTCATCCTTCTGTGGCATCTGCCACACCAAGATTGACTCTGTGCCCTCAGGTTACTTTCCAGCTCTCCCTAGGATCTACTGTTCCTTCCAGAAGGAAAAGGAAGAGACTATTCTTCAGTGGCCAGCACTGGAGGATGGCCATGCTCTCAACGGCACATGTGAGACATCTGTGGCTCTGATGGCCTTTCTCAAGCCTTGCAGGGATTCAGTCCCTATCTCTCAGGGAACACACATAACCTTGCCATAGTTTTATGAGCCACGAACCCCCATGAAGATCCCAGTGCCTTCTGATAGTTTCCCATTCATTTCTTTGCTGTAAATTTTTATTTCACTGAAAACATGAACCACATTGGCCAGGGCCAAAGTCTTTAGAGATACTGGCTTGTTGGGACTTTGCCTGTGTTACTGCTTCTGGTTCCAAGAGCTGTGTTTGCTGCTGGAAACAAAAAAGTGAAAAAATGAACCTACAAAGCAACTAACGGACACTTGAGTTTAGTCTTTCTAAAAGCTCCTTCAGACTGAATGGCATAGCCACAGTTTCAACTGGTGGGTGAGGGCAGAAGCCTCCTTCTAAACTCCCCCGCCCCCGTGCTAGCAGAAATGACGGTTAGCAGGTGATTCTATCATATAGTGACAGCATGCTATGAAGTTCACTGTGTTCTAGGCTGAAATCACATAAAATAGACAGTTCATAATCGTTTCAATCTACAGAAATTAAGGTGCCAATTCACCAGAAGCAAAGAAAGAAAAGATTTTTTTTCTTTAGTTTTTTTTTTTTTTTTTTTTTCAAAAATCTGGTCACTCTGACACCCACAATGCCTGTTGTGTTGTTATTTGGGTTTTTTTGTTTGTTTTGTTGTTGTTGCTGTTGTTTTTGCAGAAATATGCACATTGCCAGACAGAAGTGCATGTTTATGTCCTTATGAGGGATTTGCACCAGAGTCCTGAGACCCCAGCTTGCAGTTGAAGCAGTAGTGAGGTTCTTTGCAGATACTAGAGAAGACAGAGCCTATGAAAGGTGTGAAGAGAAGAAAGCTGAATCTTGGGCAGAGCCCATAATACATTTTCTCCAGACAGGAAAAAGGAGGAATGGGAAGTGGAAGAAGAAGCAGGTGGGAAGCCAGCCAAGAACATGTCATTCATAGAGATGAAAGTGGCCAAGTCCAAAGATAAGCAAAGGTGTGGTTTAAAGATGTGAGCCCTGCTCCTTAGGTTGGACACCGTCCATTTTCCATGCCAATGCAGTCACATGAGGTGTGTGCTCAGGAGGCAGAGGACTAAGTGAATTTAAAGGAATAGGAGGTGGGTATCCATATCCTGTTTGAGACATTAGGAAGTGACAAGAGAAGGCAGAGTCTACCTAGAAAACCTGCAGTTCCAAGAAAAGGGAAAAAAATATCAAGTTAAGTTACTTGCATTGGAAAACTACTACTAGCCCTGAGTTCAACTGAAAGTGAGAAAGAGTTGGATTATTAAACATGAAAAGTTTTAAGTATTAGCTGTCAAGATGGTTCAGAGGGCAAAGGCACTTGCCATCAAGCCTGGAACCCGAGTTCAACCCTAGAACACACATGGTAGAAAGAGAGAAATAACTCCTGCAAGCTGTCTGCTAACCTCCAGTTTCCTCCCGGAGTGTTAGAGCACCCCACCCGTAAATAAACAATCTAACTAATAAACAAAAGTATCTAAGTATTCATAAATTACAGCTGCCTGTGATGGAAAGATTCAGGGGCCAGTTGAAAATTTAAGTGCTATTTTAATTAATTTTTAAAATCAGGTGCATTTGACAATTACCTGACTTTCACCCAGTCTTTGAAAGGCCTATGAAGTAGATCTTACTATTACTCCCATCGCATCCGTGAGGGTAATCATTGTGCTCTGGGACACAGCTGCTCAGGGGTAGGTCTGGGGCCTGGGTCTGCTGTTCTCTCCCCGTCCTGTTTTCCGTCTATACGAAACCATCTTCAACACAAGAAACAGTGGTTGAAACTTCCTTCAAGACTTAGGATGAAAACAGACTTAAAATGCAAAGATTTTTTTTTTCTTGTTTGTCTCCTGACGCCAGGCACCCTAGCTTTATCTGAAAGATGCTGAATGACCACTTGCAAGCTCAGACTTGCTCCCCCCTACTGTGGAAGTTATACAATCTTGCCACCGTACAACGGCGATGATGGCCTAGAGTGTGCATAGCCAGCACACACCTAGTATACACTCCAAAGCTGCTCTTCTCACAGACATATACAGACGATTAATTTCCAAAGATACCAGTCTCTCCCGCATATCTTAAGATTGGCATCCGCACTGCAGGTCAACTAGAATAATCATATCAACATTTTTTTTTATACCCCAAACAATCTGAAACAAGATTTTCATAAAGGATAATTAAGCAAGCTAATATTGTAAGAAGAGGAATACACACTTAGAACATGTGCCTGCTTTGTGTAATTCAGAGCTGGTGTTTCAGGAGATTAACAATTATGATCGCCGGTCCTCTTCAGAGTCTATAATACTCCACACAATCTTTTTTAAATTACTTTATTAACCTTTCCTCCTAGCACAGAAGTGCCCGATTATAGATAATATTTCCAAATCATCTGAGGTGTAAGTGTGTTTGATTTGCTTGGTAATTATTTGTCTACTTTATTACACTGGCCGAGCGCACAAGCTCCTTGACCAGCTCTACCTCAAGTCCAGTTAAGAACAGGGTCATAGCCTTCTGCACATCATTCTCTTTGGGCCCCAAAGTACATGAAAATTTCCTACCAGAGACAGGGCTGGTGCATGGGAACATGGAACATTTTAAATATGGAAACATCATTCCGTGCCCATCACTCAAGTTTTAAGAAATCTGGGCTTAATGGAAAGGCTGTTGTTCAGAAGCAGCGTTTAGTCCCTGCATGACTGGGACATGGTCATTACAGCTTAAACATACAAACGCCCTTCGGTGAACCCTAAAAGCCTATCGCTCCTATCTCTCTGGTGGCCTTGCCCAGGGCCTGATGATCTATCTGTCCCTTGTCATTCAGACCACCTAGAATGTTTCTTACATTTTGGTGTGACTCATGAATACATTTGGGAGCATCTATATGAGCTCATACAGTCAGAAAAGGATGTAGTGGGATTAAAAAGGTCCATCACAAGCCCTGCCATTTCCCCTGGGACTTAGAGAAAGGAGGCCACTGAAAATCAATCTTGGGCTTGCAGAGGGAAACTTTACAACTCCATAGCTGTACTTACAGATGCAGCAGAACAACATGGAACGGGGCGCATGGCTCGCTGTGGAAGGCCACAACCAGGATAAAAAGGCAAAACCAAGAGACCCTATGTATTGTCCACTATCAACAAAACTTGAAATTTCCTATGTAGAAGGATTTCAAGGCTGTGTTAGCAATACAGGAATCCTCCGGTCAGTTCAGTCACCCATGGAATTGCAGTGTCGGGTATGGATGCCAGTATTTTAGACCCAAACCGAGCATAAAAAACACAAAATAAAATTCAGTGTCAGCACAAAGTTGACAGCAAATGATTATAACAGCTTCAAAGCTTGAAAAAGAGTGTAAATAAGTAGGAACCCCCGCAGGTTCACTCAGCCTGCATACATAACAAACCTGATGGACAGTCTCTGTGGTAAAGACAGAAGGAGGCACTGGGAAGATGCGAAGATTCTGCCAGCCAAGAGCCTTGACTGCCACCTTTCTGACTAAATCAGCTCCTTCCACGCGGGGAGGGAAGCAGCGCCCTGGGTGTGCCTCAGCAAGGCCGATGGCCCTCTGCCTTGAAGCAGGAATGTTAATTATCGGTTCTTCTGTGGTTATCAAGGAGCTGCAACCCCACCGGCGTTTGCACTCTGCGACACCGCTCTCTCTGATCTTTAATCCTTGGCACTATGGGTTCACAAAAGATTGTGAGTCAGCCCGACTCTGCTCATTTCTACCTTGTAAAAATAAAGGCAAAGGAAAATCAGTCCCTGCTCTGGATACAACTGTAAACTGAGTGGGGCCATTGGAAGGAAAGGGGATTTGCTCTTCTTTGGATGAATGCATACATACAAATGTGCACACGCCCATACCTGCCTAGGGGATTTTCTCAAGTCCCTAGAGAAAGATAGCTGCCGGTGGGCTTTGGGCTCAGCGGTGAGTGACAGCTTTCAGAAGGCAAGGTGCCATAATCGCTAGCACCTAGGAGAAAAGAAAGCAGAGAGGCCTTCTACACATGCCTAGAGACCACTCCACAGGTCTGTAATTCATTTACAAGATAATTAATCAATTAGCAAATGATGCTTTCCCCTTTGTTATTTACGAGGCAGGAGAACTGCATCTCCTATGCCATGGCAGGCCACTTGTATTCAAACTTTGCCCTTCAAGCACATTGGTCTTATTTATCTGAATTGAACAGATGCTTTGCGGTGCCAGCCCGTGGCGACTATACTATTTGCTATTAGAACCTGAATAAGATTTAAGCTAAGCAGAAGACCATAAATATGACACCCTATAGACATTCATGATGATCAACTGTGTTTTATCATCTCTAGCCGTGACTACTTATTCATATAGGAAAAGAGGAGCACATACACTTGACATTGCTAAAAGGGGAACTACAGTCATTGGAAGGAGAGGCAAAGATGAGGCCCACTCTGCCATTGCTCTGGAGTACACCTCTGAGATCTTAAATTGTGATTAAATTGGGGCAGTGTGTATATCCTGTTTATAGGCACAACACTTCTCATCGCCTCCAGAGCTCCCATATCATCTGTGACACTTCTTTGGAAAGCGAAGATGTCAAGCAGCATTTGCTTTGGGAGGCGAATGCTTGTCAGGTCTTCTAGATAACCATGGCCGAGTGGAGGGTCCGACGATACAAATATCCTCAGATCCCAATCTTAGCCTTGGTCAAGAGGCATGCCTATGCAACCTTTTACCTCTTGGGGCTGCATGAGCTGGTCCCATAAAATGTGACAATGGAAACAGCTAGGTATGCTGATTGATGTGTGTCTGCAGTGCCAGTACTCAGGAGGCTAAGGCAGAAGAATCTGAGTTAGAGGCTAGCTTGGATTAAAGGGTGAGTTTCTCTCTCTTTCTCTGAAAGCAAACAAAACAAGAAGAAAGAAAACAAGGGAAAGGAAGAAGAAGGAAGAAAGCTGTGTGGTTATTATGTTTCATTCCCTCTGCTGTGATCACCCTTGCATCTTCCCATCCTTCTGCATTGGCTATTGTCCAGTGGGAAAGGATCGAACATCTACCTTAGCTGGGGTAAGACGCTGAGTCTTCTAGAAGCAAAGAAGGTTCTCAGAGCCACACAAATATTTCATTAGCCAAACAAGCAGAAACTCTGTGTCTATGATGCACTTGTGAGACAAGGATTAAATATAAATGTATTCCTCTGTGCATAGAACAAAGGCATTTTGTTCCTCTTTTGCAGTGATGGAAGCCGGAACTCTGGGTGTACACGCGCACTTACAGCATGCTTTCCAACCCGTGGGCTGTGATCTTTTCACAGGGCCACATATCAGATACCCTGCATATTTGATATTTACACTACAATTCATAACAGTACGCACAATTACCGTTATGAAGTAGCAACGAAAATAGAAATTTTGTGGTTGTAGGTCACCACAACGTGAAGAACTATGTAAGCGGGTATCAGCATTAGGAAGGTTGAGAACCTTAAGAGCTTTAGGATAGGCTCAGAGACCTAAGGGCAGTCATTTGACAGAAAGCTAACAATAAAAGAATAACTCTAACCCTTCTTTCTGTTAAAACAAACAAACAACCTTAAAGACAGTAGCATGTTCTAATGTTTAAAGGAACTATGAGACCTCATAACTGGGAATATTAGAGAAAGATCATTATAATATGAACATTCTTAAAAGAAGCTGCAAACTCCACAGTTCTTTACACCTTAAAACGACAACAAAAATGAATGGTCAAACGTGAGCAGAAGCAAATGCTACTCGTTATTGAGTTCACACACAAGAATAAAAATCACAACAGTGAATCTTGGACACATTATTTCTTAGTAAAATTAGCATAACCCAGCACATCCAAGCATTAAAATTTAAAAAGTATTTCAAACTGTCCTCATATCATCAGCAGAGTCATGTCACAGATTTTTTTTTATTGGTTCAGCAGCCTAGGTGTAATTGTATTAATATTTTAATGTTTGATACATATTCCCTGTGATACATTGCTTGCATAAATAAAAAGTATCAACATTCAATTGCCAATGAAATAATCACATGGTCTAGGTCTTTATTATATCATGCATTATTTAATTACAATAATCAGAACCCTTTTGAAGGTAAAACAAGATTAAAAAGGTTTTGTTTTATTGGATCTATATATTTGATTTAAACTTTACATGTTAGCTTTACATTAAGAATTTATAAGGCTCAGTTCAAATGGTGCTATTATAAGAGTTTATTTCTTTTATAATTAGTACAGTACTCTTAACGTACTCTGACTATAAGATAATATTTCAGTATTTTAATGAGCTTTTTAAGTGTAATTGATGTAACAATCATTGAATTACACATTTATACCTGAAGAATAATGAAGGAAACATTTTAATGAGAAATTTAATCATTATTAGCAAATGATCTACCAAAGTGCCATTTGCTGACATTTAAAAGCTTAAGAGCAGAAAGCTGTGTTTTCCTCCATCGGCATTGATAGTGATCACTTTCTGGTACTCCCATTTCCCAGGTTAACTTTTTACCATCACTAATTTATTTATAAATTTGAGAAACTTTCTTTAACCCACCCTTGTCAGCTCCTTCCAGAAAAAGTGGGGCTTGACACTTAGAGGGATAATTTAAATAAATTAGCCCCTTTCCAGCCTTCAGCAGTTTTCAGCATAAAAGGTTTCTTTCTTGTGACTATTCACGCTTGCATCAGCTTGATTTTGATGAATGCCCTGCGAATTCCCTGATAGTACCTCAGACAGAGATCTTAGACCAATGTCAACAGGGGTTTCAAAGCTCCTTCATTTCCAGCACACATCAGCGTTCAAGGCCTGAGAGGCAGCTGGTGCAAGGGGAGCCAACTAGGGGGCTGGGTTTTACTCATGGGTTAAGCAGAACACCCATGCCAAGAGAAAGGCTTAGAGTGGAGACATTGGAGTGAGCTCTGTTAACAATGTATCTTGAAGCCACAGAGACCCCAAGGCATATCAAATGGGCTAGATTTACATAATTCCCGGTAGGTCAGGAAACATTTCATGCAAGTTCAGCGTTGGAGCTGAGGTCTGAGCAATGGCACCTGTGGTCAGTATGCATGCTGGGAAGGCATGAAGTCTTGGACAAGGACCAAAATGGACTCTGTTTGCTTTCCACTCCACCTTCACTAGTGGGCAGCATGGCTTGGCATTTCTGTAAGAGTCAGTGATTTCCAGACTACACAAGCGGAGCAGAATGTCAAGGTGCAGTGTGCATGGTTCTCTGGTAGAATTCACCGATCTAGAAGGAACAAAAGGGTTTGGATAGAAACACACTGTTAAAGAGCCAATACGTAGCAAGATATATCAATTTCTATTTGTGTGTGTGTGTGTGTGTGTTACAGGGGTGCAAGTGTCCTCAGAAACCAGAATCAGGCCTCAGATCCCCAGGAGTGAGAGTTTCAGGCAGTTGTGAGGTACCCAGCATAAGTGGGAACTGAGCTGGGTCCTCTGCAAGGACAGTAAGTGTACTTAACTTCCTACCCATCTCTTCAGCCGCAAAGTCTTTAAAGCAGCTCATTTTAACTCTACAACAGGTTTCATTACAGAACTTGCATACAAGTATATAGGCATATAATTGCTTTAATCACATTCACCCCTTGCACTTTCTAAATCCCCTTCCCAACGATCCCTTCTCCCTTCCACATCCCTAAGAGTCCCTCACTTGTCTTCGTTTCCTTTGACTAGCTCAGTTCCACGTATGTGAGAAAACAGACAATCATATTTTTGTGTAGGTGTTGGATTTAGAGTCACAGTGGGAGTGGATGGAAATCAGGAAACAACAGATGCCAGGCCATGGTCCCCACCTGTCCTCTGCTATGTTTGGCACAGTTCTCCTCTCTTCCTCTCCCTTTCCCTCCAGTCCCCTCCTCTCCCCTTCTTTGTTGTCCTCCTCTCCTCTCTTCTCCCTCCTCACTTTCCCCTCCTCTCCTCTGTTTTCTTTCTCCTACTTCTCCCATTCTCCTTGAGGATTTTGAATATCCTCAAGGCAATTTTCAGAATTTAGGTATACTTAACTGTTTTTTCATCGTAGCTGAGGCAGCCTGGTTCTATGACTGACTATGCGGCATGGCCTGCGCCTTGGTGACAAATCCAGCCCTGATGGGCTGTGCAGAAAAGACTGCCCTATCCTCTTGGGGATCCAACACCCAGTCTTCCTACTGCACACAAGTCAGTAGGTTGCGGTAATAATAAGTGACCTGCAAAGGGTTAGATCATCAAGAAGATACAAATACACCATCTCTGAAGTGAAAGGAAGAATGGAGAGAGGAGAGCCCAAGTTCATTTGCTGGTTTGGATGGAGTGTGATTATTGGTGTTGTTTACCATGGCGAACAAAACTGCCAACATCCAAACACAGTATTCATAACATATTGGCCCATATTTAAAGAGTACTCATAAATAGCCTCTGCTCTTATATTAGAAAATATAATTATAATAGACCTCTAGCAAGAGGTTTCTCTTCTAATTATGGGATAATAGTTTGCTATAAAATAGCCAATGTGTCATGCCAGAAATAATTTAGGGTAGTGCAGAAATTTATTTATTTATTTATTAACATTTTTTTTGAGATTTAGATCACATGTGTTTACAGCTTCAATTTGCATTCCTTGAGAGGTAAGATATTTTATGACTGCTTCTTTACTAAAATTTTATGTAAATAAACATCTTCCCCTAAGACCTCACATCAAAACCAGAAGCATCACATCAAGGAAAATCTGAGGATAGGTGGTGAGAAATATGCAGTGCATTTTCAGAGAATCTAGGAAAAGATTAGCCATCAGAAAGTATTACCCAAATAATATTAGAATGTTGTTCTTCAGCTGTGGGAGAATATACTGAGATTCCTTGAAGTATTAGATATGAGCCGCCAAATTTCTATCAACATAACTTTTGTGTTGTAACAAAACTATAGTTATGCCTGTGCATTGGAACAATTTCACTAGTCTCAAGATGAAAGGTACAGCGTTCTTCAAGATAAATAAATAAATTACTACTGCTATTATTATGTATAGCACCAAACCAATGCAAAATAAAATGGAGCCTTTTCTAGAAATGTAGAAGAGCGTCGCCTCCTGAGAGCATAATGAAGTGAGCCAGGGCAGTAAGCAGCGCTACTCAAAACAGCAGTGTAGTGATAAGGGGCAGCCCTGTGAATTCTGTGATAGCTGTGGACGCAATTTAATTCCTTCAAGTATGCCACAAAATATTCCAGTATTCAGAAATGTGACATTAATGCAAAAAAGGGCATGTAGATGGGAATCAGAGAAAACCAGACCAAGAATTAGTTCAAAAGAAAGGTGCTGTTTGAACAAAGCATTCGTATTTTTTTAAACAGTTAGGGACTGCCTTTTCTCTAATCACCCTGGTTTTACTCACCCTGCTAGGCTCCCAAAGAAGAACTCATCCAGGTGGCAAAGCACATATAAACAAATGGTACTTTAAAAATGCACTTTTAAAAGGCTCCATCGAAAGGTTGTGGGAGTGTGAGATGAAAACCATGGAGAAGGTTAACAATGGCTGACCTCAGGGCAGCCTCACGTTGCTGCCAACAAAGGTGGTCAGTGACAGGTTCCACAACAGCTGCCAGGCCCTGATCTCAATTCAGAAGATGCTCCTCATTACACAAAAGCTCACACAGAAGATCAGAAACACAGTTAGGAAGAGAGCTTCCCCTTCTTTAGTGCTCATTCAAGAAGATACTTTTCACACACAAAAAATATGAAAGCTCTCTATGTAGCCCCAGGTAGATATGAGTCCAATTACAGCTTTGGATCTACTTCATTGAGGCACCATCTGAGCTATGAAAAACATATTTGAAATGGGCACACATAGACGTGCACTTCACACATGCACACACACTCATACTCACACACATACACCTTTTCCTTGGAGAACACTCAGTGCCACTAAGTCCCTGTCTTTCTAGGAAGTCATGACGACCCTAATGACTTGTTTAACTAGTGCACTGACTTGTGGCTGCACCATTTCCCTGAAACTAGTAATTTTCTCTTAATTACATTCAAGAGGATGCTTGGATGAGACTTTTGTTTGAAGGGGGGCATGAACCCGATCTGAGCCAAAAATGTGTTCATCAGAGAATTCAAACATAGTAATATTTGAAAAACTGATGGTGCCCGTCGCTTACCAGTATATTTAGATGAAAAATTGAGGTCCTCTTTTGGAAAAGTGGTGATCTGTGGAAGAGTTAGTTCAGGAGAAATGCGTGTTCTATAGTGGAGAATAAGTCACACCAAGAGAGGACTCAGTTCTTTAAGGAGAACTGCTGGACGTTGGCGAAGTCTAGTCTACCCAGCGTGTCTGTCTATACAGTGACCAGAGTCCTGGAGTTCTTTAGTCTTTACAGGCTCTTCCCTGTATAATCTGTGGATAAATAATACTTCCTACTCGTTGTTGAAGATCAGTTTAAACATTATTTTCTTTGAAACCCATAGCAGGTGACTTCAGTAGAATAAGAGAAAACCAGAGAGATAGATTCCATAGAACATCATCCTGGGACAGTGAATCATCAATGGTGGCAACAGCAGCCACTCTTCTCCCAGGCGCCTCCCATCTCTTGTCAAAGGGGAGGGGATTTTTGGTCCAGGTATTGGTTGGTATCAAGAGTTGGTGGGTGGCTCAAGAGGCTAAGCCTTCCTGCAATGGTGCTCCTGGTGAACAGGAGTATAGTGAGTATGAACATCTCGTGAGTGGGCGTAAGATCTGTCACCCTTACAGGTGTTAAGTAGGGATATAATCATTGGAGACAACAGCAGACAAAAGGAAGATGGGACATATTCTAAGACGCATAAAACAAGCTGCTTTCTAGAAATGCCTAGCACCAAACACGTAAGGAAGACTGAAGTCCTCTCCACGCACGCAGAGAAGCAATGCTGGGTGGTTGCTGTCATTCTGCTCTTCCTCTGCACAGCCAAAGCCAGAGGTCGCAGCATGGTGGGAATGCATGTAGACAGGCTCTGATAACCCTGAAGTAGAAACATTCATTCTGAGCTAAAAATTTAAAGTTATTTTTTTTTCCTTTCCCAAACCTGACAACCATTTCCACATTAATGTCCTAGAACCTTTCAAAACATGGACTGAGGACTTAATGTGGTGCTTTGTAATTGCTGGAACTTTTATTAATAATGTTTAATTCTAGCCCTGCGGATCAGTCAGACAAAACTGAGTGACATGCTTACAAAGCAAATGATCCTGTGGAAAAATGATCCAGGAACAATTTTGGAGTGCTAGTAGGTTAAAAAAAAAAGTCTGACAAAAGCAAGTACTGCAAGCAATCAGTAAAACTTCCCACTAAGTCCTCAAGATGCTCCTTGAACACAAATTTTGGAGCTTGGGATTTAGCTATTTATTTTGCGAGTGAAGCCATGGGTCTGCTAAGAAAAGCCTACACCCACTTTTATAGCATGACTTTTTATTATAGGAGCCTTGTATGGAGGTGTTCCTGCGGTAAACGGTACACAATGGAGCTGGCATTGCTGAGTGGGTGAAAACTATTGGGTCGGGCTACTTAGCAGTGTTCTTGCACACATCACTCTGCCGGGGACCACCGAATGAAAACACGTGTTAGGTCACGGAGGGGAAAATAGCTTTGGTTCCATTAGAGTTTATCAAAACACAGAACTTACAATTAGGTCCCGAGGGTTCTGTCTCTGGTGAGAAACTCCTAAATGAGCAACAGGGATGTAAACCTGACTTTGCTCATTGGACCAGAATGAGGAAAACATTACCCTCTACTTAAAAAAAAGGGCAGGGGGAGAAAGAAAAAGAAAAACAAAACAGTATAAAGACCAGGTGAAGGTGAACTTAAGGATCTCCAAGATATTCTCTGTTTGTATATCAGACAACTAAGGGCAACTTAGTTCCAGGAAAGGGAACTAAGGAGTGAACCGCTTAGTCACCTAGCAGGAGTGCCACCAGCCTCCAGGCCATAGCACAATGAAGAACCTGTAGAGCCCAGCCCCATCTCCAGCTGTGGACACAGAGCTCTGAGCAGTGAGCATCACAGGGAGACAAAGCACTGAGAGTTCACAGGAAAAAGTAACAGTGAAGGGAGTTGCCCAGAGATTCATGAGCTGAAGCTGAATTCTTACCAGCACGGGCTCATGATGAAACTAGGTGAAACCAGGGGAAAAAATGTCTAAAAGGACTTGAAAAATAAAAAACAAAAACACTGCAATGTAGCTAGATAAAGCTGTGCCATCTGTCCCTACCAGCAGAACTGGAAGACCTCATAATGTCCAGAACAAGAAGAAGAGGGCAGTGGAGTCTACACTTCATGAGACATTCAGGTTCAAAATCTCTCAAAACTGTAAAATTCATGTCCTTCAAAGTTAAACATTTTAGTCAATATAATCATTCCTATGGAAGATCATTAATGGAACTAAAAAAGTAAAATGTAATAGATAAACTCATAATGCCCAAGATTGCCAGACACACAGATTCAGAGAGAAAACAAAATATAATAATAATAAAAGATTTCTCAGTCTAAGGTAGTCATGGTGGCACAGGCATTCCAGCACAAGATAGGCAGAGCAAGAGAATGGAGTGATAAGGTGTGTCTAGACTACATAGTGAGAACCCCAGCACCCCCCCATTATGAAGCTAACCAAAATATAGCCTGAGGAACTGTGTTGCTATCAAAGCACATGAGTGGGTGCTAGGGCAAAAAAAATATTAATAGTTCATAATGCAAAGGACACTGTGGATATTCAAAATGTTCATGCACCTAACAGAAGAGCTTCAAGGTACACGAAGAATCACAGGGTTATTTAGAGAGAGAATGAAAGAGAGAGAGATGAAGTATAGGAATTCAATATCCCTTTCTCAACAATTTATAGAACAACAATCAGTAAGAACATAATGACTTTGACCTATTTTATATACAGAGACTTATCCTACACACCTGAGAATACATATTCTTTTCAAATAAACACCGAACACCAAGATAGCTCATAATACAGGATACAAAACACGTTCCCATAAATTTGAAAGAATTCAAGCCTTGAAACGCATGTCTTTTAACTACAACAAAATTAAGTTGGAAAATGAAAACAGTAAGATTTATGATCAGCTCTGAAATATTTGGAAATGTTAATAGAATTCTAAATAAAACATAAGTTAAGAAAATAAAAAGAAACTCAAAAGTCATCTGAGCTGAATAAAAATGAAAACACAATCTATCAAAACTGGTGGAATCCAGTAGAGTAGTACTTGAATTGGAAAAAAAGGACATTTTAATACAGAACTTTCTGTATTAAAAAGAGAAGAAACATCTAAATCAATGAAGCCCAGCTTATACTACGAGAAACAAAAATGAGAGCCACATTAAAATGTGAATTAAACAGAAGGAAGGAAATAGAAAGTATTACAGCAAAATCAATGAAACAGATAATATGAGACTAGCCATGAACTTACCCTTCAGCTGAGCCCTGAAGAATGGAGCATGTGATGGGGACGCTGGGAAGAAGTTAGGAAAATCTGCATGCCTCACGAACTTAGCAAGGTAAACAAGCACGCAGCAGGTTTGTGGGCCATTCCAGAACCCGTGGTTAAACTAAGGTTGTGTTGAGAGTAGAAACTATTCTTGCTGAATGAAAAGGGAAGAGGAAAAAGAAGGAGGGGCAAACACAAGACTCAAAGCTGGAAACAGCAGAGACACAGAGGCTTGTGGGCCAAGACACAGCAGTACAATCAGATTCTAGTCACCATGGGAAGCCATTCAATGATAGAGCATTGGAGGATGTTACAGCCAAACCCTTATTATCAAAGATCATCTTGGGGAAAGTATAGAAATCAAATCTAATTGAGGGAAGCTAACAGTGAGCAATGCTAGAGAGCTGCATTCATTTCCTATTTCTGCCTTAACAAAGGCAAAGGAACCTGATGAGTAAAGAGAGCACAAGCCTACAGTCTCAGAACCTTAGGCAGAAACCTGACCCAGGTGGCCTGGAGACAAGAGCCGTGGAAGTGAACTTGCCTTGGGTATCTGGCATAGATATTATGGGGTTAAGTTAAAATATTGACCACACAGCCTCATGGATGGAGATTCCAGAGAAAATCCCTTTTGTCATTCTAGCTGTAGAGACATTACTTGACTGGAGCCCCATTTTCTGTCATCAAAGACAGCAATGATGAATCAAGCCTATCTCACAGAACCATGGGGACCTTCCTTTTCCCCTTTTCCTCTTTAAAAGACTGCCATGGTTCAACTGGTCTTACTCCCATATCCATAATAATTTCCCTCACTTACCAGCGGACCACCCTAAGTGACTTTGGTTGTCTCTTTGAACTTAACTTCCCCTTGCCATGTCAACATAATGTCTTGGGGTTTGTGACATGGATACTTTTAGGAGACCATTTTTCCCGCTAC
Organism: Meriones unguiculatus; assembly: GCF_030254825.1. NCBI lineage: Eukaryota > Metazoa > Chordata > Mammalia > Rodentia > Muridae > Meriones > Meriones unguiculatus. The sequence continues at coordinate 95,200,414 of NC_083360.1, read as the reverse complement.
TCTAAAGCTAGTGCAAAATCCCATGTAAAAAATGAGAAAGACCCAAAGAGAGAGGGCAGTAGTAGGCAACAGAAAGGGAGGAAAATCTTAGGACGTGGTCTTTAGGTACATAGCAAAAGGACGGAAGGATTTGTTTAGTGGACTTGGAGGATGAGGACACAGAGAATGAAAAGAAAAATAGGAGATCTTCCTTAGGATTGAAAAACTGAGAATAAAGGATGATTTCACTGGACGCTTGAGCTCAGTATCTCCTACATGACTATCAAAGTCTTACAGTGCGCTGGATCTCAACCAAAGGGCCAAGAAGCAACCATAAACGTCTTATAGAATATTAGGGGTGAGCTGGGCCAAGGCTTGTTGGAAATGTGAAATAACAGTTCAGGAAAGCAGTGACTGATAAGTAGGATGTGAGCATTGCTAGGTAATTGGAAGTCTTTACCAGAGTCCCTCCTGTAAGTTACCCCGCACAGTGAAGACAGACACACAGCAGCAGCTCAGTAACTGCCAGCTCCCATGGCTGTTACTTGAGGTTTAGCATGAGAACAGAAACCCTTTTTGGTATCTTTAAAGACAGAAATAATTTGTCAGGTCCTCTCATAGAGTCACATGGATCTTCTTTTCTGTGCTCCACTTCCTCTTTAAGACTCTGGTGGTTCAACTGATCTCACTCCCATAATTAGCTTCTCTTAGTGGAAAACAAGACAAACCACAGATTCAGTTGACCTGACTGGAACAATAAGAGGCACAAAGCACAAGCATAACTGCAGAATCCCGAGAGGCATTCCCAGAGCCAGGGCGCTCCTCAGTGAAAGGGTCCAAGACCCCAGGAAAGCTTGAATCCTGTTCAGCCAAGGCCTGGGGCACGGTGAAGCCTGTGGCTGCCTGGTGCCACATTCTAGAGGGAGACATTTTGGGATGTTAGTGTTGTCCTTCTCAGTATTCGAGGTCACTTAATCATCACAACAATGTTCGTAAGAGTTGGAGACTGTAGGCCATGAGCACTTCTGACTCAGGAGGAGCCTTTCTGAAGGGGCTTCACACAGCATTTTACCATTTTTTTAACCTTTCTATCCCTCTACACTGAATGGACACAATTCTTTTCCCCTCTAGGGAACAAAGTATTCAAGGCGACAAACCAGAAGCAGAGACTGGCCCTTACCACAGTTAACCTGGAAATGCCCTGATTTTGAACTTCCCAGTTTCTAGAACTATGAGAAAAAATTTTTGTTATAAATTTCTCAATCAGGCAATTGGTTATAGCAGCTCTACCTAGAATTAGCCATTGTCTTCTGTCTCCTATGAGAATATACAGTAATTTTACTGGACACCGGATTTCTGTTTAAGATTTTAGGCATCTCCTTCCTCTGTGAGAGTCATAAATATAGGTATCATCAAAAGGTATGGTTGAATTCACTACCAAAAACATGTGCAGTGATAATAATTAGATAGGCTGATGGTGTTGATACATCTAGAAACAAATGTCATATAAAAGTCAAAAACCTGAGGCATTAAAAATCTGTTAATTCACAGCAGTGTAAACAGTACAAAGTAAAAACTGCAAGTAATAAAACATCCATGACAAAAATCCTTAGGGCTCTTAAGCACAGCTGGAATAGGCAGGAGAGACCAGGGGAACTGTTGATGTATCAAACCTTCCTTCATGCATTTTCTTCTATTGTGGAACCATAACAACCCAAAATAAGCTTCATGGCTGTGGCTGCAGTAACATATGAGCAGGGATGTCTGGCATGAACAGAGGTGAGCAATAAAAGTGAAGCAAACGAGCAAAAATATATCAAAAATGACTAAAATGATGTGTTTTCATTGTTAAGAGATGTAGTGAAATTCGCATCTGGTGAATTCCAGTCCACCGTTTCCATGATATATCATTTATAATTTCCCTCTAATTATAATGAAAATCATTTTTCAATGTAATTTCGCAATAAAAATGTTTCTTTATTTCTCATTACATAAGAACATGATCTCATAGAGTTGTGGAGCGAGCTTACAATGTGCTCTGCGTCTTCTCTTTCTTATCATTTAATCTCTTCATAGTCTACAGATGTCAAGAGGTTCAGATTAAGCTTGTTAAAGATCTGCTTCACTCGAACTCACTGATGATTATTTATTTAGCAGTTTTATGTAACCCTGTCATTGCTAAGCACTCTATTAATTTGCCGAGGGACAAATCAACACTAGTTATTTTTCTACCGGCTATTAGACTCAGTGCTGCTGTTTGCTACAAACCACTTGCCAGTTAATTATAAATTATGGGTCCTCTTTGCCTATATTAATTGATATCTCCTCTGCCATTGTAATAGTAGACAAATAAATTGAAGGCAAGATTTATTAAGCAGTGTATGCTTTGTGTCTCTTGATTAGTATTCTTTACTTTTTTAACATTTATACTTGTTTATACAGATTTGACAGAGCAATGCATTAGAGAAATGATCTTTAGGGTGTTTTGTGGTTAAAGAAAAAAAGAAAAACACGTAGAGAAATAGAGATTTTAATAGATTCACAATTCATTGCAAGCAGCCTCTAAAACGCTGCTGACTCTTGTTCTAAGAACTGCTAGTGACAGACTCCTAATTATGCCAGAGCTAATGTTCAAGTGGGTTTAAGTCTATGTATCCTATTGTTATGAGAGAAACTGATATGAACCGTCACCTTGGACCTACCTTGATTTGCTTGTACAATGTCCTTTGCTACATATTTTCAGTCTGTTGCACAGGCTTTTGTATACAGAACCATTAGCCTCTAAGCTTTCAGTTTTTTAAAAAAATTGAGACTTGTTACGTTGTTTATCTGCAGGTTTAATACATTGTGACAAAGATGCACTACAGCTTCTTTTAGTTTTCAGCAGCAGGGATTCTAGATGGCACTAGCACAGATGGAACCCACACTTTTCCAGCTGAGACCACAAAGGAACTAGAGTCAGATTTTAGGTGAGGGGGCAAGAAAGGATCTCGTCATAAAGTCTTAATGTGTTTGCTTCCTGGACAGGATGAGGAACTGCAAACTTAGGGGGGCACTTTACCCCAGCTGGTCTTTAGGATAATCTGATGTCAAGGGGCACCAGGACCTGGGTATTCACCAAAAGAACTGATCAAGTCTCTGAAATCCTAGTTTTGCACATAATGTCTCCACTTAATTGACAGTTTTGACTGTCAAAAGCAAGTTGCTTTTGTGGCATGCCGGATGACTACTGGTTCCCCATCCAACATAAATCCAGCCAAAGGACAGCAAGCTTTCTGGGGTGGGTAGGCTGTTCACCCACCAGTTCTCCAGGGAAAGGAGAGAAATACTGGCCGAGTAGATGTAGTCCTATTTCAGCTCACACATACTTGCATCTTTTTTCCAGTACATCCATGTTTGAAGGCCTAAAGGCTCACCACATAGAATGTAAGAGGATGCCCTTTCAGTGAAGTCAGCCAGTCTATTCAGGAACCAGGCACTCTGTTAATGCTCTGTAATCTCAGCCACATTAAATCAAGATTTGAAGAATCTTCTCCTATGTATTGTGCTACTTTTTACTGGCTTTTTCTGGAAATACATCCAGTGGATAGCAGGAGTGGCCACATTGCCTCATGACCAGGTTTCACTAAATGATTCAGAAAATGAGTCAGATGTTATCAATCATTACTAAAAATAATTTTGTCTTTAGATCCTTGAGGTTGCTCTTCCTACGCACACCCAGAGAAGTGCTCAAAATCTCTTTCCTTCTGGGCCAACCAGAATCAGAACAAGTACAATTCTAGTTACTAATTGCAACTAAAAACTCTTGTGATTAGAGGTGGATTGCAATTGACAAACAAAACAAGACAAATAAACAAGCAAAAAAAAAAAACTGTCAATTTTTTGTACCATTCACATTTCACATTAGTTTTGTCAGTTACAAATCAATTTATTACTTGTTGACCTACTATGTTCTTTTACAAATACTTCATATTATTTTATACCAACTTAGTGATCTTTTTTTAAGTTGCTTCCCTAGGAAATACTTAGCAAAGTCAGGGGACGCTGTCATTAGAAACAGTAGAGGGCAAGGGTTGTATGGTGGTTTAAAAGAAAATGGCTCCCACGGGCTCACAGGGAATGGCACTATTAGGGGGTTTGGCTTTGTTGGAGTAGGTGTGTCCTTGTGGAAGGAAGTGCGTTTTAGTCTCTTCCTGCTGCCTGCAGTTCCAGATGGAACCTCAGCTCCTTCTCCAGCACCATGTCTGCCTGCATGCCACCTTGCTTCCCTCCATGACAACAATAGACCAAACTTATGAACTTGTAAGCCAGCCCCAATTAAATGTTTTTCTTTATAAGAGTTGTTGTGGGCAAGGTGTCTCTTCACAGGAATAAAAATTTAAGACTGCCTGCTACTAACCTCTAGTGTTTAGCAGACAGCAGTAATGCTTAAGCACCCTACAATGTGCAGGCAATTCCCAGAGAACAAAAACTCACTAGTCCTACATGCTGATGGGGATGAAGCAGAGAAACCTTCATCAACTCTCTCAAAACAGGAGCAACTCTCTTACTCAGTGGGCATTAGGAAACAGAGAAAGACTTTTGGAAGAACAGGTAAAAAGCATGGTCATGACTCAAATGTCTAGGTCTGGGCGGCCCCTTGAAACTGTCTGGATGTGTTAGTGATCCTAAAAGTTGATTTCAACTGTTCATAAAAATATTATCACAATGCATTTATGATATATATTTCAGTTTTATCCACTTCAAAAGAGTTGAATTGGAAGTTCTAAGTTCTAAGATGGCCAACAGGGCTGTGATCAGAGGCAGAACCATGAGTTACATGGCTAGTTGAGAGACTGGGGAAGCACAAGTTGATAGAGGACATAAAGTAGATTTTAGTGCATCTGGAAAAACACTATATTAGCCTGAGATATGGGTCTCTTAGTAATTCTTTACCAATATCTAGCAATTCATCATCAACTATTCAATATAGCAGTTGCCCCAAAATCTTAACTCAGTATGTTTAAGGAATTTAGCACATATTTATAAATAATGACATACATGTGTGGCTCAGGAGATACCTAGAATCCACAGGGGGAAAGGCAGATGTAATGATTTGTACTAGGTACCTATCCTAATGCTGGGAAGCCAGAGGACAATTCCTGGGGCTACCTGGCCATCCCGCATGGCCTAAATAGTGAGCTCCATGCCAATAAAGGACATACCCAAGAAGGAGAGAGGCTGTCTTCTGAGCTCATACATGCACACACATGCACATACATGCCATATGTAAATACACAATCTACATAAGAGACTTACGAATTCACATGTCCAATATTGAATTTGAGTTCTCATTTAAATTTAATATAATTAAATTTAATATCATCCAATGGTCTTTTCTTTCTAAATATGAATTTCCAGCCCCTCCCTGTGTTCTCTTTTTGCAGATGGCTCACCAAGACATACAAATATGGTTCTTGATAAGATTTATACATTTGCCATTAGTGACCTCCCTGAAGCTAGCCATGGTGTCTTTTCCTTTGCATCTCTAGTATGCAAAACAAAACAAGAGCTGATCACCTGTTGACTTAGTAGGTAATGTCTGCTTATAATGAACTGATGACCTAGTAGGAAGGAATATGATAGACGCTCATGTACAGATGCCTCAGAGCAGAACTGTAATGCACTAGTAGTGAAAGAGGGGCACATTGACACCTGACAAAGACTGTCTGAATGTGTACACTAAAGCTTGGTCAAGGACTCCACAGACTTTCCTTCAACAGTTCTCATTCCTGAGTCATCTTCAGACAATGAGCACGGGAATGGTTAGCTAAGTGCTCCAGGAAGCTAATGATTAGCTATGGGCTCCAGGAAGGCTAATCCCACAGAACATGTTAGTGAAATTTTGGATCCCATTGTTGTTCCAAATTCTTCCAGGATGGATGTGACAGCAACGGTAGAAGGCATGTCCTTCACCATTTGTCCTCTTGTGTTTGTCATGGTCATGAGGAACCTTCCTGACTCTATTTTGAAGGCAGGAGTCATTATGCTGTATTGCTAAAAACAAGAGCTGAGTGACTGTTTTTAAGTCTGTTTCCTAGAGTAAGACCTGCCACAATCATGAACTTGACTTGTTTCTGAGAACACCCAGACCCTTCCTGACCCTCTCGAACCTCTCATAGTTTTGTTTTATTTATCTATCTATCTATTTATCTATATATGTAGCTATTTGTTTATTTTGTTGGGTTTTTTAAATTTTCTTTATGTCCTTATTGCCCTATTGTCTCGTTTGTGAACCAGCTTTGGAACTATTTGTTATTTTACTTCTTAAAAGGGGTACAAGAAATGAACTGGGGAATTGCCCTCTTCAACCCAACTTAGGAAGCAGTCACTGGCCAGCTCTTGGGTGCACACTAATAAATTCAAGCTTGCTTCAAATGGCTCAAAGTGGTGATGGTGATTTTACTCTCACCCAGTGGGAATAACAGTCACTTTTGCGATACTGGGAAGAGACATCATGACCATGGCAACTCCTACAGGCATAGCATTTATTTGGGGGCTTGCTGTAGACAGTCCATTATCATCATGGTGGGAAAAGAGACATGGAGCTAGAGTTGTAGCTCAGAGCTTTACATCCTGATCTGAATGCAACAGCCACATTGGGGTTGGTGTGGGCTTTTAAAATTTCAAAGCCCACTCTCAGTGACATCTTCCAAGAAGGCCACAATGTCATCCTTCTCAAACAGTTCCATTAACTGGGGACCAAACACTCAAATTTACTAGCCTATGGGAGTCATTCTCATTCAAATTATGACATACAAAGGAATCATCTTCAAATCCATGCCCAAATAAGTGAGATGATATACATCTGCCCTACAATATTTGGGTCATCCTCCTAATACATTTGTGTTCCTGGTAAGTCACCACTCATGCTCCTGCAGAACCACCTTGTGGATGTTTATGAGCAGGAAGACCAAGCTGGGAAGGGGTCATGCTCTCACTTGAACTCACTTTGGGTGAGCAGGGGATTCTTGACATAGGCATGAAATAGCCATCCCTACCCCATTCTGCAGTAGAATATTAGTAGCCTGGTCATTATTTTGTAATGTAGTCTCTGTGCTCCATTCTAGCACAAGCTAACACCAAGAAGTGAGTAACCCTTGAATAGCTTCATCCACTGATGAAGGAACTTGCCGATGTTTTCACCTTCACTTCAGAGGGACAAAAAATCATATTCCCTTTCTCTGTGTTTTGCTTTCTTTACATTTTCATAGTATACACTATGTCCATTCAGTTGAAAAACCACAAATTCTGCCATCTTGGAGAAAACTGCTTCCTAGCTGTCTCTGAAACCACAGCTGCCCTCCAGCCAGGGAATGTATATAAATGTGTATACAAGCAAACTTTCTTCCTGTATACGCGTTTAAAATATGACAATAATAGAATGGTCAAGTGGAAAGATTTGCTTATTAATTGAGCAAATATAAATATGAATCAGAAGCCCAGTGCAGAGCACAATCTATGTATTCCCTGTAGAAGGAAATACTGTCTCCACTTTACAGATACAGGAGCTAAAGAGCAAGAAAGTAAATACTTTCCTGTACCAGGTCACACAGGAGTGAAGAGCAGGAACAGGAAGGGGCAGACTCTGCATTTATTTCGAAGTAAATATACTATGAAGTTCATTATTACTCGGAAAAACTAGTCCACTTTAAAAGCCATTGTACATCTGATGGGGCTTCAGAGTTTGATTGCAGAATTCTCTGAAAGGGGGCTGTTTGGGATGCAATTAACATGACAAACAAGGGAAAGACACAAGTTTAGCAAAAAGCTCACTTCGAGTGGATAAATTTCTCTTTTTCCTTTTTTCTAGGCGAGAAGGCTAGATGAAAGCACATAAAATAACTGCTGACGAGTGGAGCTCTTGAGCTGAGGACTTGTGCTGTGAAATTCTACTTTGTCTAGCAAACACTGTCAAACAGAAACCTTGAAAGAGGAACATTTATTTTTCTCATTTTCTTACCAATACTCCGTTCTGACCTCGGAGCTTCCCTGCAAATGCTCCAGGTCACAGGTGGTGGAAGGGGTGGAAAAGTCAGAAGCATGGGTTCTGCTTCCCCTGTGGGGGCTCATACCCGTCAGAGCAGTGGCTCAACCTGGCAGCAACAGGAAGCAAGGCACCTTTGGGTGGCCATTTCCTCTGCACTCCACCCTTTGCAGAGTCTCAATCCACTGTCCGCAACAACAAAGCCACGGGACGTTTGATTGTGTAACAAACCCTTCATTTTTCAGCCACAGCTACAGTCGAGGACACACTAATGCAAGGACTATTATTATGTGATTTCGAAGGAAGCGCTCATTCTAGCAGCTCTGAGGAGGTGGTGGTTTAGAGGTTGAGACCATGAGCTGTGTGGCAGAACAGAACAGGATGCTTTTCATGTGGTAATTCTGCAACCCTCTGCCCTGTAAATGATTTTCCTCTTCTAAATGAATTTAATTCTTTGGGTTTTGTTGTCTGCTTGTTGATGTTGTGTTGCTTTGATTGACATAAGGTCTCACTATGTAACCCAGACTGGTCTCAAGCCTCCTCTTGAGGCCATGCTCACAAAAGCCAGCCAATACAGGGAGGGCATATCTCTCGCGATTTTGCAGGGATTAAATGAGAGAACAGAGTAACACACTATTTGGCACACACTGAATGGTGAAAACAATGTGAATTTTATTATTATGTTAAAAACATGAATTTTAAGATCCCCCAGAAACCAGTGCCAAGATAACACTCAATGTGCAAGGAATTTAGAGAAGTACTTGCCTGTGAAAGAAAATGAGGATGAAGACAGAAGAAGCCACGGATCTGTGCACCCTTTTCCCACCCCTGAAGAAGAGAAGGAAGGGAAATTGGAACACTACTCGTTTATTTTGTTTGGGTTTTGTCTCTCCCTCTCTATTTTCTCCCTCTGTTTCTCAGTCCTCCGCCTCTGACACTGGATTTTACTACTTTAGCTTGAAGCTAGCCCCAAACACACACTCTTTCTGCTTCAGATCCTGAGTACTAAGAGTACAGACATGAACCTCAATGCTCATCAGCTAGGCTGTACATTCCAGAGCTGTCATAACCTTCCCAAGCAATGCTACCACCCACGAACAGCAGGAGCCTGTGAGGGACACTTTACATTCAAAACACAGCACTGCTTTTAGTCAGCTCATGTAATTTTCACTGTTGTAGTCTTGCACCTGAGTAAGACTCTTATAGGACCAGTTCTCTTTCTGTACGACGCACATATGCCAATAAAGAACAGGGGTACAGTACAGTACTAGAGGTCAGGAATCATCTGATGCCCATCAATGCCAGCAAATGCAGAGCTCACCAGCATGTCAGCAGTGTTCAATTTATAAAGCTACTTGCCTACAGGATTGCAAACTAGCCCACAATTCCTGAACTATATACATGTGTGCAAAGGTGACCAAATGTTTAGTCCTTTGAGGATGGTTTCAGTTTGACATATGAAAGCATCATTAACCAGGTTATGCTAACTGGAGGCAGACATTTAAATAACATCCATATGATGGCAAGAAGCTTGATTTTACTTTCTTTTTCCATAGATGATGTGTCTACGTTTAGTGTTGAAGTATGGAAGCTTAATTGCATTTCATTCACATCCTAAGAATCTTCTGTTCAGTACTTTTAAACTTAATATTATGGTGTAATAAAGGTCCAGGCCTGTAAGTGCCCAGTACCTCCTCTTAGTTCTCTTTTCTTTAGTTGACGCTTGTTTAAGACCTCACCAACTACTCTTAGGATATGCCCGTGTCCTCTCTTGTGTGAAGCTCCTTAATGCCACAACCTCACCAAGACAGACAGAAGAGGACACATGAAAACTCAGTCATCACATTAAGTTCACTGTCAGAAAGATGTGAGGTGGCCTGCCTCATTCACCACACGCCTGGTGGTGCCTCACAGCTACCTGTGCACACCCGGTGGTGAGAGCCTCACAGCTGGCAGTGCACAACGGGGCGGATTGCTATGCGGTAGGAAACTAACTCTTTTTCTTCTTAACAGCAAATGCCTCCTATCCCTCAGTCTCCGCAGCGCTTGCCCAGCCTTGCAGCCTTAGCTCTCCATTTTCCTTCCTCTGGAGGTCAGTGCCAACCCTTCACATGGTGGGTTTTATTTTCATGAGTTTAAAGAACATGGCAAGTGACAGAGGTCTGGAGGAATATATTTCTTCCAAAGCTGGTGACCAATTAGTTGCTTGCCACTGACTGTCATTTCCGAGCTATGAGGGCTGCGTTCTTGTAGCCTGGTGATAGACACACTGTTTATTTTCCACTTTACAGCCTTTGCCAATACTCAGAGTCCCACACCGCTGCCTTTAATGCCGCTCTTCTGGATAGCTTGTGACAGGGGACAAGATAAAAGGTATGTGAGAGCACAAACTGGCAGCTGTGCGCAAACTTATCTGAGGTGCACAGCAAAGAGGAGGGCTATTTTCATAGCTCACCTTTATTTTAATGCTTCCCAATGAAATCAGGGAAAGCACCAAGTCCACAAGGTTAATGCTGAAACATGAGCACTGTGGCTAAAGACATTCTGAGGGTTATTAAGCTGTTGACAAGATGAGAATCAGAGAATTCAGCACTAGGCCCATAATTGTCTTTCATCTAGGAGCAAGGCCCCCCCAACTTTTATGATTCATCATATTTATTTTTTGTTTCCTCAAGCAACATCTTTTATTAGTTGCACACTCACTGCAGAAATTTAATTTCTGCCAGAGAACAACAAAGCCGTTGATTATTATTATTGAGAATCTGGTACAACACAGAGTGAAATAAAATCTATAAGGCATTAAAATGACAGATTAGGTAAGAGCTGTATTCATTTACAAGTGTTAGAACATCATGCTAATGCCTCGCAAGCACAACATAAAATGAAAATCAACTCTTTCATGCTGCTTTAGGGAGGAATGCCGTGAAGCTCCCCGGAACACAAGCCAGAGCCCAGAAAAAAAAAAAAAAAAAAAAAAAAAAAGTAATGTCCTTTTGTAGTTTGCTTATAGGCTGATCCTTGAGAAACACAAATAAAAACACTCCTCTCATTTGCACAGCCAGGAGCTCTTATCCTTTGGTCATCCCAAACTAAACACTGCTAATCCTGGTAAGATTTATGTTTTTGTAGGCATCGTCTTGTCTTTTTAATGGAGAGTAATTCCGCACTCATCAGGCAAGTTCAACTCTTCATAGCCCAGGTTGGAAATGTCAGGGAAAGCGGAAAAGAGGGCTCTGGAATAAGTGAGTCAGATTTATTATTTGAAAATAACCCTCTCCCCCGTAATTTATGCATACCCAATCGTTCAAAGTTGAGTAACCCACCTCCACTCGAGGCAGCATATCTGTGCTTTTATATCATGTGTTGCAGCTAAAGACAGAGAAGAACAGGCAAATTACAAGAATGATGGAGACCATCGGGCTGAAACTCAGGACCATCAGACCAGGAGTTCTCCTCCGAGAAGAGAACACAGCCGTACCTGCCAAAGTGCATCAAAGAATCTCAAGACTACCACATCTGAAACCGTTAGGACAGATAAATGAGCTCGGATTGAAGGAATACAAGTTTTTCAGAAAGGAATCCACTAGGTCTATGTCTCTATGTGTATAAAACATTTTATAGAAAATTCTGTCAGAATAATTAACTCTCAGACTTAAATAGGGAAACTATATGGAGATTAATTTATTTTCTGACATTATTAATAAAATATGATGCTTATATGTTTATGCATAATATATAAGTTGAAATAGGCTTATAAAATAGACATGTATTTTACTATAATAATACTAATTATATGTATAATTCTCTCCAGGTCATATGAATACATAAATAAGATTTGTGAGTGAAGTATTTAGATTCAATGATTCTTTAATTCTCAGAAGGCAGCATCAGGTGTTAAGGTTCAAACCAGTGATGTGTGACCTTGACCCGTTTGCCTTCCTGTGTCTGGTACGGTTGGTGATTAAGGGATAAGGATTGTTGAAGAAAATCTGTTAAATGGCCGCTCCTAACACCTCCAATGGCAGGGTGAACCATAGACGAGGGGCGTCAGGGAGATGCCACACACCAGTTTGCTTCCGACACACACTATGGACAATGCACCCACAAGATAGATTAAGTTTGCATGTCACACGCAAATCTTAGAACACGTGGAATGCTTCCGCTCATTCTTTGTTCAAGACAGCATATTTCCATATAAACCAATGAGCACAGAATTCACCTTCGCTATGGTCTATTTAAAATACAGAAAGATAATCAATGACAATTCCGTGATATTTGCTGTCAATAACATATTCCTGGTGGCACTATGCAGTAGTTTGGGTGAAGAAGGGCTGATAGGGCAGCTGAGGACTTTTCTTTCAGTAGCTGTGCCGTCCCGGACAATTCGCTTTCATCTCTAAAGAGTGGTTTGGGAAGAAGGGCTTTTTAAACAGGACCTACTTTAAGACTCCTGCTTGCTATTCTGAAAGCTAACTGAGATTATATGATGTAGGAAAAGTAGAGGAAAAAGCTAAGGTAGAAATCACATTAAACAAACAACCATCATTCCTGGTTGGCCTTGTATCAAAATCTCTTTCCTTACTAGACTGTCTCTTCTTAAAGTCATTATGGAGACTGAAATGGAGTATTTCCGAACCTGTGCATAACTGTTCTTGGAATTATGGATGCATTGTATCCTGTGTGATGAAGCAACAACTGAATGAGCAAGGATTCACAGACTCATAAATCTTTGAGCCTGTATACAAGTCTGTCTGGGAATTGTGAGAATGTACAAACATTGGTATGGGCAATCAACACATATTCTAGGCATATGGTGGCACCTAAAGCTTTAATGAAGAGAAACACATCCACTGAGGTAGGAAGGGAGGACAAAAAACCAAAAAACAAAACAAAACAAAACAAAAACCTGAAAACACATGAATTTGAGTTCTGGCATTCTCCCCACTGTCTGGCTGCTAATTTTTTGAACTTCACCCAGGCAGTGTGTCCAACAGACCACATGGTGATTGCTAAATTGCTCAATGACCACAAGCTACAATCATGAGGAAATATTCATGAAAATTAACATCCCATTTAATACTTACCACGTTTTCAGCCAATACTTTGTGTAACAGAAAGTCCTCGAACTGGCTCCAAAACTTTTCAATTCCTGACAAATGCACTGGCCTCTCTCCAAGGAGCTGGGCAGCAATCTGTGCTGCGTGCGAGAGCATGGTGGTGGCACTGGTGCTGGCACTGGGCAATGGAGAGGACCTCTTCCCAAGGCTATCTAAAAGCCAGTGATCTGGAGACTTCCCCAGCTGCCAAGGTCTGCTGTTACCCTGGTAGGAGGCAGGACCCTAACCACCTCCAGCCTCAGGTAATCAAAGCTGGAATTTGGCATCAGCAACAAGTATTTGATACATTTGTTCAGTAGGAGAAAAATCACATTTGGTTTCAAAGTATAAAGGCATTCATGGGAACAATTTTTCAATTCTAGACCCTTTAAATTTTGTCTTAAAACAGATGAGATGGCATGGAGAGGACCTAAAACCCTGGCTCAGATATAGCCCATAGACTCAGTCTCCAAGTAGGTTTCCTAGTTAGGGGAGCAGGGGTTGTCTCGGGCATGAATTCAGTGGCTGGCTCTCTGATCACCTTTGCGGGGGAGCAGCCTTGCCAGGCCATAGAGGAAGACAATGCAGCCAGCCCTGATGAGACCTGACAGGCTAGGGTCAGATGGAAGGAGAGGAGGACCTCCCCTATCAGTGGACTGGGAGAGGAGATAGGAAGGGAGGATGGGACTGGGAGGGTGACAGAGCCAGGATGCACATTGAATACATTATAATAAATGATAATAATAATAAATTTTAAAAAAGTAGATGAAATGATGCCTGTTAGATGCGGCTCATATTCTTAGGAGTTCTTCATGCCAATAACTTTGGAAGAAAGTGTCTATCCTATCATAGTGCTGTTACTCATGCTTTCCTTCATACCCAGAAGAAGGAATAATTGTTTGCATTCTTTCAGCACTTTCAAAATTCATTTCTCTATACATCCCATTAAAGAGTGGATTTTCCCGAGAAGGCTAAGCACACTCAAGGGTCTGCTTCAGGCCTGATTTTCTTTAGGTAATGCTATTTGGGGATTCACACAAGTGATTGCTCTCCTTGACAGAATGTTACAAAGCAGGGTTGTGTCTTCAGAGTCTTCCTCGGGCCCAGCTAGGACGTTGTGCACGCATCGCCTTCGCCCACCTGCAGATGACTGTGGTAGTCGACTCCTCTACATGACACAAAAGCATCTCCACTTGGAAATATACCACTCTAGCCAATATCTAGACCAGCATGAAATCCAATCCAGCATGGCACAGGTGAAGAAAGACTCAACTAGAAGAAGAGAAATTTTGTTTGCCTCCTGCCTCTGGAATTAGCAAGGAGACTGGGACCGGCAAAGCCACAACTTCCTTTGCTGTCACATGATACAGAAATATTGGCACTAGGTAATTCTCAAGGTCCATTTTATCGCTAAATCTCACGCTGAATCTTTTCACTGTCTGAAAGAAAACTTGTCCTTAGAATGTAAGGTCCCTCTACCCCACAAGGGCCACTGACCAAGACAATACTATGTTTGCAACCCTGTAGTACCGATGTTGGAGCCCACCATGTTGGGTGTCCAAACACATGGATGAGTGAGTTTTCAACATCAGCCTTTCCCCCTCTTTATGTTATCATTGCTGTGGCTTAGGCACCTCTTTGAACATTGCCAAGAATTTCTTCCTCTCTCTCTGATCCTCATATTCCCCTTTCTAAAGATGTTTGCAAAGTAAGGGCTCTGAGGGGCCTCTGCACAGTATCACAGTGACTGCAAGCCTTGGCAGGAGGGAGAGAAGCTTATGAGCATCTTGCTTTTGGAACAGCACAGTCCCTGACACCGAGCCCCATGACTCCCCCGGCTTCGCTGCAGCAGAGCACCATTTTTAAAGAAAGCACCTAAGAGCATCATGAAGTTCAGGTAAGCACACCTGCAGCAGTCTAGGCCCATAAGACAACCAACAAAGAGAGTTCCGAGGCACACTTCAAACACAACCCTTCAGCAGTTCTGTAATATTGGCTATAAACAAAATCATTTTCCTTAGACATTAGCCCGATGCCTGATTTGATCTGATTTACTTTACAAAAAAAAAAAAAAAAGATACATTTGGTGATCTCCAGCCTAGAAAATGATGTAAGAAATTTCCAGAGCAACTCAGAAGAGGTTAGAATAAGCAGTGAGTGAGCGAGCGTTGTTATAAGGTCTTCTGATGAAACTAGTCTATAGAGTAAATATAAGAGACTGTTCAACTAATATAAATAAATCAAAGACAAGAGCTTTTCTGGCCAAAGAAACTGCTTGGGTCCCCATATCTCTCTTTAATTTTTTCAAAGGATTTTAGAATTTCTCAGTTTCTAACCTCAACCCCTGGGGCCTATCTGCTTTATTTGTGGAAGCAGGCCTCTTACTGCCCTGGGGAGACAGCTGAGTGAAACGACTGGAAAGATAAACTTGGGAGGTAACCTGCTTTTCAGCTGCACACATTTTCAGCTGTACCTGTCTGTTGAACTCTTGGTGACTTAGTTTCATCATCTGGAAAATGTACTAACAGTGTCTATTCCATGCAGTTCTGTAAAACCTCCAAGATATACTATAAGTTACACATAATCCTTTCATATAGAAAGCTCCCAATGCTTTTATTGCTCCAATGCTATATTATCTCTATACATGATAGTTACCTTTCTGATTTAGGGCAGAGCCTCTTAAAATTTTTTTCTCTTGTAACCCCTTTTCATCTGACATATTTTTCCACCTTAAAAAATGTAAGCATATAAAATACATAATTGAAGTCAAGGATTTATTGCTTTACTGATAAAACAATTTATTAATTGTTTTTTTGTTTGTTTTTGAAGACAATTCCTTGTCATACATATAATTTTATCACTGTTAAAGAAAAAGTAGATTTGCATACTAATGAGATGAATAAGCTTGTTTATTTTTTTACATAAAGATTAAATCCTGACTAAGTATTTTATACTGTAGATCACAGAAAATCTACAACCTTGCTCATAGATCTTCTGTAATTTGTTTATAACGATCAAAGTTGAAAATTAGCTTCACATAAAAATGGTACAAAATGGCAGAAATATGTTTAGGGCCATTTCTGACATTGTTGGAAATTCTGTTCAAATCCAAAGCCAAAATTCATTTAATGAATTTTTGTATGTAACTCAAGTCAGCAACTCAAATAGCAAAGCTTAAACTCAAATGCTGACATAATACATTCCAAATACTAATTAATAATGCCATGGAGAGGAAATGATAGTGAGGGAACATTAAAATCTTTGTTTCCCATAATTAAAAATTATGTTTCTATAAGAGCAGGGAATTGTGTTGCATAAAACAGTGCCGTTCACAGCACACAGCAGTCACCAATCTCAGGCAGACTGGTGGGCCTTATTGGCAGGGCATACACAGTGCAGGCTTCTGCTGAGTGCTCAGAGCCAGGGCTGCAGCACAACACAACACGGATGACTGCTGCAAGAGAAACCAGGCTCATCACATGTTTGATGGGATTGTTGCATGCTCAGAAACCTTATACTGCTGTCAAAATTTTACAGCTCCCCTCCCCCCAGTTCAGTTAGGTGGCCCCAAATGAGGTCATGCCTCACAGTTGACAAATCTTGCATTTAAGACACTGAGCATGTCATATTTACTCGTGAATTACAACCGGTCATGTCTAGTTTTGAAAGAAATGCCATAAATTTATGTTGACGTGACATTCCTCTCACGTGATAAGTGACAGCAGAAAACAAAACAAAACAAAAACAAAAATAAGAAACAAACAAAAACCCAACAACAACAACAAACCAGAAGGACATACCAAAGAGGAGCTCACTGGAGGAGATTTCCACTAAGCTTCCCAAACTTACTTCTTGCTCTCAGGAAAATATTGCTTGTAAATCTTTACAATTACCAGTGCAAGAATGCCGGAAGGTCCAGTGCCACGCCTCTTTTGGCTGGGCCTGGGGTGAGAGGTGCTACATGCTCTCACACAACTGTGGAGTGTCCATATCAGGCTCCCTGATGATAGGAGTCTGAATGGGTGGGGGCCAAGCACAGAGATTTCAGAAGGCCTTAGGCCCTTGACAAAGAAAGAAAGAAGGAAGGAAATTACCCCAAACAAACATGGGAAGATATACACAGAAGAACTTGTATTAATTATTTTTGGATTGCTGTGAGGAAACGCCAAACAGAAGCAACACAGAGAAAGAAAGATTCCTTTGGCTCATGGTTTCCGTCCATCACGTCAGGAAAGGCATGGTGGATCAGCTGCGTTTACGGTGGTGGAAGTGTGTGGCAGCAAGTGTTCTCAGGACCAGGAAGCATGGAGGGAGGCAGGAAGTGAGCAGAATCAGCACACCAATAGACCTGCCCTTTGTGACTTATTTCCTGCAGGTAGACCACAGCTACCTGCAGCTCTGCCAAGCTTCTAGAATACTGCCACCAGCAGAGACCTGAGCACTAAGTGATGTGAGGAGCATTTCAGTCACAGCCGAGACTGCACTGAATCTGCACTCACAGGTCCCAACCAACTCCCACTGGCAAATGCTCCCTCGTGCAGAACACTGGGTCCCTGAAGAATTCTGCCCTGACAGAATCGTGGAGGGCAGTGAAATACTCCAGATGAAATATGCTTTGTATGCTAGTTCTGTCACTTGTTAGCCAATCATACTTGGGCATACAGGAGACCCTCGGCACCTCTCAGTTGGTCAAAATGTACCATGGAAAGAGTCTTCCTCAAAGCACTGGCTCCAGCGATCCCTGACACAGTACTAGTGTTTAGTTGGTGATTGTTGAGATTTCTCTGAAAACCTGCCTTGAGCAACCACCGCTGTACAGCTGTTACAATACAATCCTGCAACCTTGGACTTCAGTCCTCTCAGTCAGCTGCTGATCCAAAGCTGTTTGCTGGATCTCACCTCTAGAGCTGTGGTGAGGCAGACACGCCACCCCCCCCCCAGCCCCCATAGTCATCTGCACAGCTCCTCTTTGTTTTCCTTTGCTTTAGATTTATTTTAAAGTCTTTTCTAATCCCAAGCAAAAGCTACAGAAGGTCATCATGTTGTTTATGTCTTAACACGTACAAGGTGCTAAGGCTGGGGTGATGGCTCTGCAGACAGCGTGCCTTGGCACTGCATCGGACCCGAGTTCAGATCCTGCAACCCCAGAAAGAGACATGACTGTTGACCCGTGCCTATAACCTTAGTGCTGAGGGGCTGGGGCTTGCTGGCTGGCCAGCCTAGCTGAATTAGGACTCTGGTTCAGTGAAAGAACCTGTCTCAAAAAATAAGGATGGGGCTGAGGCAATGGTGAGCAGGATAAAGGCACCTGCTGTCAGTCCTGACATACTGGTTCCATGCTGGGGACACACACACAGTGAAGGCAGAGGGCGCACTCTAACCAGGTGTACTCTGACCTTTGCGCATGCACTATGGTGCACAGGGGCACATCCCCCCCCCCCACACCACTCACACACAAACACAAACACATAAGTGTAAAATAAGTTAAATAACTTTAAAAGGTGTAGAGTAGGAAAAAATACATCTAAAGTTAGTCCTCCAAACACGTATGGACCCCATACTGTCATGCTCATGCATGTGTGCACACACACACACACATACACACACACACACACACACACACACAAATTGGTAAATGAAAGGATATGAGATCAGATATTTGATCTTTCTCTATTTCCTTGTTCTCCTAGCTGGGGGAAAGGTGGAGACGTCATTGATAGTATTTCAAGGAGTGAGTGTGACCCTTCCTCCTTATACTTCTCTTTATTCAGAGGGTGCTTGAGTCACAAAACTGTGGTTATAACTTGCTTTTCTGAGTCTGGGGACACTGAAGAAATATGCTTCTCTCCAGCAGGCACATTTGCTGTGTGTGGTATGCACGCATAGCACAACACACACATAACACACTCTCACACACACAGTATTTATTTTCCCTAAAACAGCCTAGCTATGAAATGAGAAAATAATGTTAAGTGCAAAGGCTAAGTGCATTAGGGGCATTCAGCATTGAAAAAAACCTTCAGAAATGGCAGTGTAGGAGAGGTTTTTTTTTTTCCCCTCAAGAAACCCCACATCATCATATTTAGTTATTCCTTGTGAAAATTAATGATCTGAACCAGTGGAAATGTTAGCACTTTTTTTTTTTACACTTTCCCATACGTACTCAGTCTATGTGCTGTCAAAGCTGGGTATTATAAGAACAGGCTGTGAGAAAGCACTCGGCAAATGTGCCTGCTGGAGGGAGGCATGTGATGGCTACCCTGCAGACGGTGCCTTCTCGTGACTCAAGCAGTCTCTGAACGGACAGAAGTCTGAGGAGGAAGGGTCACACTTGATATTGCAATGGTATAGATGATGTCACCGCCTTCTGCCCAGCTGGAAGGACCAGGAAGTGGACAAAGAACAGATGTCTGATCTTTTTTCCCTTAGTTTATTCTACTCCCAAGTCATTCTTTCCAGAGTAGCAGTATGGCTCAGGGCGTCATTGCAAATGGCCTAAGGCTGTAACAAGGAGCAAGGGTAGATCTTGGCCATAACCATGTCCTGGCTCCAACACAAAGCAAGATGCACCATGCTTCTGGGAGGCTCTGAGGGTAGGGTGCTACCTCCTACCGAATCAACACACACAGGGAATAAGGTCACAAGTATGTCATGGGGTTGTAGCAACTGCTGTTTGGGGTACCATTAGAACATTGCTGTTACATTTCACCTGACTGCTGGCAATCAATGGTTATCTATGACTTTGGAAGCCATTTATCATTGAAAGCATAATAAGCTTAAATGGAAGACTTTCCAAGGATCACACATCTCAGAGGCTGTCAAAAGCCATCACTGTACCAATGTGTTCATTATCTCCACATGACATGAAGTGTATTAGGTTAGACCACTTCTCTCGGGCTCATATGGTCAAATATTGGCAGTTTCATGTGGCTCATTTACTTGGCGCTCATGTTTCTCTGCTACCCTAGAGGGTAAATGCTGTCAGAGTAGAGCTCTGTAGTGCTCGCCCTCTTGTTCCAGAGATAGTAACAGAGTACGACTTCGTGAAACCTTTCAAAACTCTTTACTGAGCAAATGGATAAGTGAATTCTGATGAAAACAGCTAAAATATATTGTGTGGCAACTACAGAGCTCAGAATTAAGAATATATCTATTGGAGATGCTTTCAGTTTTCTTAGGAGAAGAGGCTCAGTTCAGCAGCTATGAACTAATAGGCAAATGCTGATGCAAGTCAACACAGAATGCAGCGAGAGTGAAAAGTGAGTAGGAGCCTGGTTCTGACTGACAGGTGGGAGAGAAAAAAGCCTAAGGTGTGCTTCCTTTCAATGATGACATCAGTCTTGGGATCCAAAGAGCAAATGTAATGCCAACACATGAAAAGAAGTCGGAATAATCATAAAAGCAAAGGCAGATTTTGGACATTAAGTATTTTCACCCATAGCTCCAACAACCTTTGAGGAGTGAAGACTGTCTGTCAGCCATCCATCATGGGTTTGGCTGACTGGATTTTTGGTTGTTACTTTAAAGTTAGATGATTTGGAGCCTTAATCTCAGGAACATTAGAGCAATCTAATGGTATGAAAAGCAGACAAGACTAACCAAGAAAATAAGGAAATTATATACTCAACCTGGGAATGAATGACTTAGGAAAGAGTGTAGTTTTCCACTGGCTCTTGTTCCCCTGGCACTAAGACTTAACCACTGTGCATTTATTCACTATATTTACATCTAAAGAGTGTTCCTACCATTTCTCCCTGTGTTTTAGAAGCATAGATTTTCTTAGTAGTTGAAAAAAAAAATCACTACTCCTAGAACATTAGTTCTAGCAAAAAAGCCAAGCAGAAGAATCCATTTCTGGGTAAAGGGAAGTCTCTTGTAGATCTCAGGGCTGACACTACCCAGAGATGTAAGGTGTGATCTTTAGGACTCATTGTTATCATCCTGGAGAAAGGGTACGATCTTGGGAAACATGACTAAGACCTTCTAGAAGGTGGTGGAACTGGAAACACAATAGAGAAAGTGATGGTAGGGGATTTGCCATGCAACCCTGAAAGCAGGGTAGCACTCACACCATCTCTGGTTTCATAACTCAAAACCATTTCCTCATCACCTCATCATGGTTATCCTAGTCTGGCAAAAAAAAAAGAAAAGAACCACTTTCTCAACCTTGTATGTCATCCACTGTATGATATGACAGTGTCCAGCAATACAGGAGCAGCTTCTTCACAGGGCAGCATCAGCCCAGACCAAGCTGTTGGGGATGCCAGGCTACAAATCATGGTGCTTCTATTATGGGCAATTCAATGGGCAATCCATTTCCAGTAGAAATCCTCACTAGTTAAATTCAGCCCATACATGCTACCTTGCTGAGAAACTGCAGCCTGCATTAAAATTACAATTACATTGTTTTGCCTTGACAGAGGCAAAGGTTAAAATCCTGTGCTGGCTGGACATTGTTTCTGTGATACTGGCCCTCTGCAAAGCTGCTGTGTGGATGAGCGCAGAAATGATGTGAAATATTTCTAATACAAATTTTATTTTTATGTGAAACTATTCAAATGCTGCTGTACAACATGAACTACCTGAACCAAATCAAATCCTCAGGTCAATTCCTCCTTCCGAGTGCTCCTTAGATAACAAAGTCTTGTTCTGCGAATCTGTTCAATATATTAAAGTTGATTCACTCGGACAGTGTGTAAGATATAATACATTAATCTGGGCCATTTCAATTTCTGAGGCTGGGACTATAAAACCAGTGTGCTGCATATCTAATTTTTTTGAATACCTGATTTATGCATCCCTCTGACGCTCAGTGTCGACGCTATGGTGGATGCGGCTGCCACATTAACAACGGGCTGCATCAGCACTCAAATCTTATCTTGTTAAATCAGACAAATGTAGCTCAATGAAAAGGAAGGAATAAATGCCTGGGACGCTTGAAAGGAGTGAATTTTAATCCTGTTTGTTAGGGGAATTTTGTGGTTTGCTCTGGGTAAGTAAGATGGGGGTGTCCCTGAGACTTTAGGTGCCATGATTTCTATTTTTATGCGATACATGTAATGTACACAGAGCACACATATGAAAATATACAACTTATGCAAATTAGCACACACCTTCCTGGCAGATACAGTGCTGCAAGGTGCACTGTCTATCTTTTACGGATGCCGTAAAATCTCTATTAGATAGACAATCTATAAAAAATGGGTCTCTTTTTAATATTTCCATTGCCAGTATAAAAACTGCTCCTTTGTGCATAATTCTCTATATTTTTTCATCAAAACAAAGTTACCATGAAGGCTAAATACTAGGAGAACGGAGTAGCTTATCACAATCATTATAAATATGATGATTCCAGGAACTTTTGTGGCACAATGAATACTGCTACCATTTTACAGACAGACAATATTAATTCTCATTGAAGGGAAATGTCCCTGTGTTTGCACAATCAACAGAGCTTTATAAATGATCTTTATTCTATCCAAGAAAAAAAGTTCCATTTTTGCATATAGCACAAATGGTAAAGACACTTATAATAAATGTAATATTTTTCAAAAATAAATTCTTAGGAAGGTTTCTGACGCTAGAATATATTTTAGGTCTCTTTTTCTGAAAACATCTACAGTATTTTTTTTTCAGAAGTCAATCAAAAGTCATCATCTACTAAAAAAAAATGTGTTTGGAAGCATACAGCCAATGCAATACAGATGTGAAAATGCATCGACTCTTAAAATATAACCATCATAAAACAGAACAATTACAGAAGAGGCCACGTTGGAGCTGGAATTATTTAATTGGCTCAAAGATGAACTTGCTTCTTTAGTGACACTTTGGGAAGAGAGTATTTAAACATAAATGAGTTCTGCTTTCATTGGCTTCTCTTCTTCCTTAGTGTTTAATTATAGAAGGTGTACGTGTCAACGATGGGAGCAGAAGAAAGCTTATAAACAACAGAGATATTCATAGCCCTCTTCTCTTGTGGTGGGAGACTTCCTAAGTTCCTCTCTGCCAGTTCGGTGTTGTTATTGATTACCCTGGACAGAGCTGTTATCCTCACGCACAGGTGAATACAACTGACCACTACAGAGAAGCACAGGGACTCAGGAGACTTTCAAGCACATGTTAAAAAAAAAAAAGAAAAGAAAAAGAAAAAGTAGGGTTTTATCTCTGGAAATTATCAGAGAGAAAGTCTTACCAGGTCTAGTCATTTTGCACACAAAGGTATCCACACCAACAGTGGGGATGAAAAACAGCCAAGTTAGCCAAGTTCATGTCGACCCATGTTATCTGATATTCAATCCATTGCTTCTCCATTTCACCATCCAGCCAAAGTTCCCACACTATGCAACCTACACCTTCTCAATGATAGCCCTAAACCAGAGCCACTCCCTTTTACCAAAATCATATTCCCCAGACTTCCCGGTAACACTAAATTTGGACTTGATGTTTTACAAAATGTGATGAAATCTCAGCTAATATGAGCCTTATTTTAATAGTAGTAAATTGTGAATCACGCCTGGGCAAGATTCAGAACGTGAAAACTTGAATTATTTAACTCCTAGGAGAAGAAAATATCTTCCTAATCTCTTGAAGGAACCCAAAACTGGGTTTTCAAAAGGCAAGATGTAAACATACCTTTCAAAGAATCAATAGAAAGTTCAGGAGGCCATGTGAAGGGGTAGGTGACAGTAATCCAACGCAGAGAGGGCACAGCAGGGAGGATAGAACACAGGGCAAGGGGGCCATATGCTTCTGCACAGTGAGAAAGGCCAAAGGCTTCTTGAGTGTGGCAAGCACAGGACTAAATATGAAGAACAAATGAGACACTGACTTTCAAGCCAGGCAAGCTAGCAATCTCTAAGCTGGTCAGGCAATTGGTTTTATGAGTTCTCTGCCTGGTCAGGACAAGTTTGTGGACCCGAGGTCAACATGTCACCCACCCTCAGGGAAAGTATTGGAGCCTGCAGCAGTTGCATTCTAAACTAAAATCCAATCCATTGAGTTGGTGGTACAGTTCATTGGTGCTCTGGCTGCTGGGTGGACGGGGAAGGAGAGAGAGCTCAGACATTTCTAAAACACGATCATTTCATAGAGGAGTTTATAGTCACAGCACCACATAATGCTTGAGAAAATGTCAACAGGGGAGGAGGCAGAGTGGACAGGTCACCTGTGACTTTGATTGCTAAAAGGAAGGAGAGACCTGCAGTTCAAATGAGCCTTCATTAAGACTCAGCAGATGCCATAGACATATTAAGAGCAAATAATTTGTGATCCTAGCCTTACTAGATGGTTGAATTTATGTCAAAGTAGCTCCATTACATACGTGTCCCCTAGGGTCAGACTACATTAGCTGCTTTCCTCATTCCAATGTGATAAACTAAAGAGTCAATGCTGTACATCAAAAATGCCTCAGTAAAATATGTTTCCTGTGTCCACAGGCCACTGGTTCAGTGTATGTATGCATGTGTGGTCACTGTGTGTGTACGCGCGCGCGCGCGTGTGTGTGTGTATGTGTGTCTATATGTGTGTGAAGGAAGAGGGAATGAAACATGAAATGTCTCTAAGGTCACAGAACACTGACCTCATTGGCAGGGCTAATTTGATTGTGCGGGAACAATGGTGCTGCACTCCTCTGCCAGCGAAGTGCATGCTAATTATGCGATTTGCCCTTGATAAGACCTTGGTGGGTCATTCAGCAGTTGTGATCTGTCACTGACTTCTAATCATGTATTATCGTCTGGGTGAGTCAGAATGGGACCCTAAGCTTTCTGTCTTTACAGCGATGTGGCACTCTAATTACCTTATGCCAAGTGGATATGCAGCGAGTGAATTAAGTGATCAGTGCGATTGCCTTCAAAAATCTTCCCTTTTTCCTTTGTGTTGCTTCTTGCAATTTACATTTTAAGATGCCACGAAGCCTTTGGAGGAACTGAATTGCCACTCTTAAAAATAATTGTTTTATTTTTAATTGAAGCAGGATAATATAAAGTTTAAGCTGCCGTGGTTACTTACCTTATAGTCTGTGGAACAAAACAAGAAGTGCCAATCAGAATTTGAGGAGCAAACTTGTTGAAAAGCATCATATCTGAAGCCTGGTTCCGGCTTTCAAAAAAATAAGAATAAAAAAGGAGGGCCTTGGGAATGGCCTGTATTATGGGGAGACTTTGAAAGGGAGAAGACATTTTTCAGACCATAATGCATTTTTCAGCGTATTAACAATATGGATTTTATAAGCACCATTTTCTATGTCTAATGACACCTGAGATTTACCGGAAGGATCCTAAAAACATAAACAAAAAATGTATAAATTTGGTAATATTTAAGAAATATTCATAAAATCTTCACTAACAAGAGTCAAGAGAAATTGAACTTATATGTGTTTCAGAAGAAATTCTTGTTTTTTTTTTTTTTTAATGTGGTCTATTACAGCAGGAGGGTACTGTAGCCCTAGTTATTTTGCTGTGGCTTGCATTATTTATTATTATTATTATTATTATTATTATTATTAAAATTTTAGATCTAGTATAGCAGTTCTCAAAAACTACAAAGCAACCTGTTCTGCTAAATCACTTGTATCAACATCTGGATTTGCCCAGAGAAGGATATAATGTCTTTTGCAAAGAAAATGCATTAAGATGTTTAGAAATGTATTAAGTCAGTCTGATATGGACAATTCTTGAAAATATGAACTCTCAGACCCTCCTTAAAAGTTGCCATAAGACAGACACCCCTTTCCAAAAAAAAAAAAAAATTTCCAAAAAAATACGGCTAACATCATAACATCCCAGGATGAAAGTTGCTGAGCCACTAACAGGAAATAGAAAAGAATTTTCAAAGAATTTCTGCCTTGTGTGTCAACATTACTGCAGAATTCTTTTATAGTAACCAGGGAAAAAAGTCAAAACCAAAGAGGACAATTGAGAGAAAAATTGCAAGCCTTATTTTCCTTGAATCACATGATGTGGAAGGAACATTATTTGTTGAATCCTTGGCTTCTTTGGGTGGGAGGGGGAGAGAAGGAGCAGGCAGGCTAGATAGTGAAAGAAATGGGGTGGAGGGAGAAGGAGGGGGCTTGAGAGAGCTCAGAGAGGGAGGGAGGGAAGAAAGAGAGGCTAGAAAAAGAGAAACCTCAGCTCAGAATATTCTGCATTCCCTGGGTGGCAAAACAAAAGATCCCAAGGAGGGGGAAAAGCTGCGGAAAGTTGACACAGTCAAGAATAATGGCTAAATCTATCAAGTTTGATCAGGTCTTCTATAATGAAGTGAGGCTTCATATTCCAAGCAGGGACAATGAAGACAGGAGTCGGCCCTGGAAATGCAGCGCTCACTTTGTGCTTGGAATATGCAGCAGCCAGCAGGGAGCCACCAGATAATTACACAGTATTTGTGCGGTTCCAGGGAGCTTCCCGTGCAGGTTGAATGCCCGTGCTATATTAAAAGGCAGCACAGTGAAATGTTTTTAATGAATATTTTTGTCAGAGAAAGAAAAGGCATTTGAATGATTCTGTGTGTGTGTGTGTGTGTGTGTGTGTGTGTGAGAGAGAGAGAGAGAGAGAGAGAGAGAGAGAGAGAGAGAGAGAGAGTGTTTATGCTTGTGCACAGGAAAACAGAGGTGGAATAACACTGTCAAAATACAGGTACCTTTATTTATTTTTATTCTATTATTTACTGTTTCAAGAGGCTGAAGTCCTTTCAATAATATGATCACAACATTTGGTTAATGTTCTTCAGGGCTAATTGTACATGTAATCCTTAACTAATACTCGTTAATAATAACTTTCAGTAAAATAGTGCATAAGCACAGCTTAAAACTACTTTTAAAAATTCCAGCTGAAAACAAAATGTTCAGCACACTGACTCAGGAAAGCCACACAACAGCTAACACAGATGTTGATACAGACTCCTCAGTAGCCTTTGGCAGTGACAGCTCTAAGACATAAGAATGCATTATTTCAGTGCTCTTTAATTCGCACCTAACAGATGTGAATAATCCATTGAATTTTAAACCCACACATTCTATTCATGATGCCCCATTTAAGTTCAGTTTGCAGGGCAAGGCCAGCCATGTATGCCAAGAGAATTCACTCTGAAAGGTGATTTTTTTTAAAGCCCAACCCACCGATATAATGCAACATATGTTTCAAATATTTATTTGATGAGAAAAATACAACTTTCTAAAATTTATTTTTCAGATGCAGAAACCTCAAAATTTAGTAAAGACAGCGTTTTAAAGGCTACAGGATATTCAGCAATTAGCGGCAGATAACACACAATAACTTCCTCTCCCAAATTCAATACATCTAGTACTTCAAACTCTCTGGAGAACAAAAGCATCACGCAGATATTTCGCCATTCATATCAAGCGATTTTCAGATAATATAATGACACACATACCAAGGTATTAATTTAGGCCTGAAACCTTCACATTCTAAAAGGGGATATTGTATTCCACATGGCTAAGTGCAGATTGTGGACCATTATCATGGCTAACAAGCACCGTCTGATGAGGTGCCATGGATCTTTATTCCAGGGGAGAGTTGCTACCACATTGCATGACCCACATGGGAAAGGTCAACAATTAAGAACACTGAGAGTCGCAGGATTGGTTGGTTGAAAGATGGGTCTGATGAGGCAATTCTCTCTTTCTTTTTTCCCAAAGAGTAATTTAAAGTAGGTGTCTCAGCCAAGAAGGCTGCCACTCCCTCCAGCAACCAACTAAAATTTAGTAACTCTTACCCTTCAAAAAATACCTACCCCCCCCCAAAAAAAAAAAAAAACAACAAAACATGAATTCAGCAAAAATAGGGACTGGTCCCAGATTTTTGTTAGGAATTAAAAAAAAAAAAAAAAAAAGCTATATCCATTTCAGATTGCCAAGGTTTGCTCTCAAGGTTCCCGTTATTGAGATGTGGTCTTTGCAAGCTGCATTAGTAACTACAAATACTTAAATGGAATAATTTAAATAGAAACTGGTTCCCTTTATCACCATGAGGGAAAAAGCCAACCCTTTTAGTAAATAGACTCAGTCAGTTTACATCAAACCCTGAGAAGGGAATTTCAGCAGGACTAAAGGGCCCTGTGTATCTCAGAAGGATGGATACTTACGTTGTCTAAATCTGATTATCAGTTGGCCCTCAAATACTTCCAATACTAAAATATAAACAGCGGGCAGATGTGTCTTCGTTTGAATTACAGCTGTTACACAGAGCTCTCTGTTGCCATGCTGTGCATTCAAAACAGAAGGAGATTTTGTCGTCTTTTCTTTTAACTGTTGAGCAAATATACTATACTAGTATATTAAATAGTTTGTGTGTTCGTGAAATTTATGAGTCATACGTGTATAGACATCTATTTTAAAATATTTTTTTTCTGAGAAAAGAAATTTCTAGTTAAATGCATTATCCTTTAGCCAGAAAAGATACGACTTTGGGGAGTGGGATGTGAAGTTGCTTCTCTTCTCTGGAATTGCCAGGAATAACTGTACAGGATGAAGGCACAGTCATAAGACAATGCAAAGGACAGGAAAGGGCATCCAACCACAGGGAACACTGGCTTCAGAGGCAAATGGGGATTAATGATATGAGAGCTCTGGTATAAAATGACAGTACCCTCTCCTATTGTGATAGTGGGAATATAAATTTACATATAAGAGAATTATTTGAGGGAATTTCTTTTGTGGATCGTTCTTTAGCTTCCATCTTTGTTGTCTGTTCATTGTCCACATAAATATTCCCGGATGGAGCACTGGGGAAAGGGCCTAAGCCACACTCCTCTGCTGGCTGGGGGAAGTATGGTGGTGTTTGGGGGGTGGAGCCCTTGCTTAGCATAGCTGCAGCAACCCTTCTGCAGTCCTTGGTGTCATTTAAACACGCCCTGCTCTGCTAGGGCAGCCACCTGGGGTTCAGTGGGCAGTATGGCCATGTTTTCTGCCTTTGCATTGGACTGCCTTCTTCCAAGGTCTCAGAGTCCATAGGCATCTTTTGTGAGATAAAAAGTAAGGTTTTCATTGACTCGCTTAGTCTGGGTAACTTGTAAAGCGTTAGTCCTTTTTCGAAAAGGAGCAAAATCAGCGAGCATTCTCATGTAGGGTATAAAGCTGGTCTCTTCACGTGGAAGCTTAAATGCTGTTTCTCACAAACACCAGTATGTGTGTAAGCAATATCGTCATATGCAGAGCAGTGTTGCCCCAAGATTAAGTGGTCCTTAGAGAAGCTCACGGCTGTGTTCCCGCCCCTCTGCATCCAAAGAGCTTTGTATCACAGAAAAGGTTCCTCTCCACCTTCTAAGCTTCATTTTATTCAACTGGCCTCTTCTCACATTGTTATAGCTACTGAATATAGCAAACGTGGATTCAGGAGAGAACCTTTAGCGTTATCATAATGCTTAGAAGAAATGGCTTCACACTGTATAATCTATCAAAGGTGTCAGATTTACAAAATGCAGATTTTCTGTCACATTTGGGCACTCTGAACACTGTATCTTTTCACTAAGGTGCTGACTGCTGTTTTAATGAGGCCCTTTGGTGGCTGTAAAAAATGGAAAGAAGAGGATTAGAGGGGCTACCCTAGATATTGTCTATTTGTCTTACAAATTTCACACTAACTACCAATTACATCGCCATAAACCTTTTGGCTACTTCAAGCTGTATGCCATATAATGCATAAAAAATATGCTGTGTTAACCTCTCCTATATTACACATGTTACTATGGCCACTGATGCAAGTAACATATCTAATGAAGCCAATAATGAGCCTCTTTAAAAGTAGTCTTGTTATAAGAATAATATTAGAGCAGTTCAGTTGGAGGCTAAGATCCATTATGGAATTCTTCCTATATACTCTGGTCCAGGGTCTGGAAAGATGCTGACACACTGATTCAAGCTCGGGAAGGGCATTAATCTTGCAACCTTCCAATTGTCATGCTTAATGGGACATCCTGCCTAGGTGAAATGAACCTGATGTATTCAGGTAAACATAATTTAATAAGGAAAGATAAAAAGAAATAGATGTCTGGTGTGACCCAAGGGAAATGAAAATATCTGCCATTTTGTTGGAGAAACTAACTACCTAGAAGCATGGGGCCAGCTACAGGGCCACTACTCACAGGCATTCACAAATGTGCAAGAACTGAAGAACGGGTGCTAAATAATACATGGGATAAGGTTTTAAGATGTCTTGGAGAGATTTTTTTTTCCTCCCAAAATTTTGCTGTAATCTACTTTCTTGGGAGGGAATGATAATACCAGGTAGGAAAGGCAACTGTGTTCATCTCAAGGAAGGTAACACATGTTAATGTGGGGTTAAGCATCTAAGTGTGAAATCAAGATCTGTAACAATACAGCATGAAATTTAAAAAGCATGAATGTCAGCGGGTAACCAAGCAGCCTCTTTCATTTGTAATCACCTTTAAGTCTAATGAGCTTCCAAAAATTGTGTCAAGGTTTCAGATAAGCTTATGAAAGGCATATGTTGGAGACAGTAGATGTCCATCCTGTTAAATGAAGTATGGCATCAGCCAGCCAGACAGCCAGACAGGCACACACACACATACTCAAGCACAGGCACATACACATACATGCACATACATGCACAGGTACACACCCTCAAAGGGCTTCCTCCATTTGTCCATGTCTACATACTCGTCTAGATATCTGCTTTCAGAAAGATCCAAAGCGAGCCTTAGCCAAACAAGAATTAAGATCCACAGTATCTGGCAGTGGGTGGTGAATCTATTCTCCAAGTCACTAAATGAAATTTGATAGTAGGAATTGGTCGATTTCTTTTTAATTTAAAGATAAAATGGAGACGACATTATTTGATCAAGGTTGAGGCACTGGGTAAGTCAGAATATGATTCAAGCCTTTCATCTAGAAACACTTAAAATCTCAGTTTCCTCAGATCCTTCTTCAAGTTATTTTCATGTAAGTTAACATATGGTTAAAAAAGCTCTTTGGACAATAATGTGGCAAAAGCAATTGTTGTGAATTTGAAATTAACACATTTTTATATTTAGCTGGGCTCTTGCAAATCTACAAAGCTCATTTTTTAATTGAAAAATCAATGTGTTTGTCCCCCATAGATAATATATGTTTTTTGTAAAAAAAAAAAAAAAAATGAGTGTTTTACCTACAATTTATTTCTTTCAGGAACAGAGAAGAATGTAAATGATCAACAAATGGATTAGAATTAAAAGGCAAAAAGAACTTTCACTAGTAAAAAAAGTCTAATGAGATAGTCCTGAACCGACAGGACTTCTTTAGTTTCTCTCCCCCGTGGATGGGATTTCCACAGCATGATCTAGATAGCCTGACAGACATCTTCTGCATGCCACCAACATCCATTTCCTAACGGTGCTGAGCATCACTGATTCTTGCTGGACATGGTAGCCCAGGACAAAAATAGGCCCAGCCATGACAGAAGCCAAATTCGATCTGTATCAGACGTTAGAAAGAATACTGAAGAACACATAGAAAACAGCAACTTTCCTGCACCAAGGGGACAGAAGTATGTAGAAAGTCGGGCATTTGGAACATTATAGCTAAGTTCTTACTCATATTGTTATTTTTGTCCAAATCTCTTAAGTGTATCATCTGCAAAGTGTTAAGAGGAGTTACTTATTCATTAAGCACTTTGCATAATCTTTATAAGTAGCACCATGGAAACCAAAAGCACTGCACTACTTTGGTCTTCTCCCTGGTTGAACTCAAAAAAAAAAAAAATCTGCTCTGTGGAAAATAAAGCAAAAGAAAGGAAAACTAGGAAGGCAGTGTCTTAAGCGTTTTCTTAATGATTATAGTGTCGGATTATTAGCTATCCATTCTTAACTCATAAATTAGCATTCCAGAATCATGACTAGCCAGTCTTGGAGTTAGGGAGGAGGCCCTCTTCAAATCTCCAAGGCACACTCAAGCAGTCTCCTCGCCTAGATCCTCTTCTACACATCAATCTAGACACAGATTATTCCTGGGGCTTTTGCTTCAAGTGTCAATGATCTTGAACTCCATGCGCATACAGTGTTAGGTGACACAGGATTCTATCTGCATGTGTGCTGTGAGCCACAGAAGGACGAAAATTGATCTGTAGCGCAAACGTACTGAGAACAATTGAACTCTATAAACCTGATTCCCAGAAATAAGAACGAACATGAAATTTGAGGTAATTTTTTTTTAAAGTTGGCATTTCTAATCATTCTAATAAAGTTAGCTAGCTACTCTGGGTAGTTTTAAGTCGGGAGCTGTGCGCTATTCTAGGTGGAATAGACTACGCTAAGCTCGATGAAAAAAATGTCACCTTAGGCACCTGAATTAATAGTTCGGTTATGTACTCCTTTAAGTCTTTACTATAGATCAGCATAAGTGTGCTAGACAGACAATTCTTTAGAGCTAACATTTTAAAAAGGTGCCAAAGCCCCTTTGAGATCTGTATGAATTATCCAGATCCAGGAGAAAAAGTTAAATATACAGTGCTTTTTTACCCCCTCCTTTTCTTAGTTGCACTGAATAAGTAAAATTGCAGCGAAGTTGGCAAGAATAAATACTTCCTCGGTTTTTCTAAAGCTGCAATTAATGATAATGAAGCCATACCTTATATGGCAAGAAATACAGTACAAATTGGATAAGTAAGAAAAATGATCAGCCATTGTGTGCCTCCTATACAGTACATCAAGGTACCGCCACTGTGAGGCTATCTTTATTTTAAACCATTAAACAAAACAATATAAATCTGCAGGCAGGTGTTTCTTGTTGCAGAAGTATTGAAAGTTGTAATGCAAACAATCTAATTTTAGCATCTATGTAGAGTGTGAAGTAAATTTACTGATCACTGATGCATTGAGCATAGGAAGAGACAAGCAGCGGGGGCTTTCAGCAAGCTTATCCCATTAAAGCAGGAAGACTTCACGTGGCTGTGAAGGAAGTAGTCACAGTCGCGGGCAGGTGATGGAAGTGGGGGTTTGACGACTCGTCAGTGGGCCCAGTGTACATGTTAAGTTGTTGTTTTCTGCTCAGCTAAGCAGCAGAGAATTGATATGTTGGCAATGAAGTGCAATGACAATTAAATTGTAACTGACCTACATGTTACCGTCATTACGCGTTCTCTTTTTTACTGCTTTCCCTCTTATTTAATCACACAGTATGGGGTTTTTATTAGGCTGTAATGTTAAAATCTTCATCCATTTAGCCATAAATGTGTGACTGGATATCTATCAGACTTCCTTGCACTATACAAACAAAGCCATTTTGCTGAATCACTGTTGACTTGTTTGTGGCCTAATTTAATGAGTGTAATAACTTACATTACTACCCAGTTAACATTTAGGAGCCCAGAAAAGACCTGCTAGCATGCAGTAGGCTACTGTACACATTTTCTATTCGTATCTCCACTGTTTGCAGTATATTTTATCTGAGTATTCATGGCTGAGAAGCCAACCTTCGTTTGTGTGAGCTGGGGGCAGCCCTGTCGGAAGCTTGCTGTGCTTGGGTTGAAATGCCCCTTACAGTGGAGAACTGGCTGGCATGACTTCCTTTCCCTGGGAACTACGGCTGTTTATTACCCCAAATGCATAAAAACAATAGACCCTGGTCATCACCAGCAGGCAGAGATAACCCAGCCCCTCCTCATTTTCTCTTACTGTTATGTTGCATCTATTCTAATTTCAACTTTCCCAAAATGGGTAGGAAAAATGGGCTAACTAGAAAGAAGAAAGCATGCACAAAAGAGGGACTCATTAATTAAGCAAAATAAAATTCCAGGATACTATATATAAACAAGGAGTTAATAAAGAAAATAAGTTATCTCTAGTTATATTTATGAATTAGGGTGTTCATGATCTTGTCTTATGTATTATTTCACATTTCCCTGGAAAATCCCTTCTCCTCCAGTCTCTCAAACTACAGACATCTATATGCTGTCTTCTTTTTAAAACATAAACATATTATAATTTATTTCTGTTTTCATTATAACACTTTGAAAAAAAAAGAGTAAAAGACATCTTTCTCATTTCATTCTGCCTTAGCTATTTAAGTACTATCTCACAATTCAGTGGCTCAATTAATCACAAAGAATTCTCATTATTTTGATATGAGTCTTATGCATAGATGATGAAATTAAAACTATTCACTAGCTCAAAATAACCATTATTTTAAAGGCAACACACACGCACACCAAGTTGAGAATTTACAAATAAGTATTTCCACACAGTGATTTGAAATAGATTTTAATTTATTTTCCTCTTTTCAGAGCAAGATCGTGCAATATTTGAGTCAAGATTTAGGTCTATAATTACTATCTATTACACAATGCCTCAGACTGACATTATAATCTTAGAAGTCTTTAATGATACTACAATGAGAGAGAAGTCGTGGATGAAAGAGATACTTTAAATTTGTGTTTCTTTCCACGAAGCAGACAAAGGTGACCACCAGGCTTCTCACCCTAGGAGGAGCCGTCACTGACAGACAGAACTGTCTCTCACTGGACAGACAGGGTCACATGGGGCTCATGAGTGTGCTAACTGAGACCTCTGTGTCTAGAATAGCATCTTCTTAAAACACAGTTGCTCATCATTCTGTTTCATGTGTACGTATGTATTCTGAGTATATGTATGTTCACCACATGTGTGCAGAAGCCTGTGGAAGACAGGAAAGGGTATCGTATCTGTCTAGAAATGTGAGCCACCATGTGAGTTCTCAGAACCAAACACTTGTGTCCTCTGCAGGAAGAGTAAGCACTCTCAACTGCTGAGCCATCGCTCTAATTCCTAGGATTTTATCTTAACAAGCACAAGTTCAAGCAAACAAACAAACAACAAAACCTAAACAAAACTGACACCTTTATGGAAAGTAGATAATATACAAAGTCCTGTAAAGAGAAGAGACACAACAGCTCTCTGCCTCCGCTGAATTCAATGCACTGTTCTAAGCACTGTCTGTGAGGTATGTAAAGAGAAATGGCCAAATCCATAGGGCAGGGTGGTACAGGCCTGTTCTAAGCACTGTGTGTGTTGGGGGAGGGTATGTAAATAGAAATGACCGGATCCATGGAGCATGCTGGTACAGACCTGTACCCCAGCACCTCAACCAACCTGGGCTACATAGTCAGCACAGTGAGAACAAATCTCTGAAAATAAAATGAGAAAACAACCGATCAGAGTTCTGGCTCCTGTGAGGCGTGTATTTTGGTCTGGGAGAGGCAGAAACAAACAAACAAACAAATCCCCAAGAAAAATAGTAAGTAGTATGTATAACAGAACATGAGATTCTACAGAGAAAAATGAAATAAAAATGGAGAAAAAATAATTCTCCAGAGAGAGACTGGATTTTATATTAGTGGTCCCACTAGACAGAGCACACTCTGAAGGTACTTTCAAAGACTTGAAGTAGGTGTTTCAATTATGGAAAATAGGTAATGTAAATCTATATTGTTTATAATATTAATATGTAGCTCTGTACATTTAACGTGTTGTAACAATTTAATAAAGTGGATTTGGAATTGAATTTCCACTAAAATGTTTCAAAGAGAGACTGCAAAGCACATGGGCTGGAAACAGTGTGCTGTTTCCAGTTGGGATGCCTTTAAGATTGACCATTGTGGAGTGGTGGCTCAGAGGTTAAGAACACTGGCTGTGAGTCCAAAGGTCCTGAGTTCAATTCCCAGCAACCACATGGTGGCTCATAACCATCTATCATGAGATCTGGTGTTCTCTTCTGGTGTGCAAGCAGAATGATATGTAAATAAGAAATACATATTAAAAAAAAGATTGGCCATTGTATCTTGCCCTCCTTTTGGATATATATTCATCAGTTGTGCTGGGAGTCAACGTGTTGCTTGTTGGTTTGGAGGGACAAAGTTCAGAACTGGGTGAAGACATACCCATGAGTACACTATCCAAAAGCTAAGAGTTGGGATGACTGCTGACCACCTACTCCAAGTCAAGAACTTGCTCATAAACATCTTTATGAAGTAGGTATTAGTGTGTTCAATGAAAAGACCAGCATGGCAGGATTCTGGAGAGGTTACCAACATGGCCAAATCACCCAACTGCTGAGTGAGACAGTGTATCTTCATTATCTGTATCACAGTTCTTTCCTAACTTACTAGACATAGTGAAAGTGATAACAAAAACAAAATAACCTGTAATATCAACAAAAAATTTCAAATGCATGAAATGTTGATATCTATTTGATGTGGCAGTTTAAAGTATCACTAAGGTGAAGTTAAATGCTCCCTTTGTAGATATTTCCCACACAATAGTTACTGTGAGGCTCTTCGATATAAAATGCAGAGTCTAGATCAAACTTTTAATGGGAACTGACAGTTCATTGGTGTTTCTTTCCTATCGATGACTTTTGTGATTCCATGCAGCACCTTTTCATGGCTTCGAACACTGGGGCCCTTTAATGGCAGGATGGCTGGTGGGAGAAGTTACAGGAGCCCCATACTCCTGGAACTCTTCATTTCTCCATATTACAGCATCATCCTTCTTCAAAGACATTTCAAAGTGTCAAGGTGGCAACAACAATGTTGGTAAGTTAGTAAGAGCCTTAAGACATTCATTTATTTTGTCAATAGGATGATCTTGAATGAAAGGGTCTGAAGCCACAGAGCACTTTCTGTTCAACTACTTTCTATTCAAAAACTTTTTTCAATCTCTGGAATTATGCTGCTTAAAGCAGTATATTCTGGGATTAAAAAAAAAAAAACAGAAGGAAAAAATGAAAAATAAGGAATATTTTTTTTTATTATTATTCAGAGAGTAGTAGTGCCAAGGTCAGCACTGACCACTCCACTGCATGACCGCGGGCTGAAATCTTCCATCCGCATGGGCGGGTGGGGTGGTTGCGTTGTTTCATTGAGGGTATTACACTGCACATCATAATGTGCTCATCTCCACCCTCCTTCGTCTTTCTCTCTATCTATCAGTTTTTAATTTAAATAAAATGGGATAATAGATTCCCTTTTCAAATTTTCCTAACAAAGTTTATTTCTTCACTTTGCCACCCAAATGATCCCGTAGTACAAACAGATGCCGTTACATTCCTTGAGCTCTGTGGCTCAAGGCCCTCCCAGACGCCAATCCAGTCCCATCTTTACAGCCTATCTCTACTCACCATCATTCTCCATTCCTGCAAGTCCCTCTCAGCATTTGTGATACTCAGTCAGTAACTTTCCGCGTTTGACCCTTTTCAGCATGCCCGTCCCTTTTCCTGGACCGGCTACCTCTTCTTAGTGGTGTGTCTCAGCATGCAACTCATTTTTCACAAGTATTAAATAAAAAAACAAACTGCATGCTGCGTGCTCGGTGGTGTGACTGAAGCACTGAATAAATGTTAGTTCCCCCTCTCTCACGCAACCTTCTAGAACGTGTGCTTTCTTCATGTAACTGCACTGTACACAGTCTTTTCATACAGCCCACTTCCTCGGTGGGGACAATATGGATGGCACTGGAGAAAGCAGCACATGGAGCGTAATTCTGTGTCTGGTCCAATCCCAGCTTCTCCATGTTACCAACTCTGACATTCATGAAGATCACAGATGCTCATCAGAGCTTCATCAGGAATACAGTATCATTTTATGGGTAATGTTAAGGATTAAAAATAGTTATTTCGTTATAGGATGTCATTTTATATCATTTAATATTACTATCTTATTAATGTACAATGCTGCTTCTATGTGAGTGGGATGTAAAATATCCAATCCTTAAAGTACCAGTTGTTGTACAGTTAATTCTCAATAGAACAGCCTTGGAATCCAGGAATGAAACCCAGCACTCGGTCATGGTATATCAAATTAGTTTTTTGAGGAATGTATTAGTATGGAGTTCTGTTCTGTCAATACAGTCATGACTATTAACCGTTTCATGATCGCCATGCAATTTCATCCCACCAGCCTGACTTACTAGACTATTGACTCTTTAAATACACAGCCATTCACTTGGCATCCTTGCCTGGATTTGAAACTAGAAATTGAACAGCTTGTGTTCAAATCTCTGCTAAGTTGCCTACTTCTGTGACTTTGAGCGTATTGCTTAAACTTCCTAAACTTGAGTTCCTCATTTTGCACTGGAAATGATAATGATAGCTCCGTTAGTGGAGATTCCTGAGGATGGAACAGGCTGACACATATGACAGATTCTGGCAACTAATACATGCTCATTAAAGGTTAACCACCATAGCCCCATCACACTGTTACCCCAATTCATCCTCTGGTGCTGCAGACCTCGGCACCCAGCGAAGGACCTGTTTATGTACTATACCAGGCACTCTATGAATCTCAGCTTAAAATCTTAGCAAATCCTTTTAAAAATTGAAAATTGTCACTTAGGTTTGCTTCCCAATTATGGTTCAGTCCCTTACAGACATCTCCAGATGGCTGGGTGTGAAAAGATCACTCTAATTGGACTGAATTCCCAAAAGTCAGTCATTTTCTCTGCACCACACTGAGGGCCTGAGGCCTTATCACCCAGTTACCTCTCTTCCTACCTTCTTCCACCAGAACCGGCCAGCCTCCGGGCAGTTGGCTTCTCTCTGTCTCTCCCATCAGCCACTGCCAAGGATGCTAGCCTGCCCTGTATTGGAGCCAGGTGGGGCTGGCAAAGCCAGCTGTTGTCTGCCTTGTGTTGCCTAGACTTGTAGATGCCAATCTTTCTCCTCCCTGGCTCAGGAAAAATCTTTCCCATCTTTGCTCTTTTCTGCAAATCCCAGGCACAGGATCCCATACTTGAGACTTTCCCTGTGGAAATGGCACTGTTCTGTAAAGGATAATCCTATCATT
Organism: Meriones unguiculatus; assembly: GCF_030254825.1. NCBI lineage: Eukaryota > Metazoa > Chordata > Mammalia > Rodentia > Muridae > Meriones > Meriones unguiculatus. The sequence continues at coordinate 95,161,547 of NC_083360.1, read as the reverse complement.
CAGTTACCTACATTCACTTGTTTGTTTTAATGAAACTAGATCAATGTAAATGTGAGGTGGCATGCTATGCCCTCCAGAACTCCAAGAAAAAAAACAGATTTAATAAGGTTGTGGGGGACACCCACCGTATCCAAACACACAGCTCTGGACCCAGGGGCCTTAGAGGGAGTACTTTAACTCAGCACCTCTCCTAGGATCTTCCACTTGTAATTATGCTGAGCCACAAGATGATTGATCTCTCTTTAGAGGGAAGTAAAAAAAAAAAAAAAAAAAAAACCCAACAAAAAACAGAACTTAAGTGTTTTCAGCATTCAGCTCTCCTCATTGCTGTAGCCGCTTATCTGGCAGGAGCTAGTAGGACGCCTACAACCGCTTCATCCTAACTCTCCAAATGCTGGCAACAATTAAATGAATTCTTAAGAAGAGAATCAAAAAAGCAGGAGGCAAAATGAATGGCTTATCCAAGTGCTGGGGAAGGAGAGGCTGTGTATTCAAGATGGGAAGCATATAAATACACACATGCATATTATGCTACATATCTATAAAAATGTGAAATGTTATTTATTTTGAGAATACCCAGTCATTTCCATCTGTAGTAAGAATCCATAATAACATTCTCTGTTTATGTAACTCTTTTCACCTCAGGAGATCCCGAATGCGTTTCAGACAGCTCTATATACAAACAGAGGGCAGGAGCGCCACCATCTCTACAGCGTGGTGGGGCGAGCCAGGAAGAAAACACTTGTGTGGCTGCATTTATCTTGAAGAACACTAATAGAGCAGAGAACTGGTAAAGGAGAGGAAAAGCCCAGGATCTTCAAACGCCATCAGAGGGGCCTTCGATGTCTGGGTGACACTGAGCTACACCTCGAATTTTAATAGCTAATTAAGAAAAAATAAGCCGAGAAGAAGTCAGTTTATTTGCTTTGGAAGAATGAGGGCTGATACAGGACAAGGCACAGTTGGCAATGCAGGACTCCAAAGCATAGATATCTGTCTGATGGGATCACAAAGGCTTCCCCTCCAGTTTGTGGTATTGCATACACCTGGGACAGAAACATATAAAAAGGCAGCATGTGTGAGTTCAGTTTTACCCAGGCTTTTACTCATTATTTGCTTTCAAAGAGATTGGAGTAATCTCCTAGTAAACTCATTCTTATGAACTCATGAACTCGGTTGCCTGCTCTTTGATCACTTCCCCTGGTGGGGCGATCTTGCCAGTCCACAGAGGAAGAGGATCCAAGCTGTCCTGGTGAGACTTGATAGGCTAGGGTCAGAAAATAGGGGAGGACAACTCCCCAGTTTAGTGGACTAGGGGAGGGGAATGGGTGGAGGATGGAGGGAGGGTGGGACCAGGAGAGATGAGGGAAGGGGCTACAAATGGATATAAATTTAATAAATTAAAAAAAATCAGTCCAGGTTAACCCACACATGACTGGTTTGGCTTCCACAGTATGCACAATGAAAAAGAATGGGAAATAAAATGCCAGTAAAGGTCTGTAGGAATCCATGTCTCAGAACCTAAAGTTGGACTGAAGAGGATCTTTCTACATGACCATGACAGTAACACATAGCAAACATCTAAGTACCCAAAAAACAAAATGGGAATGGCCAATTCTTGTGAAGATAAAGTATTTCTAACAAAATGCCCACTCATAAAGACTGTATTTGAAGCCTTAATTCATGCTTGTCTGACTTGCAAATGAAAAACATAGAAGCACAACAACAACCACACAAAAGAAGCACTTGTCACTAAGGAGAAAAGAGGGAGACAGAATCAAGAAATGCATCCACTGCAAAGACTATGAAAGGGAGCCTCTGGTATAAAAGTACCATGTTGCCAGTTCTGAAAACAAATCGTTCTGTTCCTTAAAATCCTGGTAGAATATTGGTAACTTATCCAGTTGCCTTGGCATTACTAAAGTATTACGGCCCTCCTACTAAGAACCATTCTCATTAAAAATGTCCCATTTTGGAACACAGGCAAATTTACCTTCTCTACTATCTTCAGACAAATGAGAAGGAACTGCCTCTTCCTAAGGTATTAGGTAAGAGTTGGACATTTTAGAACACTAATGCGTCCTTCTGAAGCAGTGTTCATATTAATGATAAACCTTTATTATAAGCATTATTTTTCCTTTAAATAACTCAAGATGTTGGGTGTCATGTGCCTCTCTCAAAGGACTACAAGCCAAGTAGCCAGCAGGAAGACCCTCAGAGCAGCAGTGGTTTCTTTGAACCATTCCACAGATACCTTGATAAAAGTATAACTATGGCTACTTGCTGCTCAAACAACTCCAGAGCCATATGGTTCCAGCCATAATTGTTTCAAGTAGTTTGTAGCAGACTTTTTTGCAACCCCAAACCTCAATGAATTCTAGATGATGCTGTTTACTCTTCAAACCCTTTTCACCCAGGACAGAGAACTTTCTCTGGTGGTTCAGCAGAGACATTATGATTGGGGCAAATATAGCCATTCCTGAAAGACTTCTGTGGTTGATGAAAACACTCTTGCCATATCTCCTTTGTAAGTGTAAAAGCAACCTACCTAGACATGACAGAGATAATGTGTGGTATGAAGAGCTGAAGATAGGAAATTGTAGGCCCTGGTCCCTGGAAAAGTCAACTTTCAAAGGACCAAGAGTTTCAGATACCTGAGGCCCTAAGGCTGTAATATTTGCCAGTGTAGGGCTGAAGATTACATCAGTGCATGTTTGTGGATCTGCTGTGCCATCTGCTGCTTAGAGTCCGGGGCACTGGTGGCTAAAAGGCAATTGACAATATTCTCCAGCATCAGCATTTCTAGGTGCCATGGCCTCCAGGACTTCCACAAGAGCATGCAGAATTTGGAGGGGAGCAAGAATACTGTATTCCTAATTGGCTTCAGTGTGAAATGAGGATCAAGATAAATGTTCTGTAGGGAAAGTCTCACCATGACCCCTTAAGACTTCATCCTGACAAACAGTTTGGAGACAGAGATACCAGGGAAGAAGGGCCAGCCAGGCCTCCGTTTTGGAGAAGAGTATCTCTTGCTAAAAGATGTGTCTCCTTTAGCCATGTATTAGGTAGGGACAGACATAAAGACAGTTTGCCTCATTCTGTCTTGATGGAATGTTCTCCTGTAGGTCTCAGCTCTCAGATTACCTCAGTGGGGTGTCTTACATGGGAGGAGAGCATTTAGTTAATCCAATTAGATTACTAAAGCTGGAGCTAGAACCTTTCCAAAGAAGGATTCCAAGTTCTTTTCAATGTTCCTTTTTATGAGTTCTAACTGGCAGACAGACTCAAACTGTTTAGAAATGTGATAGACTCAGGTATTGGGGTGACCTTTGGGAACATCCATGCTTCACCATTCCACTGGCCTGAAGTGGGGAGGCAGGTTGAGGAGAACAAGAAACTTGATCTCCTTCAGTATATCTCATTCCACTCAAACACATATTAGAATGGAGATGGAGACAGTGACACAAACAAAGACAAATGGAAAGAGTAACAGATGAACTTTGACTTTATAAATAGTCAAAGGAAGAGGATCCAGGCAGTCTAAATGAGACTTGTTAAGCTAGGGGCAGATGGCAGGGGAGTAGAACCCTCCTTTTCAGTGGGCTGGGGGGATAGGGAAAAAAGGGAGGCATGGTGGGGCCAGGAGGAGTTGAGGGAGGGGGCTACAATCATGATATAAAATGAATAAATTGTAAAAAATAGAATAATAATAAATACTGTATTAACTATTATTTCAGTCCTGATGAGTTATGCAAACTTCCATATTTATAACTTAACGTGAAAGAAAAAGAAAAAGAACACAGGAGCACCCATGTAATCAAAAGTTATATAGTTTGGGCTGGAGAGATGGCTCAGAGGCTAAGAGCACTGACTGTTCTTCCAAAGGTCTTGAGTTCAGTTCCCAGCAACTACATGGTGGCTCACAACCATCTATAATGAGAGCTGATACACAGCAGGATGCTGCTGTATGAATAATAAATACATCTTTAAAAAAAAGTTACACAGTTTGATACTATAAAATCGTCCTTTGTACATATTGGTCAGTAAGGTTTGGAGATCACTCTACCGAAAGTTTTGAAGTTTACAGCAAATGGCCAAGCCTACAAGCAAGTTCAAGGACACTGAATACTTTTAAGAATGGCAGGGATGCAGTAGGGGCTAGGAGATTTGAAAAATATCCACAGTTTCCCAGTTATGGATAAAAACGTTTGTTATCTTTTTGGCTGTCTTAAATTCTGTGTAACAATGTATATCAGGGAGTGGTTTATACATATAGATGTGATGTCCAAAGTGATGAGAAAAACAACCACAGATTGAGACCTCTGGAACCGTGAGCCCAATCTATCCATCTTTATGCTTCTCTCCTTATTTGGTTGGAGATGGATGTCAGGGGTACTGGAATAAAACAGACTTTTCCAGACATGATAAGACTGTTGTAGTCATGACCTCATGGTAGATGTCATTGTCAACATGGGCAGATCAATCAAGAGTCTAGCTTGGCTAGGGAATGGGCTCATGAGCTCCGACCCAAACTGAGGAGCTAGGGACAGGCGATGGCTTCGAGGGAGGAGAAGGTCAGTTTTCTTCAGGGGTTTGGCTCTTGGTAGGTGGACCATAGTCCAGTGTAGGGTCCCATACCGGGAAGTATATGCACATCACAAATTGTAGTCAATGGGTTATTAATTAAGGTTGGGGAGGTAGAGAGTGGGGACAGATCCGGGATGAGTTAAGAGTAGATGTTACAGATGAATGTGTTCAAACTATATTGTATGGAATCCTAAAAAATTAATAAAGATAAAATACTTGCTCTTTAAAATAATGATAATAAATACATAGATAGATAGAAAGGATCTATCATTCCATGGAGATATTCACTCTCATGATTTTTGTTTGTTTCTTTTGTTTTGTCATAAAAATAAACAGAGCCTTCATAATCAGCTTCTGAAAAGGACATTTTTTTGCTTCCAAAAAAACCCCAACAAGACTAATGATAGATGTTGGCCAGCAGTGTGTCTTAGAGGAAAAGATCGCAGAAATGACCACAGCCCCAGCTGACCTCCATATGTAGGAAGGCAGAGCCATTGAGACATGATTTTTTTAAAAAAAGATCAAAATTCTTAGCATGCACACACAACTTCCCATTTTAAAATATCTGCACAGTTATTTTGAAAAGATACTGTACAAATCAAACAAGACATGATATGGACTGGATCTGGCCAGTGGCCTAACAATTTGTGGCTTCTGCTAGAAAAAAAAAATTATGTTATGTATGAAGGTGTGGGGAGAAAAGGAAAATTATATGGCCTCTCGGATCCTGTTGGGAGCCAATAAATAGCATCTCTTTCCTGAATTCTGAACCTGCTTAAAACAAAGAAATGAACTTACTGGAGTCAAATGCTATCTTCCTTTTGGGGAAAGATGAGCAACTGAGGTCTATGGAATTAGACGTATTTCTACAGTTGCTCAGTTAGCTTAGGCCTCTCTGCTGTCCTCCCTAACCTCCTTATCAACACAAAGCGGGTCTCTCTGCAGACACCCGGCTTCCTAAAGAACCACAGCAGAAAGCAGCTACCTTCGCGCGGTGCCTGCTACAATATTCCAACACCAAAACGTTAATACTTACTCTTCCCACTGGTGGGAGGTGAGCAGAAGGTTGGAGGGACCCAGGAGTCTTCCACCGTAGTGATGGGGGACGACATGATCAGCTCAACAGTTATTTTCAGCCAAGGCCAGGGCGAGAACACAGTGCATCTTTGTGCAAGTAACAAATCGGCAGCCCACCCCGGCAGACGAATGTCAGAAAGGCCCTTTCCTCCGGCCAGTGCAGCCCCAGCCTGGGGAACACAGCTTGGCAGGCGGCGGCAGGGCTAGATTCCAGCCCACACTTGCCTACTCGGCCGGGCGCCTGAGTACAAAAACCCACAACTGCCCATAGCAGCCACGTGTCAGACACCAGTAATACTACCAATTTGAGTCCAGACTCTCCAGTCGCCAAAGTTGTCACATTGTGGGGGGGACACACTCATTGTCCTCCTCAATTGCTGGACTTAATATTGTCAGGCTGTGTCATGTCTGGGGGTGGGAGTATAGAGCAGAGGAAGGACTGGCTGCCTGTGTAGTCTGATGCTTTTATTATTATTGTTCTCTCAACTTCACAATCAGTAAGTTAGGACAAATTTTCAAAGAATGAACAGACTTTTTTTTTTCAGCATGTCAGAACTTAGTGAGACTATAATCATTTCCTCACAATTTTTTTTTTAAATAAAGAGTATATTAAAGGAGACATTGTTTTAAAAGTTTCCTTGTACAACTGTGGCTTGTCCCACATTTTTTTCTATTCAGATGTCAGGCTTTAATTGCTGGTTTGCAGCAAGGTTACTGGATGGGCTCTAAAATGCATTTTCAAATGAACAGCAAAAGGACTAAAGGAAATGCAGTTAACAGCTGCTAGAGTTGAGGGGGGTTCTAGTCTTATTGCAAATAGTAATAACAATAATAATACAAGCCTCATTCACATCAGTTCCATGTTCATGATAACATCTTTCTTTGTGAAGTTGAACCCAGAAGGAACAAAAGACACAGGGTTCTTATACAGTTAAGCCAAACAGAAAAGGAGTGGACAATTCTACTTAGCAGAAGTGAGAGACATGCCTGAAGAAGAAAACCAAAGATTTCATTTGCGCCAACCCCTCCTCAACCTTTTATAACTAGGGGTTGCTCTGGGCTCAGACTGCAAAGAGCTGCAGAAGGAAGGGTTGACCTCTGTTCCTTCAGACCCCTACGCAAGCTAGGTTTCCTGGACAAAGAGGAGAGATTCTGTGCTGTTTAGTTTGAAGTTTGGGATTCTTTAACCTATTCTATTGCCAACAAACAGGAGTCATGTTTTTGCCATATTATCTCCAGGTCCTGGCTGTCTCTGTTGACCTGTAAAGACTGCTCCTTCCTAAACTACATTCATTCATTCATTCACTCATTCAATCAAGCAATCCTTATTAAGCATATCCAAACCAACATGTTCATATCTATTGCTGCTGATTTCTCTTCCATCCTTCTATGAACACAATCTATCTAGCCAAATTTGCCGTCATGTGAAGTTTAAAGTGCTCATATATTTTCTCACTGAGAGGAGCCACTGCCTCATTTATCCTTTAGTGAGGAAGCAGCATCAAATAAGCAAATGAATGCAAATCTATTCCACATGTATTTCATATGTGAAAACAACATCTTTATTGTTACTTCCATTTGAATGTACAGAAAGGGATCCTGAGTACCCGGAAGCAGTTCTTGGGACACAGCAAGAGTGGGATGCTGCTCGTTCCCAGGTGAGGCTGCTCCCATCTCGGGAGACGGCTGTTGCTCCCAGTGCAGCTCCTGCCCGGCGTTCTTCATTCGTGTTCCTCACACTCTCGACTTGGAGAGCCGCAGGGTGAAAAGCCGGCTCAAATACCCTCAGTGTGAGATGCCCACGGTGATGAGCTTGCTTTCTCCTCTGCTCCCTTCTCTCACAAAGATAACAAACAGAGGACCGTGCGGCGCGCGGGGAAGTGGAGTTAAAATGTACCGCACGCTACTAATCCTAACACAACATTGGCAGCTTGCATCATCCCCCTGCCAAACCCAAATTAACACACTGCCTCACTGGAAGGCAAAGGCTGTAGCTATATTTATAGCTCAATTAACAAGTTTCATAACTAAACCTCCAGAAGTCCTAGGCAAACCTGACAAATGCTATGTATCTTAACGCCACAGTGACCCTGCCAGAACGCCACCATCTCCTCACAAGGAACAACTCCTGCTATCACCTCTCGAGAACAATGATGATTGGCACTGGCCCATTGCATAAAAGGAGGCTGGCTGGGCAACTTGGCTCTTGTCAGCGGTACATTTCCTCACAACTCCCAACCAACACACATACGGAGGATTCAAGCAGGCGGCTGATTCTTCCCTTTGCAGACGATGGAAATGCTGTCTCCTCAGGAGCCAATGGCTGAGAGAATGTCTGCCATCTTATGACTCAGGAGCCTCGGTTCCTCCAGGAACAGTATAACGCAAACAGAGTACGTCACTTGGAGCCTACAATTTCTTCAAAACAATTTCTTCAAAATCTCATCATAAAATTGTCGGAGCAGGTTACTTTTGCTTAAGGGAGAACAGTCTTAGGGTGGTTTTGTGACTCCAGAGAAAATACTGAAAAGCTGCTCGCACAGAATAAAGGTGGTTAGGTCAAAGAGAAGGGCTGTCATTGGGCAGACTGGAGTAAGACCAAGGCAGTCCTGCTATCTTTCATTTCTTCCTGCTTCGCAGTTAAGTCTTGACACAAAGGCGTTTTGGCAATACCATGAAGAAAGGTCCAAATATCTTTGGGTGGGTCATAGGCGATCTAGTTTATCACTGACCCTCACTCTGTTTCTTACACCCCAATCTTTTTACTCATTTATGATACTGGAAGGCAGTATCTTTGCCACACTGTCCTCTCCCACTAAGCCAGAATGTCAGGTCTCACCAGTCTAAGACATGCATTCCAGCAGGTGGCTTATTTTTTCTTGTACAGACGATGGAAATGCCATTGCCTCGGGAGCTAGTGGCTGAGAGAATGCACTCTCTTAAGTCTAGAGCATATGTATCTTCTCTGCAAATATATTCTTTGTATTTGTTGGATGCTTGAATGGGTGAATTAATTCAGTTCCCCTGTCAGCTTCTCTCCCCACCCCAGGGCTTCCACCACAATGCTGCCACATTACCATGGGTTTTATTCAACAGAAACTGAAGTTCTGTGGACCAAGCCACTCAGTGATACACAGGAGACTCTGGTATGAGCCAGAAGACTCCTCTCTCTAAAACCTCACTTTTTGCTCACAAAATAACACATTAGCTTCCATGAAGGAGGGATGTTAAAAGTGTCTTGAAAAGATTGATGGGAAAGCAGGGAACATTTGCAGTGTGCCTTAGGGGCAGTAGAAGTTCATTACCTGGGTAGGAGACGAAGGACACTAACCACAGAAAGAACTGGAGAGGCAAAGCCCCAGAGCTAGGAAAGCCCAGGAGCTCAGAACACAGACTATTTCAGTTTAGACAGAAGAAGTCATGCAGGGAGAGTGCCTACAGGTACCCTGGGAAGGTATCACTTAAAAAAAATGTGCCTGCCCTCACAAAACCATCTGAGGAGTTTAGATATTATTCTACAATGAAGAGATGTATACTGTTAAGGTACCTCAAACATGGAGTAGGAGGAAATAAAGATACCACTAAAAGGTGCTGTGACCTCACCTTAGAGAATGGCCAGCATGAGGGTAAGTCAGGAGTCTGAGACAGAGGAAACATGAGAGAAGTCAGGAAGTGCCATGTTTCTCTTGGGAGAAATCTGTGCATCCAAAACCTCTAGAGTTAAAAAAAAAAACTGAGAGTCTCTTCTCTCCTGGACTTCCTGGCTTGGGAGAGTTAGCTGATACTGGTATTGAAGGAAGTAAAGAAAAAGTAATTACCAGGAGCAAAGTTGTTGAACTGTTAGTCTCATGGTGAATAGCAATATTTTTTTCAACAAAAGTTTAGAAAATGAAGGTAAGAAATGTAAACCTAAGTGTTCAAAGAATGAATGTGGCACCAATAAATAAAAGATTGCCAAAGAAGTTGACACTTATTTATCAACCTAAAACACCTCGATGAAGACGAGTTGACAAGGTGGGGCATAAAGAGCAAAAACAACTCTTTTTGTGACAAAATAAGATTCCCAGACCCTAGAGAGTGCAGTACCAGAACAAACCCCAAAACACTGAAACACACTCTGGATCTGGGGTAGCACCAAGCGTGGCTCACCACAGCCTCACTGATGGTAATTCAGGTACTTCTGGCAGCACAGGACATGGCAAATTTCTCTAGTTGCTGCTTAATTTTGTGGTAAACTTAAAATACCTTGAAAAGTGAAAGCATACCAGATAAAACCTTGATGAGGTAAAAGAAATAAAGAAATGTCTTGAGCCGAAAGCAAAAGACTCTTGCCAAGTCCACAAAACCAGAAAGAAATAATAAGTGTACTTATGTATAAATATTTTATGTTGTGAAGTAGTCTGGAATGAAAAAATATCTGATGGAAACATGTCCTTGGGAAGGGGCTCAGCACAGTTTCAGTGTACAGTAACTGCCAGATAGATATTATGTTATTTTCAGTGCTGTGATAGCCATTAGCTTCTTCTTTATTGCAAAGCAATTTAGATCATGACCCCAGCTCAACAATCAGACCATTAACTCCTATAATGAAGGATTTGAGACGCTTGGCGCTTGAGTTCCCTGGAAGAACTCAGAACAACTCCTTGAACAGGATCGTCATTCACTGGCCATCCCTCCAGCCCACCTATGGAGAGAGTGTTGGAACTGGTGGTCATTTGGGCTTCTGCTTTTATTCTGAGAAGTCTTGGCACATTTTAATCCACATGGTACGCATTCAGAAAGTGGTTCAGGCCCTCTTGGATTTAAATGGCAAATTTGCATGTACCAATTATGAGATGCTCAGCCACATGTAACATCATTACAAGTCAAGATGAAGACTGAGAGCTCTAGCTGGGGTGGTAACAGAGACGCTGCAGTGTCGTTGAGCATGGAGTGCCTCTGCTTTCTGCCCAGCTGGTCTCTGTTTACTATATTCAAATTTAACCACCTTTAATGACACACAGTGGCTGTCACACTTTTAGAGGTCATGTAGAAGAACAAGCCCAGGGATCTCAAGACTATCTCGTTCTCAATACCTTTATTTTGAGACTGAAATCTCATAAAGAACCTCAAAGCCTTGTCTGATACATCATCTCTGGTTGCAATTTCCCCCAAATTCTTCATCTCATACCATTTTTTTAAAGCTCTAGGGATGGGGCCACCATACTCTCCTTAACCAGTAGCCATTCCTCAAGAAGAGAAGCTTTTTAAAAGCACACGATCTTCAGAAGACAGGTGACCCTGTCCTATGGTACAGTGTAAGCCAGAGAAATGGATTTGGAGTTGTTAAAAATAATTTGGACAGTGTTTGGTAGGCTTGAGCCAAACATAGAACATAAGAAAAACATTTTCTTTTTTTTTATTTGTTTGTTTGTTTTAGAGACAGGGTTTCTTTGTGTGGCAGCCCTGGCTACCCTAGAACTCACTCTGTAGACTAGGCTGGCTTCCACCTCACACTTGCCTCTGCCCCCTGAGTGCTGGGATTAAAAGCATGTGCTACCACACCTGGCAAGAACAGCAAAAAATTTAAATGTACCCATTTACTATGTAAACATAAAATCTGCTTTGGGAAACTATTTCATGAATGACGTAACAACAACTTATGAACACGTTCATAATGGTTCAAAGTTAGTCCAGTGGACATGAGATGAAAACTACAAAAACTTGGGCACATGCCATGAGTTTCAGCACATTGGCCATGATCCTGAGAGAAAAATTTTCACTTGGCTCCTGTCCTCACATTGGTCTGTCTGTCTTACCTTAGACTTAATACTAAAATCTAGAAATAAATACTAAGATGTCAAGTTCCCATCAGTAAAAGGATATACTCTTGAAGAGAAGATGAAGAGCTAAATTAATGACAGTAATATGTATTTGTGGGCACACTATGTGTGCACAAATTAAAGGCTGGCCTCAACAGAGCGATGCTCAATATCATTTGGAGGCAGAAAGACTTTAATAACAGAATGCAATATTTGACTTGGGTCTTGAAAATTGATCAGTTGCTCACCAGATGTTTGAGGGGGTTGGAAGAATACTCCTCAAAAGGAAAACAAGACAAAAGAAAACAAAGCAAAAACAAAACAAACAAACAAACAAACAAAAACACCTCTGGAGATGAGAATGCAGCAAGGAGGAAAGAAAAATGTTTGAAGATCCTGGCAGGCACTGAATAATGGAGGGCCTTTTCTGCATATAGAAATTGGGCTTTTATGCAAGATGTAAAACTGAAGGATTAAACAAGTAACTTTTTTAATATAGGAGAAAGTAGATTCTAGAGGTAGGTGTTTGGTTGTTTAGACATTGATTCAGTATTTCATGGAAACTCACAGTATTTCTTAAGACAAGCAATAACAGAGAGACAGGTGAGGGGGAGAATAAATGCTTGATAGAATGTGGTAGAAATTCGGATGTGGCAAAAGATGGAACACTCAGGGCTGAGTGAGTGTAAGCACAATGAGAACAGGAACAAAAAGGTAGGAGTTGTTAAAACACAAAGAGATTGACTTGCAAAGGTCTGTTTGGAACTTTCTTACAGCACTGACAGCTCTACATCCTGGGGAACCCTTCAGTTCTCAGCAAAGCAGGAGAGCTGGTAGGAAAATGAACTGTGAGGGGAGTATGATAAGATAAATTTCAAAGGCAACATATTTTAAACCCCTTGCACAGTGGAACATTGATATTAGCTTGTCCTCAAATAGATGGCCAGTTCAGTGAGAATTCAGCCAGCTAGAAGTGACTATGTCACTTTCAGAAGGGAGCCTTAGAAGCAAGTTTCCGCACTCCTAAGTTCTGCCATGGGTACTTTCACGTACTTGATTTTGAAGGATCTAGAACCAGTGGTGACTGGCCTTTCTCCACTTGGGATCAGTGGCTGCAGGTTCAATGCAAAAGATGATTGGTGGGCATTTTTTTGAGCCATTGATGAAATTGCTTAGAATTATCCTTAAAGAAATATGTATTACTGTTCTTTATGATCATTTCCATCAAAGAGGTTACTATGTTTTTACTGCCTTCAAACATATTAATTCACCTGAAAACAGAACGCGATCATGCCTTATTAATGTTTGTGCCAGGAAGCCATACACATCCTCTACACATATATTGATCAATAATGTATATTAACTCTGGGTTCTAACCAGTCAATGAGGGGTGATATAACACTTATCACACACTAAGCAAAAAGCAGTTATGCTTTCTGAATGCCTCAGTCTTTCATAAAATTGAAGCAAGCCTCCAAAAGCAACGCAGCAGGTGGTGCTGCATCTGAAAAGCTGCTCCAAGAGGGGCCTGAACATTTAGCAAAGCTCTGGAAAACCTAGAAACAGTACAGAAAGAAGAAGTTCCACTGAAGACATTTATTTGTACTTGAGATCAATATTACTCCACCAATAGCACACTCAACAAATTGACCCTGAGATCTGAGAGTCCCTCAAGGTCTTATTCGAAACAATGGAGCAGGCACCGAGTATGGTGTTCAGCTCTTAACTTAGCAATTCCCACCACTGATTTAAACCAGACCTTTAGTGTTATTTTAACATAGGTTTTGGATTTAATTATCTTAAATGACTCAAAGAATGCATACAATTCCCAAACTGTTTATCTCTTTTATGGTAAAATCTCTTCCCCTATCCCTAGAAATCTGTTTTAATTATTTAATCAGTTTGGCTGAAACTCACAAAGCATTAAATTGTTAGTTGTTACTTAACATTCCTTATAAATTGCATTTATTAATTTCTGGATAGAGACTTGTCCATTGCTACAGTAATTTAAATTAGTACCACATGGTTACCGACCGCTGCTGAATGATGATTAAATCTTTGGGGCAAATTCAGTCTTTTGAAGATATTTAAATGGCACTAGAGATAAGATAACGAAATTTGGGCCCAAGAAGTTACAATTTATCAAAAATGTAATAAAGCATGGCCAGAATATTCATCGTAAGCAGCACATAATGTGGTCCATGAAATGACATTTTAGCATCTCCCTCACTGTGGTCACAGGCAAGTGTGCTGACGCTGCAGACAGTGATGCTTGCTTGATATTTAACACTTCCCATCTACAAGGTACTTTGCAATATTGTGGCTTTTTATATACTCTAGTCCCCCTGATAGTCTATCCATCATTTTATTATTGGACATAGTGACATATTTCTTTCCTGGTACTTTAATTTCACAGGCACAAACAGTCAACAGAGCGCACAATCCTTTGGAATCTTAGCAACAGAAGGAGGAGTTGGTGGCATTTCAGAATGACATAAATCGCTGGAAGAAAGGCTGCCGGGGCTATTGACTCCAAGCCTCTTAGGGACAGATGATGAGGGGCAGATCTGGTAAAGTAAAAGGAATGGAAAGGTGGGGGAGAGGCTTTGGAACACAGAGTGCCTTCTTGAAACCCTGAGCACTCCTCATCCAGTGATTCCATTCCATGTGTCCAATCCTCAACCTTTAGACTTGCTTGGATCTGTGAACCAACCTGATTATTTCTTCCCAGCCACCAACTGGGGAAATCAAGTGATGCAAAATGATATATTGCCATGAATACAAATTAAAAACAAAACAAAACAAAACAAAAACCAAAGTGGCAGACAAGAGCAGGATATGAAGGAGGCTGTAAGTACCCTCAACTGGAAAGACGGACTGAAACACTTGGGGAAAAATAACAAAATCAACTAATAAAATAATAGATTCATCTTCCTGCAGCTAAAGATAAATATTAAATAATCCTAGGTGCTGCTGGCTGAAAATTAATTTCTGCAAGGTAAATAGTCTAGTACGTATATGTGTTTCAGTTTCTGTTTGGCAAGGGGCCTGTTTCGAGCATCCTTTGCAGACCTTTGAAGCGCTTGGCCTGCTCTGATAACACAGATGCTTAAACAAGAATTGCGTCTGAGGGGGTTCCCGGGAAAACTCTGTGTTGGATCATCGCACTCCTAAGTAATTCCAGGTATTCAGCCTAAAAAAACGCGACTTTTTTTTTTTTTTTAAATAAATTAGTGATACATTACAACCCTTTGGAAGTGAATTGTGCCAGACGAGAGAAGTGACATTCACCTACAAGAGAGCCACAAAGGGCTGAACGGCTGCTATCTGTGCTCCCCAAATTACAGTCAGGTGCCGTTGCCTGCATGAGCAGGTTGAAATAGGATACACAGTGAGGGGAAAGTGCTTCAGCTAGAACCCTCTAATGATTAATTTACAATAGGAAGAAGGGTCAAAGGGCAAACAGCACATTGTACTCTAAATCATGCAGTCATTACAGTCAGCCCATCTGCCTACTCTTAGACTACCTGCCAGCCGAGCCTTGTCATCCTCTGGAAGTTTTAACTGTGCTGCTTTCATCCTGGTGTTTGGAAAAAAAATAAGCTAAAATGTTCCCAGGAAGCCAAACACATTTCTATATAAATTTCAGAAATGTTAAACTAAAAATAACCAACAAGACAACACTACCAGGTTCTACAATCTGAAAATTTTCAGAAGATTCCTGCAGTACCAAAGCCTTTTTGTGTGTAATGTTTATTTATTTACTCTTTAAATTATGACAGTGTTTTGGAAAGACTCTCCTGAGAAGCACAGGGAATCGAGTGTGTGGTTTTTGGGAGCAAACACAGTGGGCTCTCACTTGTCATGGAGGAGAGTGGAAATCTGTTGTGCATGTTTCTAGCTTCCAAAGCTGCTCAGATTCTTCCTACAGAAGGTATCAGCAGAACTGAGAGTCTGTAATGTGTGATGCTTTGCTATAATACCCTTCTAGCATGCCATAACTCTTTCTGGAAGGAACATGCAGGCCAACATTCCAACCAAGCTCTAACTTGAGCAGTAGTGGTCTATCTCCTCTGACTAATTCGTGGCACTTCACCTGGCCTTCATTCTATGCATTAAGTCAATCTGAGTGCTGGACAATTTTCTTTAAAGTATGTATGTTTTATTAGAAGGCAGGATGACTTATGAGCATTTTAACAGCCAAGGCCATAGGTCCCTTCCGTAAAGCGTGGCATGGAGTGTGGATGTTTTCACAACACAACTATGTGGTAGCTTTTGTCAGACACTTAGGGAAGAGAACCAAGTCAGATGTTCTCTCATAATCAGAGAGAGAGAGAGAGAGAGAGAGAGAGAGAGAGAGAGAGAGAGAGAGAGAGAGCTCCCTGGCTTCATGAGAGAATTCCAGGTGAAATGGGCTGAGAAAATATTTGGAGACAGGTTGATTTTTGAGTTGTGTCTTCTTCATCTATGCTTTCATGCTTGATTTATTTACACATCAGCTAAGAGAAGAGCTCCTTTATCAAGTCAATCTTCAAGCTGACTGAAGCCCTTTTCTGAATTCTCCCATCAACTTGATAAAAATTCTGGGTTCCTAAAAGAGTGCCCCACTAGCTTGTCAATGTTCAGAAATACGATCAAAGAAAAGATAACTTGCCGTTTTTCATGGCAACATAAAGTTAAAATTGTAGACATCCAAGGACTAGGGCAAAGTGGAAGTAACTTTTGCAGCTCAGCTTCTGGCAGAAGTGGGACCCATAAAAAGTACAGGGATTAGAGAAGCAGAATAGGGTTTTTGCAAAGAGACTGGCCAAAAAATTAGTCAAAATGGAGCAAGTGTAGGAATGAAGGGCTGAAGGATGGAGGCCTGAGACATTCTGGATAGGTCCCAATTTCTATGTTCTGTGGTCAATGTCCTAAATCTCCAACTTAGTTTTATTTATAAACAGCCATCTCTTCGGAGTTATCTAGCTATAGTTGGCCAGTTTTGATCCTGGCAAGTTGGGATAATGCTAAGACAGAAATCAGGTTGTGAAAAGGACTCCGGTGGCTCTTGCCTTCTTATGCTGCTGTAACCCCTTCTGCTAGGCATTATCAGAAGTTACAGGAGGGGCCTCAGAGGACCTGGGAGTCAATCTGAGGCTCTTTTGATACAGAGGTACAGATCTTTAACTTAAACTTAAGGCTGTTCTCCGCGTCCCTAGCTAATTCTTCACATAAAAATAAAGAGGTGAGGCAGACAGGAGACAAACAGAGCTTGTAGAGAATATAAACTGTGGCGTGTCACCAGCTCGGGGAGGCCAGTGGCAACACCAATTAAACGAGGTGCTCTTCTGTGTTAAGGTAGCACTTCTGAAGCGTGCTTCTAGTCTGAAAATGAATACCCAGTATGCCCTTTGCTTCTGCTTTATGCCTAGTTCACTGTAAGTCAGCAAATCCAAACAAGTGTCTTCTACTTCGTGAAGGCTGTCTTCACACTAGTCCTGTGAATTGCCCTGTTTGCTCCAGGTTTGTGTGGCCCAAGCTCTTTTGGTCCCATAAATGGTAAATGAGTACAAAGAATACCTGTTGGATGTGAATGAACCTCGGAAATGAGTATCAATGCTCTCTTGCTATCTGTAGGTCATAGTAAATCAAATCCCCTCTAACATACATGGCTAACCTTGCCACAAGGGCTTGGACAAGCCAAGAGTCAATCTGGCCCCATATCTTCAGTAAGGGTTAGTGTTAATTACTACCATTGGCCGTGTTCTGATAACGCGGAGTGTTTGGTGTTTTAAAACTGCAGTGATCCAAGTGCTTAGACTGTCTCACGTGCGGTCTCCATGCAGCTGGGGAAAACCTGCTCCTCATCCACAATAGCCGAGGTGTAGACTGTTCACTTCTGTTGAGGTAGGGCTGCTGTCACTTATACATGGGCTTAATTATTTTCCCCATTTGCTTTTATATGCACTTTCACTCCTGTTGTGGCAGGGTTTTATTATTATTATTATTAATCTCAGTAAAAAGGAACAGATTCAATACAGACAAAGAATAAATGTCATAAAAATTGACTGTAATAATGTGTTCAGTGGGAACCATGGTCATAGCCGGGTAAAGTTGCACACCTACTCATGCTTTTGTGATGGTTGTGTTTCTACTATTTCAAATTTAATACCTTTTCTAATATATTATATGTTGCCTCCCATGTATTTAAGCTGTACTTAAAAGCGTGCTAAGAACTGGTAATTCTTTAATGGTTGTTCACTTACAAGCGATTGTGGGTCATTACACAATCATTTAAAGGGCATTAATGAGAACCATTTAATGGTTTTAGTAGAATATCATTGTAAGGGACAGGGGAAAAGTTACTGGCTGTAAATTTTTATGACCATTTCTTACAAAACGTATTACTTTAAAGATTTATGTATGTAACAATGAGTACAATAAAAGCCGTGCTAAAAATAATTTGAAATCAAAGTAATGCATATAGATAAGTCTTTGCTCTGCTGCAATTGGGTGAGCCCCTTTAAAATGTTCTCCTTCTGTATATCCTTCCTTCCTTCCTTCCTTCCTTCCTTCCTTCCTTCCTTCCTTCCTTCTTCCCTCACTCCCTTCCTTCCTTCTTCTCTTCCTTCTTTTCTTTATCCCTCTCTCCCTCCCTCCCTCCTTACCTTCCTTTATTCTTCTCCTCCTCTCTCTCTCCCCCTCCCTCCCTCCCTTCTTTCTTTCCTTCATTACTTCTTTTTTTCTTCCTCACTCTCTTCCCATCTTCCTCATTCTTCCATTTACATTCTTGAACATACTTTCAGTACCATTAGGTATTTGTTTTAGGGATGAAGATTACAAACTGAATTCTTGACAAATGTGGTTTTAGTTGGGGAGAGAAGTGGACAGACCCAGAGGTAATGCAGTAGGACAGCAACACAGAGCTGCCTTACACCTAGTATGTCTCTGTATACAGAATGTTTCCTCCGTATATCATTACTTTAAATAATTTTCTTATATAGCATAGGACTAAAATAGAAAATCCAATACTTTCCAGGACATCACTCCCCAAGGTAAGATAGGGGACTAAAACAAAAGAGGAGGTTGTCCTGCCTGTACATCTATGAACATCTGCAAGAGATACATGTGAAAACTGTCCTCAGGCTCACTCAGGGGAGCACTATGGGTCTATATGTGTATAGCTTTTCTCAAAAAAATTATATTTGAATGTAAGAGATTCCCTATGTTAAAGTAGTAACCATTTAAAGTGCTTTAATAACAAAACACTCACTGCAATATGCCTGGGTTTGTCTTCTTGTGGTTCTCATGGAATATATAAAGAGTGAAACAATGGCCAATTCCCAGTATTCTTGCATAAGTAGGAGGATATTTCTAATTAAAAAGGGAAAGTTGGAGAGGCACAAGCAATGAGCAGAACCATATCTCTAGGAAGCCAAGATTTTACTGTTTGTATTAAGTAACATGTGTATTTTCTCTGAGTCTAGCCCTGAGTCCATTACCGATAAGATGAAGATTTAAGATAAATTGGTCAAAAGATGTGAATTACAACTTTTAATTAAAATGTAAAAAATAGTTGCTTAAAATAAACATGATAGTACTTTCTTCATCATTAATATTTTATGGAGAGAACAACAACAGCAATCTGAATATTTTAGGATGTGACATTTTAAAGTCAGGCAGAGGGGTTTTCAGAAAGTTATCAATGTCCCACAGAGACAACTGCAGTTCCAGCCTCCATTTCTCAGCGCTCTGAGGTCCCGGCAGAGTGCAGCCCAGGCCTCCACATCCACTGTGGTATTTCTTCATTCTTTCTTTCTTCTGTTGTTTTTTGTTTTGTTTTGTTTTGTTTTTCATTTATTTCAAGCCAGAAATGACCAGGGTGGTGAGGATGACATGGCCAAGGATTCAATAAACAGTTGCTGAATACAGAAAGAAGAGGTCATTTCTTAGTGCCAGTTAGGAATCTTGTAATAAAAATGATGCCAACAAAATTAATGTTACATTTAAACATGTTTTATTTCATATTTTATATAAAATGAAGTAATATAATTGAAAAATTGGGGAAAGCGTGTGAGTGTGCATTTTGCACATGCTATGGCACCCTTAATTAATGTATTAAATTATAACATGTATGTAGACATAGCTTTACACCTTCTAATATCTCCAAGTCCTCATCTACATACATGTGCTCTACTAGTTTACATGCTCCTTGACATAATGTTTAATCTTCTCTCCTTAATTTTAGCTACAAGGACTCTGGCTGGAAATTTCTCTTCCTTTACCTAGTGTATAGTCTGGCTTCAAAAATCCAAATCTGCCCCTTTTGAAGGTGAGCCGTGGTGATACTTGCTGAGATGACAGAACAGGTCAGCTATCATCAAGATGATATTGCTGGTGGTCTGTCCATTTGCCTCATCCATGTGGAAATGACCACATCTGTATCGTTTATAACATTTATAACAACACGCCAAATACATTAACAGCTGTGTGATCTGCGAGCTTGCTTGCCTAACAAAATTTTTGTTTAGTGGTTTTCCCTTCTCTGTCACCTCTCCAGGCTAGTCTACAGTTCCCTAGAGTGAGGGAGACTAATTTATGAGCCTCTGTATGTCTGCATCATCCAGACTAGTTCCATGTACACACTGAGGACCAACAAACACTTATTAGATTAACTAATAGTAGTCACTTTCTCAAATATTTAACAATGTTCCCAGTCTCTGCATCTTCTGATATATGTACCTGAATTTATACACATTATTCCTCAGATGTGCTATCTGATTTCACTAGGAAACGCCAATGATATCAGTACCGTACCATCAAGCCCAATGTAAATGTCTTTATAAATTAAAAACTTTTTGTACCTAAGGAAATAATCTGTGTTCTTAGTAAGCAGCGCTAAAATAGAGTGGCTGACCCTGAGTTAGTCCAGCATAATGTATAATGAGTATCAACATAAGAATTAAAGCTCTGTCTCATGCACTTGGTAGCCCTGCTGCCTTGAAAGTCAGACTGTGTACATTAATACAGACCAAACAGACTGTAGTTGTCTTTGTTATGGTGTAGCCAGCTACAGTGCACAAAGGCAACAGACAGAGTAGGATACTGTGGGTGCTTGTGCTAGACTGTGTTCTTCTGCTCTGCAGCCTGGCCAGGTCACACAGCCATGCTCTGCCCTGGTAACATGAAAGAGTAACAGTGAAGGCCTCATGCTGCTGTCAGGTGGAAAATAGGAAGAGGAATGAGCGTACCATGAGGATGACAGGAACACTGGCTGTCAGCCAGGCAATAGGCTGCTGGACCACTCAAAATTTCCAGCTGTTTATCACAGTCAAACTTCAAGTTCTATGTTGGAAAATCTTGAATGGGACTCCCCACTCCTCTGAGGGTCTCAGAAGAAAGCAGAGAGCCAGCTTTTCAGAAAACAAGTTGGCCATGCACATTTTTTTTTTTGTGGTGCCCAGGCTTGTCCAGGGTCTGATGCCCTTGAGCATTTGGGTTTAGAGAGCAATAAACCCAAAGCAGAATGGGTTATACTCAAGGAACAAAAAGATAAACTGGAGAAGAGGAAACTGAAGACCAAGGAACACCAGGAGCCACAACAGGGAGGAACCTTCTCAGAAAGCATAAGACAGGAGGAACAGCTGACAATACAGTGATGTTAGGCACCATATTTTAAAAGAAAACAAAGGTCTTAGAGTCAGAATATTGCTGATACCATTAGACATAATAGACACCCCACTAAAGGAGGAGGCACACATGACTTGGAAAGGTACTCAGACATATATGTTATTTCATGTTGCCTTGATTTCTAGAAAGAGAAAGTTAAGTTAAAAAAGAGATTCCCCTTTAATAAATGTTTACTCTTGCCTATGTCTGGAGTCCAAAAGCCACACATTCTTCCATTATTTCATATAACATGAAGCAATGTATGCTGCTTAAAGCAACCCTCCAAGAAGGTAAGCCCACACCATTCTGGCAACACCTCACACCATTCTGACTTCCTTCCTTACGGGCTTGTCACCCTGGTGGGAAGGAAGGGCCACTAATTACAAGTCATGTGGCATTTTAGTCTTTCATGCGGATTGTAATAAACTTAAAGGGACACATTTAACGTTCAACAGAAAATAAAGTTCCTGGGGCCACTCCAGCAGGAAGGTAATGTCCCTGCTGTGACAGCAGGCAGAAAGTTAAGATAGTGCCAGATGATACAGTCTTGGTGTCTAACCCCCACGGGTCATTTCTGGACAAGAGATCCTCTGCAAGCTTTTACAGTACTCTGTGACCATCATCTTCATGATACTGAGATTATTGTCTTCCTGTTGTTGTTGTTATTACTGTTCTGTGTCCTTTTGGGAGTGACTTCCTCCAGGAAGTTTCAACAGCTCACCTTCTGGCAGGGTAATCATTTTTTTGGATCATAGCGTATGATTTAGCAAGTTTCTCTGAGTTATTCAATTGCTGGGAAAGCCGTGGGGTTTGGGCTTCATGCCTGAAAGAGACACAGCTGGAGATGGGCTAAGGGTGCATGCTTCCCTCATCTCCCCATGTCCTTCGGGCCCAATTCAACACAACCTGGAAGAGGGAGCAAATTTGCCAGAAGGCAGCCTTGTCTTCACATTCATTTTAACTACCACTTCTGAGGACCTAATAGGACCCAGGCCTGTGCTTTAGACTGTTGGAAATACGATGTTCCAAGTTTTAGAAACAAGTTGAGGTTGACTTGAGTCACACTGTGCACACATGTACACACACACACACACACACACACACACACACACACACACACACACATTATCAAGCCTTGCATAGCAATGGGGCTGAAATGGCATCCAGCTCTCCTGTTCTTAGAAATTTGTCAGAATACCCCAGCAAAGCCCAAGGGAATGTAGTGTGGCTGGGACATTAAGCAAGGTATTTGGGGATCTCTCTTTTCAGCAGGGAGGAGGAGATCAGGAACAATGTTAATTGCAGAAAAATGAGCAAAGAAGCGGGCTTTCACTTTTATGCTCTAACAGGGCAGGAGAGGGAAATTACAAGGAAAGCACAAAGGCAAATGCATGCGGCCTATTCCTGCTTCCCAAGGGAGGGAGATGCGCATCACAGGATTTGCTGCCGAGCCCACGGCCAGCACAATCTATTAAATAGCTCAAGTTAGTCAATGTGGAAGAAATTTTTAGACACACATGCCCAACCATATGTGCATGGCCAAGATTTAAAATAGAAAAGTGAGAGACTGTTGGATGACTGAGGATTTTTCCCTTGCCAGGAAGTCCTCCTTAAGGATTTCATAGCTTGCAAAAGAGAATTGCTTGCCAGACAAGCCAAGAAAAAGACATGGAAGATTGGGACCTGCTTCCTTAATGATGAAATGTCATGCTGTTATGTAAATCAACCCGAAGAAAAGAGGCAGGCATGATTAAGATGGCTTTGCAGAAACAAGAAAGGTCTTGACATCTCCTTCCAAAATTGCTTTAATTCCTCAAATCACAGGGCTGGAGGCATAGGTTGAATTCCATGGTGGCTGCATAGAGCAAAATAAGGAAGCATTTCTCCTGTAAGAATCTGGGCTTCAATAAAGATTATGCTATGTGGCTCCGGTTAATAGGGGCTTGTAAAGCTTCTGAATTGCTGGGTTTATGGCAGACTGAGGTGTGGCCACTGGGCTGCCTTTTTATGCATGCAGAAGGAGACTCTGTAATAGACTGAGATGGATCCTCAGCTACATAAGCATCAGCATGAGGATATCGGTGCTGCAGGTGTAGACACGTCAGCACTCCATGTGTGATGTCTTCAGTGTCACACACATGTGCACCACTGTGTGGTGTGTGCTATGGGGACACATCAGCGTTGCTATATCTGGGCAAAGTGTGTGCTGCAGCACACATGCACATGGGCATTACGTCTGGGTGACATGTGCTCTACCCTACGCGCCAGTCGGCCTTGTTATACCTCGCGCCACGCAAGCAGCACCAATTTAGTCTACAGTGGCTAATGTTTAGCGATGTAATCTCTCAGCGCCTCAGGTTGAATATAACCACATTTTACCTCTCAGGAAACAGCGGCCAGAGTACAGCATAGGAACAAAGCTGTCTCCTCACACTTTGGAAGCACTGGCACCTCACCGCTTCAGCTCGTGGGTCATTTGCTATAATTTATGTGTTACAGAAGAATTAAAATCATGTCTTCTTGAAGTTCCATAACTCAGGAAGCTTCCTCCTAAATTGTACCATCAATTTTCAACTCACTTAGATTCCTATAATTTTATGACCAGAGGGGGCTTTAGAATTGATTTAATCAAATTCTGTCATTTTACAGAAGAGAAAGGTGAGGCCTGGAAATGTTAAGTGAGTTGTTACATTGCACAGCTACTTGGTAGGTAAGTCAGAGGAGCAGTCTCTCCTGTGGCCTCCATTTCAGCATTCTTAAGAATGTAACATATTCCAGCACCATGTAACATAATTACTCTTCTATAATTCTAGAAGTAACCCATATCTTCCTGCCAAAATTCAACCCCTCCCCAAGTCCCTAGTTACTAAAGTAAGAGTGGTTCCCTAGAAGAAAAGAATTGTCTACAAGACAATAAAGCAAGGAGGTGAGGTGTCACTGGTGGAAATCAGAGGGGTCTATGTTGTATTATAGACCACAGGCACATTATTAGTCCATGCCACAGACAATTCTGCATTATAAAAATTGACAGCATCACTGCAATTAAACAGCAGCCCAAGATATACTCTGAGAATGTATTTTTATCTAGCAGGGAGGAGCTACTGCAGTAATCAGCTGTTAAACTCTCTCTAGCAATTGTCAACAACCAAAGTGTGTTTGTCTTCTATAGGCATCATCAGTTAAATGATAGAAATTGATCATCTTCGTTTATATCTCGGATGAAAAGGTAGAACATGGAGGCTACATGCCTTCCCTCGCCAGAGAAATGAGACTGAGTTCATGCCAGGGGGCAGTGCCATAGCATCCCAGGGAGTCTTCCCATTATCTTCTAGGCATCTATGTCTCTAACCCATGGGCTACACTTTTATTTAAATCTCACTTGTCAAACTCAATTTCAACTTCTTAACCCAGGGCTCTGCCACTGAGGAATTCTGCACCTTCTGTCTTTGCTAAGTAGTTAAAGCCCATGGAAATAGCAATAAGGAGCAAACTAAAAAAAAAAAAAATTGGATTAAGCAATTTTAAGTGTTATAGACACATTATTAATCCATGCCAGAGACAATCCCGTATTGTGAAAAACAACCATGTCAATAAAGAGCCCCCATAGACCACATGAAGTACATGAGATGCCCTGGTTCCAAGCTGGTGTCTTGCCTGACTCCACAGCTTTGCGAGAGCCAATGGATCTTTCTGTGCCTTGGGTTCCTCACCTCCTTACTGAAGATAAGGACACAGAGGTTTTTCTGAATCTCTGTTACTACTGGAACTTCCAGCAGTACAGGATGATTGCCAGCTCGAGCATATCAGGGATGATGAAGGTCCTGGCAGATACAGTTTAAAATTCCCTTAATTACAGCATCTCAGTGATCGTGAGCCCCCAATAAATAATCAACAACTGTCAAAGGAAAGCATCGCCGTACTATTTATTGCCCTGCAAGCTGCCATGAAATACTAATGTCAAGCACTGGTGATGGTACTTGAATTACTGTATGTACTCAGATAATTACTATCCATAATTTGCAAATATTCAACTGCCTGTACATAGAAACGATAAGGATAACAATACTGTTGATAATGACTTAGGCTTGCACACAAATATTTTACCCAAGGTTTCAAAGTATTTCATAAACATCTTCTTTCTGAATCCCAATAATGCAAGGTACAGCTGACAACAGAGAAAGGGAGGGTGCAAACAGTTCCATCTACACCCAGGAGATGGGGGATGCACGCCCTGACAAAAGTACTGATTTCCCCTGGGCAACACAAAGCCAGGGGCAGCCTGGGAACATGGACCCTGTTTTTGAGTACACAGATTGCTGCTTAGAACACATCCTCCCTAGTCCTCCAATTTACAGTATGAAGTTTATGACATGGCATTACCCAGGCACTTTAGGGTGTCAATTTCCTTTACAATTTTATAAAATATCATTTGGAAGGCGGGAGAAATTTATGCTTCTGCAGTAAGAGCTCTCCTGTCTGCCCACCCTCTTGGGATGGGAGTTTGTTTCACCTGAGCAGAGTTGCAAATGTGAGGCCCACGGTGCTGTGAAAGCCATGGGGTTTGTTTTTAATTTAAGGAACAGCTCTGATTTGGTTACACATTTTAAGCAGCCACTGTATAATACTCATCCACTGAATTCACTCAGACAGGAACAAGTTATGCCCTCCTAATACTGTCTAGAAACCAGATGGATAGTGACTGTTTTCTTTTTGTTTCCTTTTTTCTTGCTCTCTCTTGCTGCACCAAATTAGTTCCTCGGATACCAGCATTCCAGAGGCTCATTGTCTTGCAAAATATTCAGGTGCTTCACAATGATCTACAATAATAAACCTCCCATGCAATAGCAAAACACAGATAAAAATGCAAAAATATATGCATATATACATAAGATAAAATATAGATATGGTATGAGAGAGTGGCTCACAAACAAATAAAGAGGAAGCAGGGAGGCAAGAAGATAGCTTCCCTCCCAAACAGAGAACAAGGAAATAGAACGGATGCTCATTAAAGTAGTTTACTGGGCTCCAATTTCTTCTGTGATTAAGAGGTATTGGTTGAAGGAGATTGGTGAGGGAGATCAATATACTTGTCTTCATTCTTAATTCTTCTTTAATGTCTCTGTCTCCACAGGGGAGGCTGAATCACAGATGTAGAGTAAATCTTTATCCACCAGGGGGCTAAACTGCAGGGGAAACGGGGAGGAAGAAAGAAAGAAAGAAGGAAGGGAAGAAGGAAGGTCAGTTGGTCTTGGCTATAATTGGTAAATCTATTGCATGCCCAACTTTCTTTGTCCTCAACTCCCAGCTTCTGTTCAAGTGCGTCCATGTTTCTGAACAAGAGAGCAAGCAGGCCTGAGACTACTGTCAGATGGCATCATGAGGAAGCTATTCTGTGGCCTCGGAATGGAATGGAGCTGGGAAGTGCCAAACACGCATTTCGGCATCAAAATATCCATCTGCTATTTCTTCCCCATTCTTATCTACATCGCACAAAGAGGAGTTCTCACCTAAAACCCACCGGTACCCTCATCTGAGGTCCATACTAGCAGGGTCTACCTGCCCGTCTCCAGGCCTCTCAGATCCAACCTCTCTGTCTGTCTCTCTGACTCTGTCCTTCTTATTACTTTTGTGTGTACGTATGCATGAATGGCCTTGTCTGGGCAGGTACATATGTATATGTGTTACATGCATGTCTGTCGAAAGTCAGCCTTGGTGTCATTCCTCAGGAACCATATGCCTTGGTTTTGGACACAGAGAATCTGTGTCAACTCTTACTGGCCCCGTGATGGGCTGTCCCCCAGGGACAGTCAGAGATCCTCCTGTCACTACTTCTCTAGCACTCAGAGCACAAGTACATGCCATCACAGCTGGCTCTTTACATGAGTGTTGGTGATCTCACTCAAGCACTCATGCTGACTTTGCCAAACAGAGCTATCTTTCCAGTCACCGAGTTTTTTAGCCAAGATGACTACACTATCTAGACTACATATGCAATACGGAGGAACTCTCAGCTCACATAAAGAACGAAAACCAGTGGCACCTAATAAACAAATGTTAGGGACGCTGACAACATTGCATAGCATGCAAGAGTGCTCCTGACAATGGAGAACTATCTAGCCCTAAGTGTGTGTAGTGCTGAGCTTGAGTGATGGGGATATCTGGACACACCTGTAGAAATGACCGTGTCACAGATCACTGAATTCTGAATCCTTGGCTTTGAAGTTTAACATTTGAAATTCAATAATTGCTTCTGTTACACATATGTTTTTTAGAGCGAACTGTAGGGCCATGCTTGTTGTCATGGGCCCCCAAAAAGAGCTGGAGGTGCTTAAGTTTAGGGAATTGGAAGGACATAAAAAATATTAAGTTCTTTTCATGTGACAGGCTTCTTGTTGTTAGTGAAAACCTGTTCCTTCTGCTTCTACACAGAGTCCTTCGCAGCTGGATGGTCATGTCACTGAAATCTAGCCAACATGATGTGGGAAGAAGTGATAAAAGCTTTCTATGTATGCCCATAAAAATACATCATGTGATCATTTATTCTGACTCCTTCCTTAACCTCTGGCCAAATAATGAGGTTTCAGCAGAATATATGGCCCAGAGGGTTGACAGATCCACCCAGTGGAAAGAGCCCAGAGCCCTAAAGGTCCATATTGAAGACCACTTACTTGTTAACCAATAGCATCTACACTGAACTTTATATTAATAAGAAAATAAGTAAACAAGAGTTTACAGTTGTTACAGTATTTGACAATATGAAACATATATGGATATATTATGTTAACTTAAAATTATAACTGAAATATAAATAATTAGAAGTTTAAAATCTTTTGTGGAATGTATGATTATTCAGGATTTCTATTCATGGCCTTCTATAGTGACACTGGCATTGTTCTGAGAATGTAAACTGATCTACTTTGTGTTACATCATAAAGTACTTAGGAAGTTTCTGTTACACTTGATGTATTTTTAAACCTTATCATGGTGGCACGGCCTTCACAACTGCAGAAAAAAATACCACCCAGAATGAGCTGTTATATAATGTACTATTATAAACCCTACCGCCTACCACACAGAGGCAAGGGTCTCCTTAGCTCTCTCTTCATTATGGGGGCAGAAGTGTAGGCCCAGACAACTTAACATTCCTATTAAAAATGGCACATCTTAAGGAAATAAAAAAGATGCAGGGTGGGTGAGATGATTCAGGAAGAAAGAGTGTCAACAGGGCAGGAATTTGACACTACCTGAAATGTTCCTGCAGCAGGACCTGGCCATGCTCTCCTTTGCCAAGCTTTCTTTAGATCTTACCTACTTCTGAACTTGGCCATGGTGGTTAAGCTTTCTCCTAATCCCATGCACAACTATAAATTCCCAGCCTGGGTGAGTTACCAACTTCAGACTGTCATTTAAAAGCAAAGCCCTTGAGTAATGAATTAACTGAGACATTTTCAAGATTGTAAACTCCACAAGGACAGAGGCAGTGTTTAGTGTATTCTTCAGTTGATCTACAGCATGGAACACATCAAAGCTAGGGGAAGGGGATGGGGAAAGAGGGAAGGAGAGTGGGACGGCAAGGAGATGAAAGAGGGGCTACAAATAAAGTGTAAAAAATAAGTTAAAATAATAAAAAGTAAAAAGCTGAGTAAATCACATGAGAGAATGCACATAGGATGGCAGACAAATTGTACCTGTCAGCATTATTCTACGGGTATGTACTTCTCAAAAATCAAGAGTTAACAACATGGGAGTTCAGAGAAACAAGGAAGGAAGTAGGGAGAAAATAGTACATACCTGATGGGGGGGAAAGCACCAAAGGAAGGCATTGTTAAGTAAATATCTATAAAAAGAACAGGCGGCTGGGTGTGGTAGCACAAGCCTGTAACCCCAGCACTCGGGAGACAGAGGCAGGCGGATCTCTGTAAATTCAAGGCCAGCCTGGTCTACCAAAAGAGTTCAGGAGAGCCAGGGCTGCACAGAGAAATTCTGCCTGAAAACACACACAGGAAGGAAGGAAGGAAGGAAGGAAGGAAGGAAGGAAGGAAGGAAGGAAGGAAGAAAGAAAGAAAGAAAGAAAGAAAGAAAGAAAGAAAGAAAGAAAGAAAGAAAGAAAGAAAGGAAAGCCATTCATTGCCTCCTGCTGGTCACTGACAGCAGTGCAATAAATACCTTTCAAAAAGCCAGAGCCCTCCTTATGTGTCTATTCAATCAACTTAATTCAAATTACTCAATCAATTCATTCAAAAATGTGAGGAAAATGATGGATCTGTACTGAGCACCTGGGCTCTTTTCCCCTCTTAGTCTGTAGAAACCGTCATCACGGTGTTTATGTAGTACTGGGTATTAGAAGTACTTCAGAGATGATGTAACATATGCCAGAGGGTTTGTGTTCATCATTCAACCATAACTTGCCAACTCTCCTGCTCCCCTGCTCCTGGGAACATCGGGATTGCTGCCTGGGAGTCAGAAGCACAAGCTCCTCTTCTAAAAAAACAGCTTCACCTCTGTGATCATGTGCATTGGACTCCACTGGCTTCAGCTACCTGATAGTATTGCTTTGAGAACCCCTAAACCTAATATACTTCATTCATTAATTAAGCCTTATATTAATATGCAGCAGGATCAGTATATGTACAATCTATTGTAATAACAGAAACAAAAACTAAAGCCCATAGTTCTCAGTAACAATACATGGTAGGCTACATATTCAGTTTACATTGTACCGTAATTTTCTTTCAATGCGAAGAAATCAGCTAGTCTTGTTTGTGCTTTTATCCAAGAATGAACAAAAATTGGTTTATGGAGGTAGCACTAAGGTTGGGACAGAAGCAAGAACTAAATGGATCCAAAGAGATTTAGATAGGACTTCCAGTAAATCACTGAGGTTTCACATTCACATCACATTCACATCACGAGATCCGACAGAGTAGATCCTACATGCTTTTTTTTTTTTTTTCTTCTAGAGAACTCTTCATGACTGACTCAGAACCATCATTTCCCAATATTCCCATGAGGCACGATGATGACCACAGGCCACAGTTCACCTGGAGACAAAAGAAACTTCTGTCTCCCATCATTTCTGCCATAGGGATGGGCCAGCTCATGGGCAGAGCAAGAGTTGGCTAATCCTTCAGTCTCTGGGAGAACCCTTAAGCTGCCCTCAGACACACATGTGCACAGGGGCTCAATGAAACCCATTGTTAACTGTTTACTCAAATTTCATAATTTCAAATGTAATTGCCCAAAAGATTGTGCATGTTCTGTTCTAAGTAACATAATGTAAAATACACAAAGGACAAAAGGAAGAAATTTTGGTTCTAATTCTGGTTATACCACCAAATTTACCAGGCCAAGGACCACAACTACGGGAGAGAAGAGTGATGATGTCTCACTCATCAGGAGATCATGAACTGCATTCCTACACAAAGGAAAAGAACTAAGAGAGAAGGATAGGACATGTAGGATATTCAACAAAGCTTTAAATGTTACTGGTACTTTCACAAATGGAGGTCCAGTGACTTTGGGGGTGGGGTGCAGAGTATGCTTTTATTCAAGCCATAATGAAAAAGGCAAGAGGAGTTAGAAACATGATGCACAAAAAGACTGTGACTCAGCAGTAATACATTTTCGGGGGGGGGGACCCCCACAAGGCCCATATGATGTTCTTCCTGATATAACCATAGCTCCTTTCCTGTTGCACAGGGAAGAAACCTGTGTTGGTTTACATAAGCGATATCCTCTTGAGGCTCTGTTATTTGAACATTTGGTCCCCAGTTGTTGGTGGCGGTTTGTGCAGGCTTAGGGGGTGTGGCCTTGCAGAATGAAGTACATTACTGGGGTGGGCTTGGAGAGCTCAGTTGCTCTTGCCATTTCCAGGTTGCTCTCTTGGCCTTCGCTTGCATTTGCAGATATGTGCTCCCGGCTTCCTATTCCTGCCACCACACTGCCACTAACTGCTAGGCCTCCTTAACACGATGCACATTTATCCCTCACATATGAGTTGTCTTACAGGTTTCCTTTCTATAAGATGCCTTAGAGGTCAGCTATTTCTGCAGCAACAGAAAACACTAGTGTGGCACCAATCTCAGAAAAGTTCCTGGAGCACTTTTGGGGACATAGGTCAGAGAAGGAACTTTCTAAGTAGTATGACTTGCTTTGGTGAGCAGGAGCAGGAGAGCAGAAGGGTGGGAGGGCAGAGTTCTCATTTCCTTCAGCTAAACACACTCACTGAGCCAAGGTACCACAAACTGGGATGTTGGGTTCTCAGCCTCAATACCATCCTGAAAGTCTTTTTTTCTCATGTGTGAAGTTAGGAAAGAGGGAAACGGGACCGAACAAGTTGAGGAAGGCATAAGCATCTTATTCACAACTGGACCTGACTTTGCTGCCAGCTGCTACCTACGCACAGATGTTTTGGAATTGTGGGTGCAGATTCTCTAAAAATGGCACTCTAGCAACAAGAACACAGCAAATGAACATCACATCAATCCGTTTTGGCAATCCATGCAAGCTCATTTAAAAAAAAAAAGGTACCTGCAAAACCATGTAAATCTGCATGAAACAGGATTCTTGGATTCTTGTGTGTCAGTGGAGTGTCTGAACTTGCAGGGGTGCCTGCTTGCTTGGGTAGCTCAGAGTCAGTCCCTCACACTCTAACCAGAAGTAGAGCCAGGTCAGTGGGCCTGGGAGAACTGAACTGCATACAAAACAAAAATAAAAACAAAAATATGTGTTTCTGGTCGCCATCCTTACATTATCCATTTCGTGGAAGAATCGCCATCTCCAATACATGATTATCAGATGCTCCAGGAAGCTTGCCTTTCTGAGGTTTTAGTAGATTGGGGGCCCTGAGGTTAAGCAGAAATCTAAACAAACAAAGTTTCCATTGAAAAGTTCCGACGTGGTAGAAAAGGAAGTTCTTGCTTCAGCAACTCCAATGAGCTGATTAAAAGTGAGCCCCACAAACACACATTCCAGTATGAAGGAGAGCGCGTCAGATCCACCCTGGAGCTAACAGGGAAGCAGTGACAGAGTCAGAGTGGCCACTGAAACAAAAGCCCAGGCTCTCAATGCCAGCTCAGCAGGCAGTCATCGCCTTTTCAATGGGACTCTCTCTTTGATGTGTGTTTTTTAACTGCAACTTTCATGTGGTGATGGAGGAAGCTAAGAGCAAGGTGGTAGCATTATGTGAAGACCAATGCTTTCAGATGCCCTTTGCCCTGCGACAGCACCAGGCAGACAAAGAAGAACCACACGGATGGGAGAAGCCTACCTGTTTTTAAAGAATATCTGTGCTGGCAGAATCTAAAGGGGTGAGGAGAAGCATGCCCTCAATGGCAAAGAAACAGAAATGGCGGGGTCACTAAGATAGACAGATCGAGCTTAAAATAATAGTTTACTTGGATCACAATGCAAATTAAAAGTATGTGTGTCCAATTAGCTCAACATGAATTATCCTCTGGGTGTGGAGATCTTTAACGCATTTATTTCCACTGTGGCAGAATGAAGCTTCTACTTTAGAAGGAAGTGGTCCTTCAAAACCATACACGTGTGTCTTGCTTTACAGAATACATATGTTCTCAGAAAACCCACGTGAAAGTGAAACAATATTTTTACATATAAGGTACCTGCTATTTTAAAAGCATGTCAAGGAGAAGCAAAGCTGGTTTGGACCAGTGGTCACATGTCTGAGTTTGCCTAGGAAGGATATTTAATTTGAAGGGTGCCCAGCCTTGGTAGGGTATCCTCTCCCAGTAAGTGTGTTCTATAGGAGAACTTTGAAAACCAATCTGAGTCATCTTACCCAAGCAAGCTGTAAGAAGGAGTCAGAAAAGTCACTTCTGCACGGAGAAAGGGCAGGTAGCCTGGGGTGCTCAGCTGCTATGTGGAAACATCTTACAGAAAGACTTCCAGCATTAGGGTGGGGCACCCATATCTCCTGTAGCAAGATAGAGAGGGAGCCCAGCTGCACGGCAGAGTGGACGTGCTAACCAGGCGTGTGTCCACATTGCCCCTGCACCCTGCCAGCTGAGGGTGCAGGCGGCGGTGGTCAAGTGAAGTAAGTACCTAGCATGAATGGAGTAGGGAGAGTAGAGCCCACTGCACACACACCAAGGGGCACCAAAGCTGGGAACCATCTATGCAGAGGTTGCCTGGTTGAGGGTCAGGCTAACATGTTAGGAAAATGGTAAACGAGGTAGAACAAAAGATAGACGGGAAGAAAGATTGGATAAATAAGTAGCACTCATCAATAAATCATGGTGAACATGCACATTTCGGTTGTTGTAATAAAATAGCAGAAACAGAGTAATTTATAAAGAATGAAGATTTAGTTTGGCTGATAGCCTTGGAGGTCCAAGAACATGGAGCCATCCTTTCTAAATTTTGTGAGAGCCTTTTGCTAGTGATGTCACTATGAGCCCATTACTCTTATGATCTCATTCAATCCTAACTACCTACTCAAGGCCCCAACCCCAAATATCACAAAAGTACAAATCGAGGGTGGTTTTTGTTTTACTTTGGGGGGATGGTTTTTAACACATGAACATTTTGGGACACATTTGATCATGACAAAGTGCAGAAACACAAGGACTCAGGGTTGGGTGCATGTTTTATTTTTTAAATTACTGTTTTTAAAATGCTCCAGCAAATAAAAGTCATTAACAAAAATCTACGATGCTGCTGTCTGCACCTCATCCCTTGAAGCTTAATAGATGTGTCAGGATCTATTTTGAGAGCAAATAAAAAGAAGGCAAACTATGTTGCCAAGAGGTGCTAATTGACAGTTGGAAAAACATTTTTAATATCTCTCCATTTGTATAATTTTTACTAGGCCATCGTTGATGAGCATGCACTTGAGTATTCATGATCAGAGGCTGCACATATTTGCAACACAGCAATGTTCTTCTGGAGACAGGAGAATGCCCTGTGAGCCCAGCTCCTTCACTGCTGTCAATTACACTATATTACAGTAGTTCTTGGAGTTCCACTCTTGGAGAACAAAAAGCTGGGGATTCCACCCATCTACCTAGCCTTCTCCCTGGCCCCACCAGCTCCACATGGGAGTAGTGTTCATGGGGCTCTCAAACCCAGAAACCAACTACTCTTCTTGTTTCCCTCTTTTCCACCTCTGAGTGATTTGTTTTACCTTTGGAACACAGCTCCATCTGGCATTCCTAGAGGGCCATCTCTTCTCTCTTACTAGAGGGCTCTTCATGTACTTTCTCAGTACCTGAGATTTAGCTCATGTCCGGTATTTAATTGTCCATCCTTGGCCAACCCATGAGCACCTGGAGAGTGGGGAGCAGGCCTTTTGTTTGTAGTTTCAGTGTCTGTCATGAAGTCAGGCAAGTGCACTAGCTAACCTTTAGACTATCTCACCACAGATGGCCCAGCATTCCTTTGCTGCCTTGCCTGAGGTGCTGCCTGACCCAACTTGACATGTTTATGCTCCATAGCATCAACTCCACTCATGTGGCAGGCATTCTCCTCTTTGTACATATACGCTCTATGCTGAAGAAGACAGTGATTAATATAGTTAGTATAGGAACATGGCCACTCACTGCCCACCTGGATGAAATGTCTGCATCAGCTTTAAGCAAGTACATAATACTGGGCAGAGAGTTCCTTGTGGTTCGAATAAGTTGAAACAAGGATATGTTGGGTACACATGTTAGAAATAATTATTTCATGTGTTGGTTTGGGTTCTCTGAGAGGATGGGATTTGGTATGGGAGAGGTTTGGTAGGGCAAATTATTGTGACCAATGGAGGGACAGAGCTTGAGAAGGTAGAGACCTCCAGGTCTCTTGAAGGAGGAGAGAAAAGAAATGACCGGAAGAAGGGTCTCCATCAGAGCTGGAGAGTTCCCAAGGAGATATGGCAAGGCCAGTGACGAGTATGCCTTCTCCCCAGGCTGTTTCTCCCTGTGTCTCTTTCTCTGAATCTTTCTTTGAAATTTCAGACTGTGTTTGACATAAAGAAGCAGTCATTGTTATTAGTAAAGCCATCATTATGCCCAGAAGCACCCTGTCTTAAAAGACATCACAAAGGAAATAAATATCTCATTCTATCATAAGCCTCATGCTAGAGTCTTAGCAGAAGCTCGAAGTGTGTTGACTGAGAACTAGAAAGCACTAACATCTGCTGAGTAGCTGTAGGTGTCAGGTTCCATCCCAAGCACATCTTCATTGTATTCAGCCCTCACACGAATTCCACAGAGTAAGTACAGAAATCATCTCCATTTAAAGGTGAAGAAACTGAAGCCAGGACTTTTTTTTTCTATTAAATTTTTATTTTTATATTAATTACAGTTTATTTACTTTGTATCCCAGCTGTAGCCTCCTCCGTCATTCCCTCCCAATCCCACCTTCCATCCCTCATCTTCTCCCTGACCCTCTCTAGGTCCACTGATAGGGGAGGTCCTCCTCCCCTTCCATCTGACCCTGGCTTATGAGGTCTCATCAGGACTGGCTGCAATATCCTGTAGATCACTACAAATCTAGTAAGCAGCAGAAGACCACTTAAAATCATCTCACACCTGAAACTGTTAACATTTATTAGTAGCCTAAATATTTCAGCCTTTTCCTATGGCAGAGGCAAATGGATAGTCAATTTCTCTTGTCATGCTTTGTAGCCTTGAGCAGAATGACCTCCCTCTTCCTTCAGCCCTCCCCAAGTGTTTGGACGAAAGGTCACACAAAGAAGAGATTGTTCCTCCCCAATGGAGTGGTTTGGAGAAGACTGTGCATGTCCCAGGAGACTGCCCCTTGCATTGCCTGGAGGCCCTGAGGTCCATGATCTCAGGAACCATATGTTGCCAATGACAGAGCTTTTGTTGACAGAGGCTCTTGAATGACCTGCCTGAACTGTATGTGCCTTCTGAATTAAAACTGATGAGAAGAGATAGAAACTGGTCAAGTTGTTACAGGGATGAGGAACCTTGATTCTTGTCTTTGTTCTTGGTTCTGTCCTGGTAGGAGGCCAGAAATGCCGCAAGTTTGGAAAGTCTCCAGTTTCCACTATGTTAATTTTTTTTTTCACTGTCCTCACTGCTTCCTGGAAGCTATATTTGAGGGTGTAGTGGAAACTCCAGTTTAGACACCTGGGATGGAGAAGAATATGAGCACTTCATGGATGAGTCAACTGGACTGACCTGTATAACCACCGTGTCTTGACTTCCTCTCACCAACAGAAAGCATCCTTAAGTCCTCGATGGGAAATTCAGTGGCACTGCTAACGTTTTGACGGGATGTTCAGTGCAACCCTTTCTCTTGGGAGCTGTACAAGAGCTATGTTTGCTTCTTATTCCTTAAGTTCTCACCTATAAGTCTCTAATAAACTTCTTTCCCAAACTTGGCTTCTTCTTGTCTATAAAATTCATTCTTCAGGTTCTCAAGATGATGGGCCTAGACGCTACTAGGCAGGATGGGTTTGATGTTATCGAATGTCCAGGACCCTTAGCACCCTAAATTAAGCTCAGTGTAGGCAAGAAAACCTCATTCTCTCTCCAAGACCCTAGGCATTTTCCTTATTATCTTTCTTGTAAAACAAACACGTGCTCAGTCTAACTCTATCTCAGCCACCTTGGCCAGGGAAGTCTATGTGTACAGCAGTCACATTTCTACCTAAGAAAGAGACATCTTGCTGCAAATTGCGAAAGGACCTGGCTGAAAGTCACAAAAGGATTCACAGTAGAAGTCAAATCCCCATTGACCTCTTGGAAAAACTCTAGTTCTGGGACTGCGAAGAAGGGCAGTCAGTGACAGGGAGGAAACCTGGAGTCTTGAAGTCCTGGGGAAGACCATGTGGAAGTTCACTCCATCTCCAGGAACCAGTCTAGAAGGAGGACTCAGGAGACATAGTGTGGACGAAAAGTCAAGTGCTCAGGGGACACGTTCATGTGTGCTAAAGGATGTCTGGGCAGCACCCTGACATGTGAGATCAGGAAGCTGGTACAGAACAGAAAAATACTATGGATTATTATGTGGCACTGACATGTTGCTAGAGCTTTTCTGTGTGGGATAGTCTTCCACAACAGAGAAGTTTTTGTTTGTTTGTTTTGTTTTGTTTTAAGTAGGGCTTGGATAAAAAGGCCTTACAGACTGAGCCCTTGTAGCTGGAATGCAGAAAGGACCAGATCTGGGTGTAGATGTCAATGTATACACATACCCAGGTGCTGCATGCTCCTCACTTCATTTCAAACCCACAATTTAGCTCCCAGGAAGGAATTCCTATTCCTGCTATGTCTGCCTACCGAGTTCTGGCTACAGGGTACAGAAAGTCTGAAACTCTTCCCTCTGGGATGATGCCAGATCCTCAGGAACAACAGGTATTTAAAATCCTGGATACCTCTGCACATACTGCCTCTGCACTTCCATGTTTTGAATCCCCATCTTTCACCCCTTGCCATAAGAGAGTTCTCTCTGAGGCATGCAGAAGGAGCCTTGCAGTGCGCAGGGCTCCTGCGTCTAGACCTATCCTTTCTATAACTCCCCAACAGACCAACATCTCTAGGGAACTTTTGGTTGGGGTGGATACCACACTCTGTTTTCTCTGAGGACAAAGGGTGTTGACTATCCAAAAGTACATTGCCTACTTCATGAGTATTTGTGCATTCTAAAAACAGAGAAGTGCTCTTCTGCCTTTGTGAAGAAGGTAAAAGCAAGAAAGTGGATGAAATGGACAAACAGCAGCCTACTTCATATTTGGATATTATATTGTCTTCAGTGAAGTATGTCTAATGTTCTTGAGGCCTGTGAATAATGAAAAGGGTATCCCCCCATTGAGATCCAAGTAAATACACTGTAATTGGTTTAGAGTGCCTTTAATACTAGTGTTCTCATATTTTAAACCTCTTTTTCTCCAAGTTTCAATAACATGTTCTTGAAAGATGTACTCTCTAAGTAATTCTTTGTCCTCAGAAAGGCACTCCAATCACTTTTCTAAACTGATGCTCTGGCACTCATCCAAAACTGATTTAGAAGTTATGGCTCACACCCCGTGTGTGCGCCGTCTAACCTTGGCACATCCCTGAGTCCCATGAATAGGGTTGGCAGTTGGTAAGGACGGCTATAAAAAGAGGGAGAGCTGCTTGTATCTAGCTCTATTGAGCAAACTGTGCTTTCATGAAAATCCTAGAGAGTCAGGAAGAAATTGCCACTATACCTACTAGATCTTGGTAACTTGTTGGAAACATTCTCAATACTGAATATACAGCAATGAACTTAAATTGTAAGGCACTTTGTACTTTTCAAAATTTTTATATGATCTCATTTTATTGGTATAAGAATACTGGAAAATATGCAGAGTAAATAATTTTATTCCCAGCAGTGAGATGAAGAGGCATAGAGGGAGTTTTGTCCCCACTGGGCTAACTAATGGCTGTGCTGAGAACGAAACTCAGTTCTCAATACTGAGTTAAGGTCTCTTTGCACTGTCCATGCTCCCTGCTCAGAAGCATTTAGCTAAGGCCCATCACCTTCTGCTCTGCCTTGGGAGATGTCCACATTATTCCTTGTGCTGGTCAGACTAGGCCCAAAGAAAAGAATGGACTTTCCAGCAGACTGCAAGAAGTATTAGCGGAGATGACAGCAGAGGAAAAGGCGGCCTCGTCCCCAGCATCCTAACGCTCCGGAGCCGACACTCATTATTTTCATTAATGTGTAATTTCTCTCCTGGCTCTTTGGAGTGAGGGTTGCTTTGCCTACTGTGAGAAAAGGCAACTGAGCTAAATTGGGCCCTCGGGCATGCACCCAGCTTTCTCAGAAGCCTGTTCTGTTTAGAGGGAGTCCTTCCATGCACATCTCCCAGGACAGCTTTCGACAGCCATAAGTATACTTGATTTCTTTTAAAACAAGTAACCTAGAAAATGAAATAACGCATATTAGATTAAGCTCTGTCCCATTTGGCTAATTCAGAAGTTAATGGAAGGTCTCTTTCGGTCATTGGTATTGGCAGAGACACATTTAGTAAACTCTCATGGGAACCTCACACAGGTACAGTAGCAGCTCTTATCCATAAATTAAGAACGGTGTTTAAAAGCAGTTTCTCCTCTCTAGCAGGGTGCCACACAGGTCTCTCTGGACAAAGGCACTGCGTACCAAACTCCCAAGGCAATACAGAGAATCAGTGGTGGGGGTGTGAGCTGGGAAGAAAGTAAGGGGGAAGAGAGAGAGAGAGAGAGAGAGAGAGAGAGAGAGAGAGAGAAGGAGAGAGAGATTAGTGGATAATAAAGACACCTGCTTACTCTGCATGAGTTTTGCAGCATCCAACAGTGATTTTCTCCACTTTGCACCTTATGCAGTGCCTTATTGCACACACACACACACACCTATATCAGGAACAACACATATAATGATGGTTTATAATTATTCTGTGAAGTAAATGCTAACTTGGAAGATCATGTAAGCAAGAAAAAAAAATAATTGCAATCAATATCTTGTCTTTAACTGCAGACTCTTTTTAAGAAAAAAAAAACAGAATTAAATTTATTCCTGGAAACACATTTCTAATCATTTCTGTGATCTTCTCTTCTGTTAGAGTGGAGGAAGCTATTCCACCTGCCTGTCATATAGTGAGCCCCTTTCAGATAAAGAAGGAAATGCCACTCACTTCTTCCTAAACATGGCCTAAGCCTGAGAGGAAGAGTACTCAAACTATGAATGAATGGCTGGGTAGTTCACTTCATAATCCTGTAACGACACTTACATGAGTTCTCGCAGTCCTTCCTTTTTTTATTGCATCGGTGTTTTTACCATGTTTGCTATCAGACTAATGCTAACCTCATAGAATAAATTAAGCAGTTTTTTTTTTAAATGCTTTTTTTTTTTCCTAATGAGTAGTTTTCAATCAGGGGCTCTAAATGATCCACTTTACTCACTCTACAAAAACGATATTCATTTAGCTACTTAATTTTTTTGTTGTTGTTGGCTGCTGTCTTATTATTTATTTAGTATTATTCTCAACTTTGCAAGAATATTTTTCATTTTGCTGAGGTTCTAAAACTCATAAGTGCAAAATTCTTTATTTATTTTTTTATTCTCTAACATCTCCTCCCAACCTTAAGCTTTTAGAGTCCCCATTTTATTATAAATGATCAGGTTTTATAATTCAATGAAATAAATGGATAACCAGTTTATCATAATAACATACTTCAAGCATGTAATACACATATATGATTTATTCCATTTAAAAATGTGTTAAAATAAAATTTTAAATAAAAATATTTTCCTAATATCTATAAATTTACCCATCGCTCTTGCTGTTTTGGGGTATTACATTCTTTTATCTGTTTTTTTACTTTTATTACTTCCTTCTTCCTGGTTCTGTTGTTTAGCTTCTGGTTTCAATTTCAGTTCATTTGAAGATATTCTTTCTTAAACTCCTCAAGGAAATGAAATATTTAAGGCTATTCCTTCACCTCTGA
Organism: Meriones unguiculatus; assembly: GCF_030254825.1. Lineage (NCBI taxonomy): Eukaryota > Metazoa > Chordata > Mammalia > Rodentia > Muridae > Meriones > Meriones unguiculatus. Next base: position 95,121,010 of record NC_083360.1, on the reverse strand, counting down.
ATCTAGCATTGGATGATCGTCCTGGGTTTCCAATGTAGTGTTCTCATTTGTTGTTGCCATGTATATTGCTTATTGTGTACACGGTATCCTCCATGCCATGTACATGTAGCTCACTCACAAGGAACTTCTAGTTCTGCCCAGAACACACTGGAAAATGTTTGTCACAATATTCCAGACTCTGAGAACAATCTGTAGAGCATGGAAACTAAGACGTTAAAGACTGAAGAAAGTGTGCTAAACATATTTTTTTATAGTAAAGTTCCCAATAAAAAACATCCCAGATTTGTTTACATGTTGGTCTGAATTACCTTTACCTGTCAGCTTTACACAGGCTGGAGTGGAGAAAGACCAGATGAAGGACTTGTGTACCCTAGGCCGGCCTGCGTGCATGTCTGTGGGGGGCTGTCTTGATTGTTAACTGAAGGAGAAGAGCCCAGACCACTGCAGCAGCACCATCACTAGGCCAGACTTGGGCTACTGCATGATGAGCTCAGTGGGTGGGTGAGTGAGTCAGCAGGAGGTGTTCCTCCACAGTTCCTGCCTCCAGGTTTCTGCTGACCTCCCTGCCCCTCTCAATGGCCAGTGAGACCCTTGCTCCCCTCAAGTCATTCTTTTAGTGGTCCTAGTGTTTGTCACAGAAAAAAAAAAAAAAGGAAACTAAACAGAGTTAATGGTTTCTCTTTTCTCGGGTCATTTTTTTGGGTAAACACTGTAAATATTGCTTCAAATTAAGAAAGCCAAAATATGAGTCCCTCAGTGTTTTTCTAAGTTTTCCTTGTTGGGCATTCTCCCCACCCTGGCCTTTTATAACTCTTTCCTTCTTTTTTACATCCTTTTTTCCCTCATACAACAATGCCAATAGCCACACCTCAGTAAATAGTGCTGACATATTTTGTTGCATTTGGTTGTGATTCATGTAATATAACTCGCTGCATCCAAACATCTCTCTATCAACCTGCTACTATTCTAGTCAAAAACAGCTTCTGTCTTTTTTTGACTGAGAATGGACTCTTTCCAACACTGTCTCTTCATAAAGTCTCTATTTTAACAGGACAGTCACAATCCAATTGGAAAACAGGTCACCTTCTATCCATTCCATATTTGAAAAAGATTGTCATAAAGCATTGAAAATTAGTTAAAATTTTTTAAAGCTTGCCAAGAATATAAAAAAGTTAATAAAAGAAAATAGATTAGCTGCAGCTTGCCAGAGAATCAGATACTGTGGCTGTCACAAGCAACATTTGGAATAGGATGTCCATGGAAGAGAGGCAGAAGAGCTGAACCCAAGACTACATTACCCACACACCTGTACCACTTGCAGGTCTCCACTAAAGAGGTGAGTCCCATTCAATACATAAATGCTGCAAGCATTAGACAGGTAAAACATGTTTCCCCAGTGCCTGCAAATAGGCTTCTCACACCTGCTGTCCGTACCACCTTCTAAGACTCAGGTCTGCTCTCTGACCTCTGTGCAAATGCATAATTTGGTCTCTAAAAGTCTGAACTAGCTTTTGTGAGCTTCCTAGTTTGATTCAAGTATCTAAGTTTTAGGCATCATGAGAGAGGAAATACCTGTCTCTCTACAGAGCATGAATTTGCTCTGTTCCCTCCCTGAGCTCCACTGGCAATGAGCAGGACAGAATGCAGGTCTCTGGAGGGAGGTGCCCCATGGATCGTTGTGCCCTGATTGGAGGGTTCAATCACAAGACGATGGAGAGTTCTATCACCGCCTCTGATTCTTTTTAGCTATAAAAGAGGAATGAGTACAAAGAACAGAGAAAATCCGAATGAGAGAAATGAGAAACAGCAAGGGATAGGTACATATGCAATCTGTCCACGGGTAGGAAACTGAGAGAGATGTCAAGACAAGTATTCCGAGACACGGCCTTCCCCAAGATGTCACTATGGATAGCTATGCTTGCTATATAATTCCAAAACTTGCACCTGTACTTTGATTCCTCACAAACTCATTTCCTGATTGTGACTGCACTCTCCTGGAGGATTATCTACCAAGGCATCTACTGGCTTTGCGAACTGAAGTGGACAGGTGAGGATTTCACCTGGAAAATGTATTGGACCCTGAAAATTCCTGTCACATGATTTTTTTTCCCCACAATGCTCTGAATTTTTTTTAATTTATGTATGCAGTCTAAGAATTACTTTAAGACTTATGTGAGACTTAGGGACTGTATCATATTTCCAAATTTCTCCCATGAAATCGTGACAGCCTTCCTGTACTTCCAAAGCATCCACAATACATATTTTTCTCCTTTTCTCACTGAACAAAAGAGGAATATATAATCCTAATTTCTAAAAATTGAAATAACCAAAATGAAATCAAAATATGTCTTAAATCATATAATACTTAGAGGGCCTGATGTGTGTCTGCTTCCCAACTTTCCCCAGCTATTCTTATTACTATATAAACAAATTTGTTTTGCAGGATTTCTGACATCTGCCTAGACTGCATTGTTCTCCTTCTGTGCCTGTGCATAGTTAGGAGGTAAGGAATCGAATTCCCTGGGAAGCATATTATCTGAAAGTTACAATCAGTATATGCCACTATGTTTAATTTTTTTCTAAATTTCCCTTCATCCTCTTTGTCGATACCTATTTTTAAAAGTCATTATTGCCTTCCAGCTGTCTAAATTTTCTTCTCATTTTTCTCTTAAAAACTGACTTTAAGCAGGAGGTCAATATCTCGGCCATCATTAATTTCACGCCCTCCTCTTCTCATTTATTCCCTGGTCTTTTTTCTCTTGAGGATCACTTTTTTTTCCTTGATACATTTATAAAAGACTTCCTTACTCTATTTAACCTCTTTTACCAGCAATATCTCATTTCCCACATTTGTGCTTCTTATCTTTTTTCCCCCCGAACTTTAACTTGTTACATCTATTTTTGTAGAGTTCCTGCCTTCTTCAGTTCCAGGACAACTGTCCTGTTCACCACTGGGGATAAGAGACTGTAATTGTATAAGACTCTAAGAGGAAGAGGAGCTCTGTACCCTCTGCTCGGTTTGTTTCTCCTGCTTCCACACTGAAAATAGAGGCTTTTGTGCTTTAATTATATTCTTGGGCTACATCTCACCTATCAACAATTCTGAGCCTTAATACACATTCCCATTGTGTTCTCTGTCTTAGATTTCCTTCCAATGTTCTTCACAATGAGAAACAGGGCTGCAGAGTGTAGTTATCAATGATCAGATTTCTAAATAGACAATGGAAAATGGAAATGATTTATTCTGTTAAGGTAAAAATATTTGCATACTGCTGAATGACTTGTAATATGGCAGATTCCAGAAACATGTTTCAGAGATTTTCCCACCCACATTTCTTAATGGTATTTTATTCCGTCCTTTTGAAACTGCCCTTTTCTCTCTCTGGACATCCTCTCTCATGGGAGTGGAAGACTAAGTAACACAAAGAGTTGTTGCTAGGTAGTTGCTGCTTTGTGAACTAATGTCCTCTATGGCGTAATTCATCTTCCCCTCTGAGCTTGTAGGGCTAGCGGCAATGTTGACTCCTGTAATATCTGAATGGAGTCCTTTATAAATATTTTTCTGGGTGATTGATCTATCCTCTAGTTATTTTTCTCACACCTCTTCCCCTCAACAGATAACAGATGGGATTCCATCATCACAACCAGATGTTATAGAGATAGCACCAGAAGCCCAAGAGTGTTCTTTCTAGTCCAGCTCTTCTATTAGCTACCCTTGCTGTTCCATGAAGCGTTTCACCGCCCTAGCTCCATTTCCCTGTCTGTAATGTGGGAGGGAAAACACCTTCCTGAGGCTCAAGGTGATTAGTGAAGACACAGTCAAAAGCGTTCCCTTATTCTTTAGTACCTGAATGGATTGTGTCCTCTTTGCTAATTTTTTATAACCAAACTATGTATACATTATTTTCTGTTTCACCCACCTCTCCCACTGTAATAGTTTATTTATTTATTTATCTATTTATTTATTTACTTGCACACTAATAAATGGACAATTACACATCTAGGTCGGTTACTGAATGAGAAACAGCTCATGGTTAATCTTCAGATATTAAACAAAAGGTTTGTTTTTAGCCACTCCCACCCCCTCTAAACCATGTCTTTTTAGCAGCCACATCTACCACTTTTGCTAAGAAGGGTAGAAGAGAGTGAGTTTTACTTGTTGAAGTAAGGTGTCGGGATTGCCTGTGGATCTGGAAAACATTTTGGAAGGAAGAGGAAGACAAATGTAAATCTTTAAAATCCAATCGTAAGCAAAGTCTCCTCAGTTCAACATATAAATATAAACATTAAATCAAATCAGATGCTTCTACATTTTTTTAATCCATCATAAAATATTTTGTTTTGACAGCCTGGTAATGTAAGTAGAAACACCGACAGTCAAAAGAGCCAGTCTCTCTGCCTGCCTTCTACCTGCAAGTCTAGTCTTTACTGAGTATAAATAGAAAAAAAAAGTGTATGTTTATGTAAGGGAAAACACTGATTTACTAGAACTGATTGCTTCATAGTCTAATTACTTTTCAACTGGCTGTTCCAAATTAGGATGTCATTGATGGCTTTTGGTGATATATTTCATTTTAAGCAAATTTATTCTATAGTAGAGTACATCATAATGGGAAGCAGACTTCCGACTCTTCCCTCCTCTTTGTAGCCTGATATCTTGACAAGTAAATTAAATTTAGCAGTTAAAATGCTTCCATTAGTAATTTTATTAAGTTAATTAAAGAATCTCTTTCTGAATTTTAACTACCTTCCTTTCAGAACAATGTTGATTTCTTTCTTTTTTTAATTTCATGTATTTAAAGACTATGATATGTCATAGGGCCAATCAACAAGTATTGCATTCCTGTGGCCATGATGCTACCAACCAAATCAAGGAGTGAGCACAGCTCTGCAGCTCTCAAGAGGGGCCAGCCTGCTTCCCGTGTCAGACCTTGGGTTTCTACATCTTTACGAGCAGGATAAAGATGAAGAGGTTTGGGGAGATCCAGAAGAACATGCAAGCTTTAGATGTTCTATTTCCGTGGAAGGGTAGAACCACTGGCCAGAGACTCCACACCTGCAGGTGAGCCCCAAGTGGCTCCAGTGGATTTAGCTGAAGGATGGAAAAAGAAGAGCTCCGACCACTTTCCTGATTTAGTGTTCAAGCTGTGATCAGTAAGACCAAAATGGTGACGTCCATGCTAAGTGAGTTCTAAGCCTTCTACAAAGTGTTTCTTTAAGGTAACCCGAGAACTTATAAGACATGTGAATTGATAACTAGTTTCTTCATGAGCCAGTGCCTTGTGGGAGGGTTTCTTAAACCTAGGAGTTTCAGAAGTTAACTTTAGGAATAGGATGCATGGATGAACTTCTTATCTTTTCATTTCAAAGACAAAAAACAATGAGTGCCAGAACTATCAATGCCACAATTGCCAAGAACAGTAGCAGCAACTGTAACAATGGTTGTTCACCACGATGAAGTTTTCTATATCTTATCTAATTAAACCCTCCAAAAGGGAGATTCTTCTAACGTCTTAATATTATAGACAAGCAACCAATGCCTAAATGTTAAGTGATCATGCAGAACGTATGGCTTCATTGCTCCTAACGTAGCTAGTGGCCCCTCCAGTGTTAATGCTGAACTCACAACCTAGGTCATGTGAACAGGAGAGAAAAAAATTTGGAAAGCTTGCACCTAAGAAGATATTGTGAAGCCTGTTTTAAAGTATCTTACCTTGTTGTCAGTGTACTCAGTGGGATGTTTGCTTTGTGGGTGAAACTTTTGCAGGATACACCCGTGCATTCAGACCTGGAGCGACATCTCATTTATAACGAGGAAAGCCTGTCTGTCACTCATTCACTGAAGAAAAAAAGGAAAGCCAAGAATACAGTTCATGCCAATTACCATTAACACCTCCCACCTCCGCCTGTTCTCACTCTGACTGCTCACACTCACCTTTCAGTCCCCACCATCTCTGAATCACCCCCTTGGCTCCTGAAATCCTTATCCATCTCTAACTCGAGTCTCTCCACTCAGGTACCAGCTCCTCTTCACGCCACTGCTTTTGCCCTTTCTCTCAGGGAGACTGAAAACCGTTTGTTGTTATAGTCTGAGATCACTGCTTTCCTCCTGAGAGTAGGTCATTGCAGCTTTTGCTCCTTCTATCCGTTCCCCAGTCTTCAGACTTTGTTTTACAAAAGCTCAAGGAATGAATCTGGCAACTCATAGACCCTCCCTGGCAGGATAAAATAGACACAGATAGAAAATTATTTAATAGGTCAACACAGAACATAAATGTTTCTGGTTTGGGGTCTGTCTCTGTCTTTCTGTCACTGTTTCTCTCTCTGTCTTTCTATCTGTCTGTCTCTCTCTTACATTGTGTGTGTGTGTGTGTGTGTGTGTGTGTGTGTGTGTGTGTGTGTGATATCTTCTCATATTAGTAAAGCTGATATGGTCAGTATCTATCAGGTCTTCTTCCTAAGACTCTTTCTGGAAGTCTACCTCACCTACCTGCTCTTTTTCTCCTTCTTCCTCCTTCTATCCTTTTCTCTCTCTCTTCATGCCTTCTACCAAGGTCAAATATGAACATAAAAAGTATTAAATCTTACTGTTTCCCCAGCCCCATTGGTCCCATAGCATTCTGGAACTTGTTTTGAGAAGAAGGCAACTTGAGAAATTAAAAAAAAGGTCAAATCTCTGTGTGTGTGTGTGTGTGTGTGTGTGTGTGGTGTATGTTGTCTTTGTGATAGATGTTTCATTTATTGTGCAAATCATCCCTTCCCAAGTAATTTTTTTAAAACAGAATCCAGACTAATAATTCTGTAGTTAATAGCTAGCTAGACAGACCAACACATAAGAATACAAATCCTTTGGCATTTTTCCTGATTTTTAAAAAAAAAAAATTCCATTTTGTAACCTCTACCTGAGACAGAGTGCTACCTTTAGCCTGAAAGAATAGCTTCCCTGTATGTGCCATAAGGGAATTTGTTCTCATTCAGACTTATCTCTTATACCCTTGATCCTGCTGTTTGCATTGCAGATATTTTGGTTGAGAAGCTTGTTGTTTTTGGATGTGAAGTTTCAGGCCAGTAGTGAATTCTGTTTCATATTTATAATTGGTTTTCTGCTCCTGGAAGAAGCCCAAAACTGGTAGGTCCTTGTGAGTGAAGGGGGGAGGCAGAATATAGTTACCCAACCTGAGGTTCTGGAAGATGAGGGGAGATAATTCAATGGGGAGGTCTGCATCAAGTAAACAACATGTCCTCTCCCCCTTCCCCAGACACTCTTGCCTGGCTTTCCTCCTGGAGAGCGTGCAATTAAATGTATAGATGCACAAAAGAGCCATCTGTATTGGAAAATATGTGACAAAATCCCCATTACTGGTTGCATGGAAGGAAGAACGTGTGATTTTAAAATGAAATACCAAAGACAGAGGTACTGAGTTGGATACACAAGCAGCAGCAAGGCCACAGTTCTGGAAGGTTCCACAAGCCTCTTTCTTATCCTTCACCCTGGAGGCTTCTGAAGAGGCCTGGATATCTGGCTTAAAGTGAGTGATGCTACTTGAAAGGAAAGGGAAAGAGATTTCAAGTCACTCTTGTGCACAGGCCTGGGAGAAGCTACAGCTTCTGATGGACAGACTTCAGGCATTTGTGAGTGTGACTTCCACACAATGAGTCCTACACCCTACACCATCACTGATCTCCATCACGCAATTGAACGTGTTTGTGAAGCATAAGTGATAGAGTGAAATGTACTAGGAAGGATGCAGAAGTCTCTTTTCAAAAGCATAGCAGCGCCATGGCACAACGGAGTCATGTGACCCTGTGGACTGTGGAATGCAATGCAGCCTCGAGTCCTTTTTACGCACAGTGGCTGAGGGGATGCCTGATCCAGCAGAGGGACTTTCTAATACAGGAATGCAGTTATTGGCTTCATTAGAAGAGAATAAATGAGATGGGCAGTCCAGTGTGTGATCAAAACCATAAAGGAACCAATAACAGGAGACCACGATTCTTGTCTTTTCTATTTCTTACCTGTCTTTTCTTAAAGCATAGATACCAGGAAGACGAACTACGTGAAACCAAATATTTTCCTATGTAATGTAACTGGCTTAAAAAGCAAAAGCAATGTGTACGACCCACAGCCCCTTACATCAAACACATACATTGAAATGTATGGTTCACAATGTATGTTAAAACAAATAGTGAAAAGCCTTCTCTAAAGAGTGAGAACCTCAAATGCACACTGATGCGGAATGGTCTGCTAATATTTACTGCTTCTTTGCCAAGGCCTGAATATTTAGTTCTACAGACACAGAAAGCAGACATGTCTATGTCTACCAGGCTCCCATAAAGAAAGGTTTTTTTGTTTTGTTTTGTTTTGTTTCAATTAAATGAGATATTCTCACTGACCTTCATAAACCCTGTTAGAAGGGAAAGGCAGATGTTGCTGCACAGACTGCATTTCATGATCACTAAAACAGTTCTCTGATGTGGCATCGTTCCCTCCTATTGTCCACTGGGACCATTCTACAGGGACGCCATTACTTCTCCTGATGCTACATTCTGGGATAGATTCCACACATTCCATATACATATCTGGATTTCTACATAGGCAGTTACAGCAATTTCTGTTTGAGCCAATATAAGAAAATAGAAATTGAAAATGGCTATTAGTTAAAGTACAGGCATCTATATCATAGCTGTTCCCATTTCTGGAACTGTAGTGGTGAATATTTTACATTCCACTGATTACATCATTATTTCTACACACACCTATTACAGTATAAGATATTATAAAGCATAGACCATCTTATTCAACTTTAAATCACTAAAACATCATAATATTTGGTAAATTAGTCTTGAGTAGTGAAATGATTAAATGAATGAATGAAGCAGGCCATCTATATTTAAATCCAGACAATGATTATTTGTGCTACAATCACACTATAATGAGAACTGTCCAGAAGAGTTTTCAGAGCACACTGGAGAAAACTTGGCTAGCTATTCTTGGAGAGCACACTAACTATTTGTTGGATGAAGACAGTTCACTGAGGAAGCAGATTTTGACCCTTCAAGAACTTGAATGTGATGATGCGTTTACGACAGTTCTAAAAGCCAACATACGGTCGGTGGCCAGATTGTGGTTCTGGACTCAGAGGCTTCCATTTGGAAGGCAGACAAGCATTTGAATTATGGGTCTAATGAAAGTGTCAATAGCAATCCTGTTACTGGAGTTGCTGTAAAACCCTGCTTAATGAACTAGGCAGGGACACAGAAACACAATGGTCTAAAATGTACTGTAGGAGACAATGATAATTAGCCCAGATTTCATGTACAAGATAAAATGCATAGGGATGATATTACCAGTGAGCAATATTATAGCCCTTCAGGGGACTGTTTTGTTAACAGGGTTTGGCTCAGCCTTTTCCATCCTCCTTGTATGAGTTGAGATTCACTACACAGGCTCAGGCAGAGAGTCAGGGAAGGATGTCAGATGGTAAAATTCCTGTCATGGATGCTGACAAATGTTAGTAACAAAGGGTTCCAGTACCCTTTTCTCTGAGAACCATATTACAAGGCGCTTTCTTTACTGTCTTCCAGAATCCTATGAAACACTTGCTATTACGGCACTCAGCTTCTCCAGCTAGCAAAGGGCAGAATTAAGGGTTTTAGTTGAATTGGTACAATTTTTCCTCAGATAGCAATGTGTGTGTGTGTGTGTGTGTGTGTGTGTGTGTGTGTGTTTATCCACAAGCTGGGTTGAATGACTGAGACATTTCTAAAAATGGAAAATATTTCATGCACCAAAATATGTCAAAGTACCAAATTGTCAATACTATAACCATCATAAAATTAAAAGAGGAAACTGAGTCTAGATGTGGGTCAACATTAGTGTTTTGGAGAAGGCAGGAAGAACTCATGGGCCAGCACTCATCCATTTTTTCCACATGGAAAGAAACGTGGATAGACAGCAGATATATGAGATGAGAGGTGAAGCAGGAAAGGAATAGTATTTGTTTTTGAGAGGACACGGGTTAAAAATATTGTGTAGTGTGTACCCAGGGGAACACATATGGAAAGATGGATTTCATTTTAATATGTATTGGACACCCAAATATATACTACCCAAATGTAATGCTGCTGGTGGGGTAGAGAAAAGGGAGGATGCTTTGCCAATATAACCCACAGGCAAATCCTGAACATGCTAAGCCTCCTGCCAGACAAAAGCCTATTTGTAAATTACTCCACTTAATTTTCCAGGTCATGATTGCCTCTCTCTGCAAAGTGGTTTATGACATTCTCAATTAGGAGTTTGCTATGAAAATTAATGAATGAAGTATTTCAAAACTGCTATGATATTTTAAAGATGAGTCACTTTTGAAAAGTGGTTTTGTTTCCCGTGTTCTGGATAATGTGTTTGAGGATGTAGTTTCCAGCCTCACCCATCACCCCATTGTGAAATCAAATTGAATGACTCTGCTCTTAGAATGATCGCTCATTCAAATGCATTCAATAAATAAAGCCCAAACACAATGAAGCGTTTCTCCTGGTGCATCCTGGAGAGCTAGGCCCTGGTCTCTTCTTGGATGAAGCTGAGACTCAAGTAAATAAAGCAAGCATTCACCCACACTGACTGTGTAATCCCTAGTGACTTCTCTTTACTAAGCTCTTCCATTACACCACCTCATTGGCTCTCACAAGGAACCCATACTTGATTCATTATCACTTTTAACATTGAATTCAGAACTCAGAGTGACCAGTGATTTGTGCAAACTCACACAGTAATCCAGAATCCATCTTCTCTCAAAATCCCAACTCTTCCCCTCCAGAGCAGAAAGACAACTTCTAAATAAGTATTACAACATAATTAGCAGACCCATGCACCCAACTAGGCACCAATACTGAACTCATTCAGATGTGTCTTAGTGATATTGTAACTAATGTGAACGCCTTCTCTGCTTTTCACAATGTTGTGAATTCTACCCTGGACAAAAGGCCATGCCAGTATGATCTTGTTCAGAATTTTAGTAACGTGAACAGCCTAAGACAATATGCACCAAATACTGAGTAAGCAAGCCAAGTAACTCCCGCTGCCATTTATTCTTCCTGAAATTAGACAGGTTATAAATCTTAAAAAAATTAAAGTATAAACTCTTGCCCTTAATTGAGTTATCATATATCAGAGAGGTCCATGTGTGTAGAAGGCTGGTAAAATAAGGCTGAAAATTGGTGTGGTTGGCTACGGAGGAGTCTGGGTAGGGGAAACAGGGAGAACAAGGAAAGAGCATTGTTTTGTGACATGTTTAAAAGTTTTAAATTCATATCTATAAAATACACTGAAATTTCAGGAGCTAGTGAGATGGCTCAGCGGTTAAGACTGTGGGCTGCTTTTCCAGAGGTAAGGAGTTCAATTCCCAGCAACCACATGTTGGCTCATGATGATGTATAAAGGGATCTGATGCCCTCTTCTGGCACGCATGTGTACATGCAGACAGAGCACTCCTGTATTTAAAAACAAAACAAACAAAAAAAACAAATAAAAAACAAAATACACTTGAAATTTTAAAATAACACAGAATTCAATTTTTTTCTGAGTCTTAAGTTTCCCTATTTAGTCAGCCAGAACTGGAGACAAGAGATTAATTCATCTGATGTTTGTACTAGGCAGTGTAGCATCTAAGAATGGAATAAAGGGGACAGATCAAAGAACAGGATATCACATACCCAGACAGGTCAGCAGAAGTAGAGACAGCTTGGCTTTTCAACATGGCCTCCAGGCAGCCTCATAAACTAACAAGGACAGGCACTCTCTGGCCTTCTCTCCTGCTCCCTTCTCTTGTAGTCTTCTTGCTCCGTCTTCCTATTGGCTGTGGGTGGTTCTGTGCAGAGCAGATAGTAGGAAAGGCACAGACTTACAACATAGACTGTGCCATAAGAAGCTCCTGAGAAACTCCACAAGGAGAGCAACAGAACAAGAAAATTTGAACCAGGGAACTTTCCAGAGACTCATACTCCAAACAAGGACTATTCATGGAGATAACCTAGAACCCTGACAATGCAGCCACTTCTGATGAGAACTGATAGACTAAGATCAGAAAGAAGTAGAGGAGGACCTCCCCTATCAGTGGACTTGGGGAGGGGAATGCATGCAGAAAGAAGGGGTGGAGGGTGGGACCGGGAGGGGAGGAGGGGCTTATGGGGGGATACAAAATGAATAAAGTGTAATTAATAAAAGTTAAATAAAAAAATTAAAAAAAAGAAGCTCCTGAGAAGATCTCCCAGCATTCACAGCCTTTTCTGGTAAAAACATCTACTAATCTCCTCTGTTGCATCAAGGTGTATCTTTTCTGTGTATATTTTTTGAATGGCTTTCTAGTTTGAGGAACTATTCTTCTTTATCATAGTCTACTGTTTTGCAAGTTGTGAAATTGAGGGAGCCATGATTATATGGCTTGATATATGGCTTCTCACACCAGTTCCTAACATCATGTCACCTGAAAGACCATCGTCTTCATACTCCTCTGTCAAAAATAGAGCCAGAAGCCCCAATTCCAGGGTTTAATTTTCAAAAAGGAAGGCCACTGAACCAAAGTTAATTTCTTGGTGCTTCTAAGGTCTCCCAAAATACATTTCCAGCAACATTTCCCTATGCTTTCAAATTTGTTTTAAAAAGCCAAAAACAGTATATGTTTCATGACCCAGGCTTTACAACAACTTTGTATTATAAGCCATTCCAACTGTTAGAACCAGTGGCTTTAGGAGGGAGGTTTTCTTTAGATAGCTCAAGACCTTCTTTTTTGATGATTGAAACCTGGCTTGATGCCTCTATACATCTAAATTATTAGAAAAAAATACATTTAAATGAGAAGCAGATGCTCTTTCCAGATTTCTATTTTCACTGCACACAGTAAATAGAAGTGTTCATCTCTGTGTTTACTCTTTGAATATGGCGCATGCTATATGAATCGTTATTTAAAGCATAGGGTGTTCCTTTCACAGAAGTAAAGGAAATGGGGGACCTCTGTGGTACTCATTCTTCCAAAACACTTTCTGCTCCAAGAAAACTAAACAAGTTATTCATTCTCCTTTACTCCTTTGTATGCTCCCAGGCCTGGTACTAAGCCAGTAGACCCAAACTGAATAGGGCTACATGCTGCTGAGTGCAAGGATGGCAGGCCCGGCTGCTGATTGCAATCTTGTATTTGGCAACAGACGACAACATACTGCAAACGCTCAGTGTTCCTCCTATTAGATGCAAAACCAATTAACAAGAAACTATTCCCAGGCAAGGGAAATAGAGGACAGGCCATTGCAGGGTGCCTGTGAGGAAGGACGGCAGTTTTCTAGAGCCTTTTTTTTTTTTCTATCACTATGTCAACACTCAAGCAGGTTGAGATTTTCGGGTTCTTCTCTTAGCTGGAAAGTTATACAGTAGGTTCTTGAGGCAATCTGAGGTTCCTGAAGTGGGCTTGAAGTGGCTGCATGGAGCAGTTATGTAACAAACAGCAAAAGTCTCATGAGTTCCAATTCAGCTTGTGCATGTGGGATCATCTCATTGCTACAATGACAGCAGCCAGAGCTGCCCAGCCTAAGGGGAACTGATAGACCATGAAGCGGTCACAGAATTTAATGGAGGTTAGCTGTTTCCTTGTACTCTGTAACTGCCCCCCCCAATTGCTCTACCAAATTGTTCTTTAAGGATGACTCTCTGCTCAATAGGCCACACCCATGGAGCATAGTTTTTGGCACATAAAGTCATGGTTTAGACGTGGATGAATTAAAAAATTAAATTAAAATATTAGTTGCCTCTTAAGCACCAACTTGTACCATGTTAGTTTTGATACCCAAAATAATGTATAAAAGAATGTATTAGTCTCTATGTCTAAGAATCAGAGGTTTTGTTAAAAGTGATTTGCCTAAAGTTAGGTCAGTAAGTGGCCAAACTCAGTCTTCCTTGCTCCACACTGAGAGATGTTTTAAGTGCAGCATGATGTTGTGTTAAAAAAGCAAAGGTCTTTGAAAGCTTATTGTCACATAACTTTCAACAGACAAAGTTAATATAGAAGGAAAGAGTAATAATTCTAATCAGTTAGCCCTTGGAATACCAAAATCCAAGGTCTTCCTCAAACATGCAGTACATAACTTTTCTTTCAGCTGAACCATGTGCTACCTAAACAAAGTTGTCTTTCAACGTAGAAAGATCTGAAGGGCTTGGTCATCTCCACTGTATGTCCAGGAAATAAGCCAGTGAGAAATCCATCTCGAAATCTTGACTTGAAGAAAATTTGAAGCGTTTGAAAGCATTTTTATCCCATATGTGTGACGATAGATCCTCAGGATATTTATGCAATGTCAGAAACAGGAAGGCATGCTACCATCAAGGTTACTGTTGTTGCTATTGTAATTATGACTGTCATCACAGAGTGGGGTCGACAGCTCGCTATATGCCAAGATGGCAGTAAAGGTTTTACAGACATCTTCTCATTGTAAGCACTCCAAGAATAAGTATTAAGCCTATAGGGACAGGAAGCACCCAAAGGTAATTAACATGTTCATGGCCAAGCAGAAACCAAGCCAGGTCTGTCTGCGTTAAACCCAAGTTCATGTACTCTTGATTTGTATATTGTATATAATCACTCTATCAGCAATCCTGTGAGTTCACTTTTTAGTTCTTTATATATCCCACACCTGACTTTTATAAGCAGCATGAACTGGCAAACAGTCAGTTGTCAGCTGATGAGAGATGAGTGTTGTCTACAGTTCAAAAGCTCTTAGAATCAGTGGGTTCCTTTCCTCAGAGTAAGACGACTGACTTTGTTCCTCGGGATTTACAAGAAGAATATAACAATGCATTGGATTGTTTGTTAGTGATGGCTTCTTCTTAGACAGTGGGTACGCCACACTCTCTGCCACTGGACATGTCCATAGAGAAATGCCAACTAAATTTGCTAACATTCTCCTTCTCCACAGACAAGCATGGATACTATATTTCCCTGGTAGCATTTGTAACTTGTACATATTGGGTCTCGTTGAAACCTAAAAACCCTGTAACTTTTCCATTCATGGACTCCACCATGATGGATAAAGTTAGGTAACCCTTTGATAATGTTTTGTAATTACATTCTATTTATTCAATGTCCTGGCCCAATGTTCAGAGTGTCACTCATTTTGTCTGAATATACTATTTCTCTAATAATTATGAATGGGAAAGTTGTACAAAAGACAAAAATTCATTTGGCCCTACAGAAGCCATGTGTTTTTAGGAAGAAGCTGATTCAGTTCTCCCTGTGAAGGGGTAAGAATTTGCAGAAGTCATTTAAAATTTTTGAGTCTCTGTTTCATATCATAAAGTGTGTGGCTGGATCTAGCTTGTCTCAAAATCACTGTGGATTTCAAACACAGGGACTCTTCCAGCCTACAAGACTCAGCACAGTCACACATGCACAGCACCCTGCGAGCAAGCGCCTCAGAACCACAGAGAACATCTCAACAAACGCCTGAGAAATCATTTGACAATGTGACTGAATTATAAATAGCTCTGGTCTCCTAACACATATGAGAAGGTAACAAGATTTTTCAGCTCAGTACAGCAGTGATGGTTATCTAGCTTTTTTTTTTTTGGGGGGGGGGCTTTTTTCCATTGTCCTGAAACCTAAGCATCAAGGAAATAGGAGGGAGAAATTCTGTGTATTTACTTCTGAAGCTGATAACATCTATATTTGGCATTCTAGAATAACAACGTATCTAGCAGTAACTGAGATATGCATGTTTCAGAACTGAGAAACTTTTAAAATCCCCTTTTAAGCAGTGTGGCCACAGAAGACTCTTAATAATTGATTATAATTGATTTTAACCTTGTCCTAACCTGGGAAAGATGGCAAAGCCAATCATCTTTGTCCAGATGGGGTATGAGAAACAGCCCCCAGTCCACATCTTTAAAAGCTCCAGACATGAGCAGAAGATAAAATATTTAGTCTGCCAAAGCCTTGACCTCCCAATTCCAGCCAGTTTTGAACTTGAATTGATTTCCGACAAGGCATCTGGGAGATGATTACAACAAAACGCACTAAAGCTGGCAGCCTTTATTTTAACATCCCAGAAGCTTAACCTGTTAATAACAGCAATTGTTTTAGATATAATACCAATTCCTGTAGCCAGCGCAGGGAGTGGACGGCTGCAGTGCAGTGTCCGGGGCAGTGCAGAAACAAAACATGGCTGGCCAGAAAAGGGACTGGCAGAGCTTTCCGAAGAAACCCATCTGCAGAGGTTAGCTCTGGGGAATCCAATTCCTTCTCTGTGGCAAGTCACAAACAAAGAATCGTGGGATCAGGGAGTTTGCACGCTGCAAGACCACTGCAGGCCAGGGCTCTGGGGCCACATTTGATAGAGCTGGGCTACAGTGAGCAAAGAACTATGCTTACTATGCTTTGCTTGAAATAATGCTATTTATTAAAAGCATAATTTGAGCCACATATGTGAACTCATGAGTAAATTACAATTTTCTTTTGACCATATTGAAAAAAAATGTTAAAGGTAAAGTGACTTTTAATATCTCATTTCACTTAATAAATCCCAAATGTTATCACTTCTACAGACAATCAATAGAAAAATAATAATACAACATCTTATACTTATCTTTCATTCTAGGACTTCCCAAATGCGCGTACACGTTATGCTTCCGGCATGTTTCAGTAAAATTAGTTTCATTACGAGCACAGAAGCAGTCACATGTGGTTGGTGGTTACCATACTGGACTGCACACATTGAAAAGGGATCAGGTTGGATGAATCATTGCTACTGGCTTCCCTAACCATAGCATACCACAAAGAATCCAAACACCATTCCTGGACTTTTCATTTTCAGTCAGCTACATATTGAAAGCATGGGTGTGGCCCATGGACTGGAGAGATCAACATGCTATAGGAGCTCTCCCTGAGATCACAAGTTTGGGCTTAGCATCCACTAAGACCTGTGATGATGTATAAAATTGCCTGTAATATTATCGTCATCTGCCACCACCAGGTTGTTTTATTCCAGCTGCTCATAAATGGGAAGGGTGGGTCACTGCATACCATTTCATGAGATAGCCTAGCATTCTTCCATGAGTGAAATGAATATTTCATGGTTTTCCAGCATGGTTTATATAGAAGCCACATTGCAAATATAAGGCCATTTAATCATCTAAACCCCTCATGATGTGGGAATTATTAACCTTATTTAACATATGTAAGTCTGAGCCACACAGAAACTAACCCTCATAATGTCATACCTATAGAACATACTGTGTGGACTGGAATCAAGCCTTTAACAGAACCCAAAGCCACACTCTTAATCACCAGAAAGTGCTAGCTTTACAAATGAGAGCATTTGATCTCCCATCTCTGTACTAAAAAGGTTTCCCAAACTGATGTCAAGACAAAGAAAGGCTAATGAAGTTGCCTTTACTTCTAACACCTAGAAAGGCCAGCAGTCCTATGCCAAAAGACAGAATTCTATTACACATCTATCTCCCGTTTCTTCCTGCCATGACCCCCAACCAATAACACAAAGGTGGGAAGAAACGAAGACAGACGGTGGTGATAATGGTCCCCAAGCATGGTTGCTGTATCTAGCAGCGCTCAAAGATCTAAGCACCATTTTTCTCCTGTAGCTACGAGTTCATAGCCACGATTCCAGTTCATATCAGAATATTCACACTACATTTTCTGGTGATGAAAGGCATTCTAGTTACCTGTAGGGGACACCTCCATTTCATCTTGACGATGCTTCTGCTTAGAGAGTATCTCAAGTAAGACTTCTGCCATCACCAGGTTGTCAACAGTAGGAGAAGACAGTGTAATCAGTAGATTTTATTTATTTTCCACAAATTTACTCAGCATATGGTAGCTTTTGAATTTGCAGTGGGAAGATTGCTAAGCATGGGGGAATAGTACTTGATACATGTATTGCTTATAACAATAGTTTTTTTTTCCCTCCTCATGTCTGACAATGTAGAGTTCCAACTCTAAATTTGAGCACTAAAACATTTCTGCTAAAACCAGTATTCTGACTGTTAGTCAGACTCAAAACTAACCTTTCTGTGAAGACTATGAAAAGTCCGAATAACTGATTTGGAGTGAGCTCACTAAAACTGGGCATGACATGTTCTTGCCTAGTGGATTAATCTATAAACATAGTCTACTCATTTGTTCATTGTTTCATAACTTTGGGGGTAACTAATATGGATGAAAAGACACTTTTCTTAAACTTGGATAAGGATATCCTGACAGTGAGTGTACACAAGATGATAACAGCTTAAATTGTTACATCCTTTCTGTGTGCCAATCCCTGCCTTCAGTGTTTTAAATGGATGATTTAGTTCTTACAAACAAGACACACTCATTCTGATTTTAAGGTTAAGAAATTTGAGGCAAACAATACTTGCGCATATTACCAATGTGTTTGGGTGCCATGTTCTTCTCATTTATTTCTTCTACCAGACTTCTCACCATTCATGTGGCAACATTTCTGACCTTCTCTTTCTGTTTCTGTCTTTACCACAAAGTTCTGTGTCTACCGATTGTGAGAAGCTCTTATGCATCTTTATCAGTTGTATATTACTGTATGATCAACTAAGTCAGAGGTTTACAATAGTTTTATGCCTATTTTAAAATTTATGTTTTAATTTCTAAATTCATAAGTGACTACTTTTCCATATATGTATATATGGAATATATGTAGAAATATTATTCATGTAAATAATCACAATTTAAGCTAACGATTGAATTCATCTAGGTTTACTATGGGTCTCAGTCACTTAGAGCCACCTGGTATGTCAAGCAAAATTTTGTGCTCAACGATGACATCTTTCACCTACACAGAAGCGTTGTCAACTGAGACATTTGTCAGCAGCAGGCAAGACCATATTCCATTTTGTTTACTTTTTACTTGTATTTTAATTCCAGTATTTACACCTTTTCTCTTTCTTCCTTCCAAACCCTCCTAGACATCCCACCATCAAATGCACACCCTCCTTTTTCATGAATTGTTGTTGCATGCATTTGCATATATGTACATATTTGTACATACATACATATTTACATCTACATACACTCTGAACTGTAACCTGATGAACACACACAATGTCAGCTGTACAGATATTTTTAGGGTTGACCTTTCGGTACTGAGCAACAAAGTGATCTGCTGTTCCCTGGGGAGGGTCAGCTCTTTTGCTCCTAGCTTTGCTCAGTTGGATGTGATGTGGTTCTTTGTGAAGACTTGAAGCCTAGTGGGGCTTTTCTTGTCTGGTTTGGCATGTTCATTGGTGTCCTTGTTCTATTCGTGCTTGTAGCCCGTGCTTCTTAGCACAATATCTTGGCTTTGTGCCAAGTCCCAATTTGCAAAAAGACTTCAAAAGCCTCTGCTTATGTCACAATTAGTGTTGAATTCTCAAGAAAAAAAAAGTCCCATGGTCAAGTCCAGAATCAAAGATAGAGGGAGTTACACGGGGTCCCTTTTCAGCTGACTAACACATTTTCATTAAACATGGTGAAAAGAAGAAAGAACCAACTTAAATCAAGTAGAAGACGACAGAAGAGATAAAAATCAAAATTTTACAGAAGACTGTAGCAAAATCAAAATATAGCCTTTGGTTTGACCCTCAGAAGTAAATAAATATTAAGTCCTATATTATCACTTCTAATGCAGAGCAACATTTTATTTGAGGTCACAGCACTATTAAACACACACACATACACACACACACACACACACACACACACACACATAATCTTTACAAAAGGCTGCCGGATGGAAACAAGAATCAGTTCTGAATTTTTGCCATGGGAACTTTTATTTTAGGGAAACACCAAGATTCCAGTCAGATGTGTTTATTCTCTGATGAAGTAATGAACAATGGTACATCTGAGGGGGAATTCAAAGTGCATCATTTATCTTATCGTCTTTTCAATTAGGCTGAATAAAGCATAAAGTTGGTTCCAAACTACATCAAAAAACCAGGGTGAGTAAATTTATTATACCACTAGAGTGCTAATCTTGGCAGATGGTAGAAAAAATATTTTTAGCATGAAATATGCTAAAGCAATAAATCTGAACAAGGTGAATGTTATCAACTAATTTCTCCCTTGTGTGAGGTAAAACTCTCACAAGACTACTCAGCAGTCTTCAGAAGCCTCAGCAGATATGGTTAGCTATGACCTTTGATGAAAAACAACAATGATCAAACAAACAAACAACAACAAAAAATCCCACCCCCAAAAAAACCAGTAGCTAGATAGCTGGGTCTGTGGTTAAGAGTACTTGCTGCCCTTACAGAAGACTTGAGTTTGGTTCCCTGCCAACCCCGGTTAGACATTTCACAACTGCCTGCAACTTCAGCTCCAGAGAAAAACAATTCTTCTGGCATCTGTGTGCACCTGAATTCATGGGCACCCCTCAAAAGAACCACACACACAGTATCTAAAATGAATAAATAATATTCTTTTTTTAGAAAATGAGAAAACAAGCCCTGTACCCAGGATGCTTCATTAAATGTGAAAAAGAAGAAAAGAGAAAGAAGAGTGAAGTTGAGCTGTTTTGATGCTTTTGAATATTATGTTTTAAGCCAGACCTACCCTAGAATTTCGTTGGTCTTTTGTTTGGGAATTTTCCAATGTGGAGAATGTACAGATCCCTTTAAGATCAGATCAGTTTAGAGCAGAGGTAAACATACACAGTCATGAGCCAAGGCCGACAAAATTCAGAGTAGAAAAGTATATGATGCTCAAAATTTCTGCTATCAAAGACATATGAGCAAAAATGAAGATCAGGAAACAGAGTGAAAAACCTTGATGTGTTGCAGAAGTCTGTCTGAGAAGTTGTTTAATTAGATACTTTCCAGTCTGACCATAAACTATATACTTTTTATCCATCTTGAGTTTTACTAGAAGTGATATGTTAGAATAGATCAGGACTGAGGTGAGTCTGTGGTCCAAAAGTAAGCGATTCGTGCCCGAGTCCGCCACCTTCCACATGTCCAACCTTCCACTGGACTAAGCTCATTACACAATTGTCTTAGATTTCAATTAACTATCTACAAAATAAAGACTTAAACTCTAGTGTCACTACAGAAAAACAAGTGTGAAGGAGAAGGAATGAATCAGAACCATTAGAACAAGTTGCATTTGAGTTGTGCAACAACAAACAGGACCCATGACTCAGGAGTCTAGGCATTCTTCTTAATTAATCCTGGCAATCTATCAAATCATTTGAATTATGCCTTGTTCATTGACTTGAAAAAAAAATTCCAAATATTAGAAAAATTTAGTCTGAACAAATTAGAAGAAATTATCTTGAATAGATCATACTTCCCGCAGTCTGGTAATGAGATAGAAGTTGAAAATTAATTAAAAGTTGTAATATTGTTGAAGAGTAAAATTTCTGTCTTTGGCTAGGGTGGGGTGGAAGTGAAGGATGCAAAGGCAGTGGGGTATCATATAGGTGTCTCCTGTAATTTTTCTTTAGCTTTCTTTCCTACCAAATTTTGTCACTTGAATCTCTGCATCTCCAGGGCTGCCATAGCAGACATATGCAAAGCTTCAGTGGGACGATGGGCGTGTCGCTGTCCATGGTGCTGCCACTCTGACCGCTCTTGCCAGGCTGATTCTCATAAGCAAGAATTGCCACAGAAAGAAAGACCGTTCTCCAGGTCACCATCAGCAGAGCAAGAATGTTGGAATAATCGTGGAGAAGACATGACCCTAAAGTATTGGTAAAGAAGTGGAGAGGAGGGAGACACCACAGGAAGAAAGAAAGAAATGTTGATATAATTCTTGAAAAATCATGAGTTACTCTTAATGAAATGATGTAAAAATGTGGACCTTCTTAGGTTTACATTAAAGCAACACGACCGTAGCCACGCCCTAACATAAACAATCACAGAAGATGAGCTGTGTAACAACCCAGTAAAACCAGTTTCTATACTCTTCAGATTCATGCTTTCACTTGTGATGTCTTTTCAAGAATCCTAGATCTACACTGAAACAGAACAGGCAGAATAATGACAACATATTGCATGACGCAAATTCCATGGCAGTATGGATATTGTTTGCTCAGCTGTCAGGTAAGAGAGGTGCTGATCTAGTTAACCATTTTTATATTTTAAAGCAAAGATATCAAGAGAAAGGAAATTTTTATACTGCTTCACAAAGGGCTTTATGAATAAAGAATGGGTGGTTAATCCTTTAGCCCCTTGGTGGGGTTATGTCTTGAGGGATGGGACATATGAAAGAGAATGCTTGTAGAACCCCAATTTATGTTGGCCCATTTTCTGATATTAATGTAATCTTTAGACAGGACTTCATAGAATTAAGATTATATGGTATGGACTAGTCTCCTAGCAGTGCAGGAACAGGTTGGGGGAGAAGGGAAGGCAAGGGAGGAAGGGAAAGGAGAGTGCACAAATGTGAGAGAGGGAGAGGAGAGAGAGAAAGGGGGAAGGGAGAGAAAGGGGAAGGGAGAGAGAGAGAGAGAGAGAGAGAGAGAGAGAGAGAGAGAGTCCTTCCTTTCAGTGTGTGAGGTTGCAGGCTGTGGTCTAAGAATGTTAGAGTAATAAACTGGAGAGACTTTGGGGACATTGAACTGTCATGACAGTCCTGGACTTTGTTCCTCTAGATTGTCATGTCATATAGAAATAAGTCTGTATTTTTCATCCTAAGCCACTGTCACATCTTTTTTTCTTCTGTTACTAGCAGCTGAACCTACTTCTAATTAATACACTATTCATCAACATGTGATGAATGCACAGCAAATACTGCCACATGTATATCTAATCAAGAAAAATAATTAAACAAAAAAGCCAATAAGAGTTTCATGAAGTCCTGTGATTTCTACATGAATCCTCAAATAGAGAATCTTAAAATCCTCTAAATATTGCTGCTCACCAAATAAATACATTAAATAGATTTTTACAAAATAACTTATTTAGAACATGCTATTTGCAAGGAACCATTTTCTCCATTCTTCTCAGTCTGAATCCTGACTTGGGAAGTGTGCTGTGAGCATCACAGTAGACCTTGTAAGTGGCACACAGAGAGATGCTTAGAGACACCACCCTCCAAAAAATGAGTTAGCCATCCTTGATTTCTGGGTCTCTCCAAGGACACTGGAAGTTCTATTTACTGGTGGATAGAGGTATGCACTCAGAGCTGATTTTTGTACAAAACTTGGTATTTTCATGCAGCATTAGGAATGGCCAGAATCACATTAACTATGCCCCTTATGGAAATTGCTGTGACCCTTATTTCCTGAGTTTGGACCAATTGTCAATTGTCTTTGAATGCAAAGGATAGAAGTGATCTCTTTATGCAGACAAGCTGTGTTTCAAAATGGACAGCTAGTTGTGAGCACATTACAGAACAGGCTAGAGTCCCCCTCCAGAGGCCCCTCGCTTCCCTCTTTTTATTGCCTAGGAAATGCCAAGAAAGTTTAAAATTAATGGCAACCAATTGAAAGAGAAAAGGAAATCAAAGAAACATTTATTCCTCGAGAAGTGGTCCCATTTTTTTCACCTTTACATAAGGGCATGAATGGTTTCTATCAGTTCTGCTTTTTTTGTGGAGGAAATGAAGAAGAGCACATGTGTGCTAAAATCATATTTCTAAACTCCAGCAAAATATTTTGTTACTATTTTAAAGCTCACAAAAGTACAATACCAGGAGGACCATACATTTTCACCGATCCAGTTAGCATTGTTAACTTTGACATGTGTTATTTGTGAATAAAATATTTTATGCACCAAAACAATAGGAACATAATACTTGCCTTTAAGATTTGTGAATACTCAATTCCACTGTATCCAGAAACCTGCCAAGGTCAGTAGCCTGAGGATTGTAGTAGCCATAGGAGCAAACAGTTGTAAGAGGGCCAATGTGCTTGTTGAGGCTTCTCCTGAATATAAACTGAAGAAGGGAAATTCATTCCTAGCATAGGCCCTTGGAAGGTCGGCAGATATTGCTCTCAAGTACATGCTTAATTTGGGCAAAATTTGATACACAGGAATCAAGAGTGAATTTGAATATGACTGTGGGTAAAGATAATCCCACTGTCAGAAAGACAAGGAGGATGCCTATTTGTCCTGCTAATGGGCACTTTTTTAAAACGATCTTTATTTGCCTAGGGGACAGAAGCAAACATTACTAGCCAGGCAATGTCAGTAACTGAGCAGTTTGATCGAAGGCAACTGCAAAAGAAACGATAAAAACTAAGAGATTAAAAAAAAAAATCTCCCTCTTGTAACATTTGGAAATTTTTTCTCTGTGTTCAGAGACAGAGAAAAGTTGTGGGTATAAGAGGCAGAGGAAAAAGAACAGGTCTGTGGCCTACTGTTCAAGCTAGATAGGACAGACACTATGGTGGTGCCTTCCATGGTGACTCTGACATTACACTCTGGATGGAAGCTGCCTCATCACATCTTGCTATCTCTCATCTATCAAACTTTACACTGTCAGCTGTAAAATTAACTTCATTTAGAATCTTTAAAGAGGAACACAGGGAGAGACAGATGTACCAAGAAATTTCCAAAATGGCTGTTCTACTTCTGTTACCTCCCTTTTTCCTGCTCTCCAAAGGAAATGCTGCTCTTCAAATAGTAACTCCTGCAGAATATGTGGAGATGATAAAAACTCTGCCACCTCTACTATCAGAGACATTGGAAACCCCTATTCCTGCCAAATCTGCGTATAAGAAAATAGGAGCATTCCTGTAATTAAGATTCCATTTCCAATCCCAGGTTGTGTTATACTATAGTATCCATTTAACTTTATTGTGATTGATCTGTGTCAACTTTAACTATACTCACAAGGAAGTCAATAAATAAAGATCAATAGTTTTTTATTTCTTTAGCTTTTTTATTAGAAAGAATAGATGGGTTAAATAACACCAGCAACAGCAGTAACACAGAGGCCCCTCAGTGCTTTCCTTGGTAAAATTTTGTATTAAGACAAATCAGATTTAAGTTGGTGAATGGGCTTGCTTCATCATCTGATCTGCCATTAGGCTGCCTTTGGCATTCTGAAATGCAAACACTGAAACAAACAGGGTGTACATATATCTGTCCTTTCTGAGATGAATTTTCTATATGATATGCCCAGTGAACCTCTTATTCTCTACCACTGCTAGCTTTTACAGCCCTGGTTTAATAGATTAACTACCTACCAAGACTGAATGGCACTCTGTGGATGAAGAATGTTCACACTAAAATAGACCAGTGGAAATTTCCTTCTTCCAGTCCTGCTATTACAATTGTTTAGGAGAGTTAAGTAGTTCAAGTTAAATAGCCAAACTCATAGTCTTGTCAGATATTAGTCTAGTTTATCACAGAAATATACATCCTAGGTTAAACAGATAGTGAATAGCTTGAAACAAATGATGTTTGTCTATTTATATTTACTATAGATAGAAAGATGATATTTAAAGAAACCTCAGAGACCTACAGAATATGGCAGTTAAAGATTTTTTAATTATTATTATTTCAAGGCTTTTCTGGCAATGAGAAATGGCAGCATCCCATTATACCTCAAAGAGGAGGATGAACATAAGGAAACCTACATCAAAAGATAGATTTAAATGTGGCAAACTAGCCACCAGAACAAGAATGCCTTACCAACTATAGACAAAATTCTATTTGAAATAGGCAAAACATGAATGTAGGTGATGTTGACTGCCATGCTCTGCCAAGACAGGGCAAGCAAGTCCTTCATAGTTTCTGCTTCAGAAATATACCTGTCAGATACACTGGGCCAGAGGCTGAAGGCTGATGCTCCAACATTATACAGGAAATTTGGGTGACTGTCCAGGCAGCTGTCTGTCTGACATTTCTTTAATTTTGGAAGCTCCTTGCTCTGCACTTCCTACATACTTGGGTAATATTCATTTCTTTCTCAATTCTCTGAAGGGGTTGAAGACTAAATAGTTATAGTCTTACAATTAAACTTAAGTTGTTTAAGATTTAAGATGCTTTAGGTTTAAGATGTTTCTAGATTGGTAATACAAATAAGGAAAGAAAATTATTTAGGTGCAGAACTCTGAACTCATCAAGATAGGCTAATATAATAGAATACTTTCTCATAAGTTTCCAAATGCATATGAACTGGATATTGTGAGTGTAAATCTTACCCAATAGTTTTCAGAACTGTTTATAATTATTAATTGTGTTACTTTATTATTAAAAGCAAAAGAGCCTTTTATTGGACATAAAAAAGGGAATTATAGAAGGAACATCTTGTGTATTGTGTGAATGTAGCACCCATCAATAAGAAAAACCTATGGCCTATAGCTGAGGCAAGAAATAGGAGGTGGAACACCCAGGAGGCAGACAGGATTCTGAGATAGTGCGAGGCATGGGAAATTAAGATGGCAAGAGGTAAGGAAGATGGATGCATAGTACCTGAGCTCAGGTAGCCACCCATATGGCAGAATGTAGCTTAGCATAAATGGGTTAATTTAAGTTGTGAACTAGTCATTAAAGAGCCTAGATATATGTTCTAGGTGTTTATAAATTTTAAAGAGTCCTAATTCAAAAGGAGGAGGATGATCTTGGCCATGCTTTGCGCAGATTCAAAATGTGATAGATAAGAATTTTGGGGTGAAGGTATAGCTGTGCATGGAGCCCACCTGGACCAGACCTAAAGTGAGCTGAAGAGTACCCTAAATAACTAGTCATTCACACTAAGTTCCTGAGTATGAGGTAGGGGTGAGGTGATGAGTACAAGTGACCATGAGAAAGAGTGGGGCTTGCCTGGGAGGTGGCAAGGGAATGAGCCGTTAATGGGTTCACATTTAATTAGAAAAAAAACTTAAAAATTGAAAACTAAGATATACAAGTGTAGAGCGGCTAGTGAAGGTCATCGCCCTTAGAGATAACTAGTGAAAAGACTTAGTCCTACACAGACACTAACAGAGAGTTTGTGTGTGTGTGTGTGTGTGTGTCAACTTGCTTCACATAAGAGATTAGACCTTTTCATACCTGTGGTTGCTGTAATGAAAAGGAGGATCTTGAAAGCTTTCAGTCTTGTTTTTACTGATCAGATTTTCTTTGGAGACTATTTTGCATAGAAAAATGATCACTTCTTCTCTCACCCACATTCACAGCCTCAGAATAAAAGCATATGAAACAAACCGAGGAAAGCCTGTATCTGTCCAGCCCATTGACCAGCCTGATGAACCACCCAATGGCCATGGCCAGCCTAATGACTAGTAGTGCTCCAGTTGACATTTGTCCAGTTGTAGCATCATCATCTCAAAACAACACTCCGTGATTTTCTTGTTTTGATAAAGAAGGTCACATGTGCCTCGTAATTTTGATTGAAAACAAACTTATTTTCTCTTAATACATCCTCCGCTTCATTCCTTACAAGTACATAATTTGCATGTATGCAAAATATGACCTCTATTTCATTGATCATTTAATTCAATTTTATTTAAAAAGTAGATGTTTATAAGAAAATTCTAATTGAGGATCAGGAGTTATTGCTATGCAGCATGAAGAACTAACACATTGTTTGAGAACACCACCCAACACAAGACATTGCACAAAAGTGCAGAGACAGAAATGAATAAAATATGATGAATAAAGGAATGGAAAGGATCAGGTAGGTGAAGGCTTTAGGGAAACTAGAGGAGAACAAGAACATAAAGAACAGGGATAAACTTAGAAGAAAAAGAGGTGTCCGGATAGAAGAGGAACACAAATGAAAGAGTGGTCTTGTGCAAAGGTTGAGTGAAAGAAAAGATATATTTGTCTTCAAAAGCAGTACTCCATAGGATAACATGAGTGGTTTTGGCAGGCAGACAGAGGTGAAGAATAAGGCCCTGTACACATATTACTCTAAATTCATGTTGTAGAGAATTTGCTTCCAGGATGACGTGCCAATCCATGACTGACAACCCAAAGCAGACCCTAAAAGCTCATGCCAGCATTCACAAAATTCCTGTGTAGATTGAGAGAATATCTCCTTGCACCATGCACAGTGTTGGTGAAATGTGGACTACTAAGCATTGGGAACCACTTGGTCAATACACACGCAAAAGGCACACTCAGCACACAAGAATTAAAAACAAATCTACTGTTTCAAAGCAGTTTATAAAAACGAGAAATAACTACCTACCGATATAGATATGACTGAGTCCATGCCAAGATTCAATTACTATTATCTAAATCCAGTTGATTTCAAAATTTTCCATGTTACTAAGTTCTAAAAGTATATTTTATGTATGCACACATTCATACATAGGCATACATTCGTGTGCATAGGTATTCTACCTACTGTAAAACAAAAAATATAAAATCCTTACACAATTGCATTAAATGTTTAAAATGAATGTGTGTAGAGTGGCTTCTTAAGTTGTCAAATATCTAGCAGAAGACAAAAACAGAAAGGAATGTTTACCACAGAGGCTATTTAGCATAGGATTTTTTTTAACGCAAGCGTTTATAAGTAACTGTTATCAGTATCACATAATACTCAATGTGTATTGCTAAAGAAGAGAAGTCCAGTTGCAGAGGACATATATAGAATATACCCATTTATATATATATATGTTCCATATAGAAAACAGTGTGATCTGATACATAGCCACAAATTGAAGATGTGTGTGTGTGTGTGTGTGTGTGTGTGTGTGTGTCTTCCTCAGTCACTTACTTGCATCTTGTCTGTGTTTCTGTTGCTCATTAGACATGTTTATCATATGGGCTGCTGGGCTGCTGCTTAGGACACAGCAATGTCCTAAGCTCCTTTTCCTTACTTTTGTTCTGTCCTATATGATTTTGTCCTACTGAGAGTATGTCACCGTAGCTCGGGCTTGCCTTAAGCCTGTAGTCCTCCTGCCTGGGTCTTCCGAGCACCTAGCATTACAGCTATGAACTATCATGCCTGGCTATTTCCTTCCTTATTCTGGACTTGAGTTCAAGACAAGAAATGCTCAGATGTCTGAGGGCAAGTGCTGTATTGTCCCAAGTTTACACTGACCACAGTGTGTGACAAGTATCATGCTTCACATGTGAACTGGACTCAGTGAATGTGTTTGCTCACTGAGAGAGCAAAAGGCGTCAGTGGGCATGCAGCTTGAGGAGATGTCTTTGCTTCTGGCTGGCAGACACAACTGGACCCTTTTTAGTGGGCATAAAGTACAAAGTTAAGAGAGCAACATTTGAAAGAGAGTGTATTCTGTGAGAATACACAACCCAAAATATTCCAAGAGGATTACTGCCATGCCTTGTCTTAGAAAGGGAACGCAGGTGCTAAGGAAATTAAAAATCAAAAGTCTGTAACTGAAATGTCAGGACAGTCGTTTACAGCATCACACGTTCTGGGTAATTCCAGTCCTTTTGTGTGTTGTTGACCCTCTCTCTTTCCTTGAGTTTTTAGTTCCCATATATAAACGAAGCATCTCCCTGAAAGAGCTAGATCTATTTGCCCATGGGTTTATGACTCATGTTTATATAGGTTGTAAATCCTTTTCAGGAATTACAAGGATACTTTGCTCTGCTTTTCTTAAGCTATTTGTTTTTGCTATTACTTTACATATTGTTCTGTGTGTCCAAGATACCAGAGATCTGTGCATTTGGCTCAGCAAATGTCCCCTCTACATTTCCTATATTAATGTTGAATACCACAGTTCATAAATTGTAGCAAAACCAACATTTCACCCCATGTCGGATTTTTAACCAATTCTGTCAATCAAGTACTTAACCTTGAACAAATATCCAAGGCATTGCCTACACACAATGAAATATAACTTTGTGAAGGATTGGATTATTGGTACCTAAATTGGGGGGGGTAGAAAATAAGGAGAAAGAAAAGAAAAGAAAATATTAACAAATCTCTATGCTAGAGGGTGGTTAGCAAAGTTAACTGAATTCTGGAGATAAAATTGTCTTATAAAGTTTCTAACAGTGTGTACAATAATTGAAAACAAGTGTTGATTTGATCAGTGTTAATTGCTTTTGTTCATGTCTCTATAATTAATATCGATGAAAGTAATAGGCCATCTTCTCTGGGATCTTAGATTCAAATTTATTTAAAAGGACTTTGATTGATAACCTCCAAATATCCCGACTGTCCCAAATCTTTCCATCATCTGAAACCAAATTTCCATTTAAATTTCCCGAGGAAATGACTTAGCCCAATGTCACAAATGGAAAAGTAGCTTAATCCCCAAATAATACATTTGGGAAGGGAAGTCCTACTTTTCTGTTCTCACCCACTGAGTTTTTCCTGTGCACAGCTTCATCAGCCTCCCCTTTCCTGGACCACTTCACACATGAATCAACCTTTTCCTCTGTCTCTTTTGCTTCCTCCCAAAGACCAACCACGTGAAGTGATGGCATGCAGAAAAGTTTAAACTTTAGCCTTCGAATGAAGTAGAAGATACCACACCATTACAGAAAGTAAGAGCAGTCTAAAAGTGAAAACCG
This sequence comes from Meriones unguiculatus, assembly GCF_030254825.1. NCBI lineage: Eukaryota > Metazoa > Chordata > Mammalia > Rodentia > Muridae > Meriones > Meriones unguiculatus. The sequence goes on along the minus strand of NC_083360.1, from coordinate 95,090,574 downwards.
TTATCTCCTTAAACTTGAAGTCTCTTGGCCTTCTTTTTCCCAGGCAACTCTCCACCAGTCCTTTGTTCCTTAGAAACTGAAGCAAAAGTGTAGGCACCCAATTTCATTAGCTATCACCGTAAAAGTCTAATTTTATGGCCATTTTTATTATGCAGAATGATGTTAGTCTTTTCTTTTAATTATTTTCAATAATAGGTCCAAAGGATTTTGCTTTTCTTTGAAGTTAAGGCTCCTCAGAGTATTTTCATAGCCACAGGAGTGATCATCCTCTAAATCTCACCATCCTTAGCAATTAATAGATTTTTAATTGTCATAACTTCTCAAGGTTCCAACTCTTTCGGCAGGCTGGTGAGTCAATGATGCTGGTGGGAGTTCTCACTAAAGGTACTATGATTTTTGCCTAACAGGATTTTAAAGAGCTTCCTGGTCTGCACAACATCTTGACTTTTGTACAAAACATCAGGCAATGTAAGTGATAAATGAGTCGTTCAGTGTGGGCAACTTATTTTTCAGCCAGCTTCTGAGATTGCACACTCAGTCAGTCACAATAGTCATCCCCAGTAGGGGAAACAGTTTCTTCAAAGCCATGTCAGGTCACCAGAATTCCATGAATAACAGAATTCTGCAATACACAATTCCACAGATGGAGTATCCAGGGATATAGCGAAACTGTCTGCCCAGCACAGGTGATGATGCTTGGAAAGTGACAGAGTGTCACAATAATTTCCATAGATTTACTAACAATAATGATACTAACAACTGTGTATGCTAAAGAGGGGTTCAAGTACTCACCTGCATTCGTGCACTGCCCACGTATGAGGGAGCCTCCGGATTTTGTCAGGTCTTTTCAGTTGTTCTCCACTCTGATAACCTAGAGCCCAGGGATTAGCTCGACTAGATGACCAATGAGTTCAGGGGATTAGTTAGTCTTGCACCCCCAGTGATGGATACAGACGCATGCTCCCACAACTTGTCCAAGGGTGCAAGAGACCTGAACTCCGGTATTCATGCTTTCATGACATGCTCTTTACTGACTGAGCCATCTTGATTTTTATGATACATAATATAATGTGGTAGTGAGGCCTCGAAAAATTAAAAATAGAATTACCATAGGACCCATTAATCTCACTGCTAGTTACTGATTCATGGTAACCAAATCAGTATGTGGAGGACACATTTATGTCACGTATTTGCAGCAGTACACAATAATTAAGGAATCAAGGAATCTACCAAAGGAACTCCCAGAATAAAGACAGGGACAATGTGGGACACAGACACAGTGGAATACTACTGGGTCATAAAACAAATGAAATTGTGTCATTGCAAGAGCATGGGTGAACCAGAATATTATGCTAAGTGAAAAAGGCCAGGCAAGCATAGTTATAATTTTTGAAAGCATACTACTCCATAGGTTTAGAACACAGTTCTAAAACCGTGATTCTTATATATAATTATTCTTTTTTTTCCAGATGCTTGACTTTTCCCGGGATCATGTACTTAAAATTAGTATGGCTCAGACACATTTTCTACACAGCACCCACATGTTTCATAACTTGATAACACACTGCCCATGTCTGTGTCCCCTTTAGTAATGGGACCTACTACTAAAAGACGTCCCAGAAGACATGATCTGAGAAGGCACAACTTTCCCCTCCTACAGACACCTTAAAGGTTGGCCATGTCCTGCTTCTTTCAGGAACCATTTAGGAACCTGCCATTCATAAATATGTCCAACCCCTTTTAAAATCCTGCTGGAATAACCTTTTAGGATAATGAGGTCCCTTATTTTATTACCTCTGCGTGAATTAGAGCTCTCTTTCATTTGTCCTTAGCTGACCTCCTCATTTGCCCGAGGCTAATGGACCCTTAACCATCCTTAAATCGTCCATCTAAAATGACAGAAGATTTAGAATGTGAACATAATTAGACCTACAGATTCAGTGTTCTTCAGCAAACACTGGTAAACTTTGCTTGTGGTTGGGAATGGTTAGATGCCCCTTTCCTCTTGAATTCAGATGGGCAGTGCATTTGGAGGTTGAGGACCAGTGACATTCTTTGGAGCTCTGTGATAAGCTGTAGCCTTGCACTAAGCATATCTCCTAATCTATCAGTTTGAATCTGTTTCCATGGGAAGCCTTTTACATGGTAGATTAAGTAAGACTTTGAAGAGGAATAAAGATTCAGACAACTGTTAAAGTTAAATAAGGACATAATTTTGAAGAAGAAGAAAAAAAAAAACACATTGCAGAAAATATATAAGGGGCCTGAATTCAGACACGGAAAAAGACACTAGATCTTCCCTGGGAAGAGGACAAGCAGCAATCACAGAACGAGGAGCAGACCTCATTATTGGAACTGGTACATAAAGTCAAGCTGATTTCCAGGCAAGTAACTTTTCTTAGCCTTATGAGAAAATCAATATGTATTTTGGCCTGAAGAAAATATTCTCAAACTGCACTGAAGGAAAGCAATAACCTCATTGTTCTATACGTACCTCACTTAAGGAGGTGCTATAACATACTGAGGGGATACACAGATAGTTAAGGTTTTTTTTTTCTTTTTCTGTAGCTGATCTCTCATTCTACTGTGTCAGATTCTTTATTTTTTCCCTTTTGACAAATCACTATCTTCCTCCCCACACACATAACAAAGCTTTTATTTGCTGTTCTCATTCAAACCCATCTCTGTCCCTTCTCTTCTTTTATTGTTTATTTATTTATTTATTATTTATTACAATTTATTCACTTTGTATCCCTGCATTAGCCCCTGCCCTTGTTATCTTCCTGTCCCACCACCCTCCCTCCCTCATCTCCCCCTATGCCCTTTCCCTAGTAGATTGATAGGGGAGGTCCTCCTCACCTTCTATCTGACTCTAGCCTATCAGGTCTCATCAGGACTATCTACATTGTCTTCCTCTGTGGCCTGGTAAGGCTGAACCCCCAGGGGGATTTGATCAGAGAGCCATTCACTGAGTTCATGCCAGAGACATCCCCTGTTCCCCTTACTAGGAAACCCACTTGGAAACTGCGCTGCCTATGAGCTACATCCGAGCAGGGTTCTAGGTCCTCTCCATGCATGGTCCTTGGTTGGAGTATTCATCTCTGCAGGACCCTCTGGGCCCAGATATTTGGGCTTTGTTGGTCTTCTTGTAGAAGCTCCTGTCCTCCCCCCCCCCACAGTTCTTTCTATCTCACCCTTTTTCCATAAGATTCCCTGCACTCTGCCCAATGTTTGGCTATGAGTTTCAGCATTTGCTTAAATACCCTGATAGGTAGAGCCCTCTGTGGAAGGCCCTTTCTTCTCCCACTTCCAATGTCTATCCTGTTTGCCCTTCTGAAAGAGGAGTAAGCATCTTCCCTAGGGTCCTAATTGTTGTTTAGCTTCTTTAGAACTAGATTTTAGTATGTTCATCCTATATTATATGTCTAATATCCACTTATAAGTGAGTATATACCATGTGTGTCTTTCTGCTTCCGGGTTACCAGAATGATCATTCAGGATGATCTTTTGTAGTTTCATCCATTTGCCTGTAAACTTCATGATTTCTTTGTTTTTAAATGGTGAGTAGTATTTCATTGTATAAATGTACCACAATTTCTGTATCCTCAGTTGAGGGACATCTAGGTTGTTTCCAGATTCTGGCTATTATGAATAAAGCTGCTATGAACATAGTAGAACAAATGTCCTTGTTGTATAATTGAGCATATTTCAGATATATGCCTAAGAGTGGTATAGCTGGATCTTGAGGAAGCGCTATTCCTAATATTCTGAGAAAGTGCCAGATTGATTTTCAAAGTAGTTGTACAAGTTTACATTCCCACCAGCAATGGAGGAGGATTCCCCTTTCTCCACATCCTCTCCAAAATGTGTTGTTACTTGAGTTTTTGATCTTAGCCATTCATATGGGTGTAAGGTGAAATCTCAGGGTTGTTTGATTTGCATTTCCTTCATGACTAAGGATGTTGACCATTTCTAAGTGTTTCTCTGCCATTTGACATTCATTTGTTGAGAATTCTCTGTTTAACTCTGCACCCATTTTTTTAAAATTGGATTACTTGATTTGTGGGTGTTTAACTTCTTAAAATCCTTATATATTCTGGGTATTGGTCCTCTGTCAGTGTAGGGTTGGTGAAGATCCTTTCCCAGTCTGTAAGCTGTTGTTTTGTTTCGTTTACAGTGTCCTTTGCTTTACACAGGCTTTTCAGTTTCATTAGGTCCCATCTATTGATTGTTGATCTGTCGGTTTGGCTTTATTAGGTCCCATCTATTGATTGTTGATCTGTCGGTTTGGCTTTATAACTCTATAGTCCTTTTTGGTAGTTGCAGTTGTTTCTTTAAACATATCTATTGATCTGAACAGTTCTGACCTGCTCCCTTTCTGAATTGGGCTTGTTAACCCCTCCTAAAGTTAGCTGGTGGTTCCCTGCTCTGGGAAGTCACCATACTGGTGTCCAACATTGTATGGACATCTGATTGGCTTGGTGCACTACAACTCCGAAATCCTAGACTCTGGTGTTCCTCCTGCCTCAGCCTTCTGAGAAGCAAGGTAAAAGACTTGGCCAAACTGCCATCTAAATATTTATCTTCATACCCATAGACAAATGCTGCTTTCATAACTTAATCACAGAAGTTTCTCTCTGCCATGACCACCACTCAAATGAATATAGGCTGTGTCAAATCGATACTGGAAACATATTAGAATAGTGGCCAGTTTGCCCATTTCTCCTATTAACTGGAAGAAAAAGATGCTTTTAGACAAATGTCTTTACAGTTGAGCTAGAGAGGTTGCAGGTGGCTGTTCTGTTTCTGATTGGTCTCTTTTTTGATTCAGTGGGGGCTATGGGGATTATGCATGTAGGATTTGGGTGCTGCCAGGGTTCGACTAGGAATCACTCTGCTAAGGACACTGAGCTGTGGTTCTGCTAAAGCTGTTATCTCCTGATCTCTCCATTAGCAATCTTTAAAAGTGAGAGTTCAGGTCAAAGGTCTGTCTCTCTGTAACATATCTGCCACTACCACCAATAAGAACAATATTTTCTAGTGTTACTATTTATAATTTCAACAGATTAAAATATATAACTTTGAACTTTACTTAAAAATCACCCACTATCTATCTTACTTTTATTTGTTATTGGGCACTATGTCTTTTATCAATGTAAAAATGAAAGAAAAAGGTAAAGTCACACCTGTTTGGAGGCTTGTGGAAGTACATATTTTGATGCATCTCTCTGGGCTTCCTGCCTCCTTTTGCTTGCTGTCTGTAATGACATCTAAAGTGCTCTGCCCAATATTATAAATCTTCTTCACACAGACTTGCTAGAAATGCTAAAACAATCTTAACTTGTATTAGATATAGCTATGGCTCTGAGGACACATTTAAGCTCTCTTCAGCAATAAATTAAAAAAAAAATAAAGACACAAATAAATAAATAAAAATCTGCCTAAAACAAGGCCTCCTTGGACATTAGCCCTCAGGAGTCTGAGTGCTGTTTACCTAGAAAACTGTCCTTGGTGACACACAGAAGCATTTGGGATGAACAAGCGCTGAGTCATTTTAAAACTAACCAAGTACTACAGGCAGTTATCACCCCGATACATTATTTATTGCTGGGGCCTCCTGATGCCTGTGCTTACTGCGGAACCCTCCTGTGATATTGAAGGCCAAAGCAGTGCCTCTCCCTAACAACAGTGTTGTATCTTTGGCAACTCGAGCAGGGACTCAGAAAATCAATACCACTTCATGAGCCAGGTCTTGGTCTTCTTCTTTTACGAGGATTCTGTCAATGCAAGGGGCCATTACTGTACTTTAAAGGCATGATATAAAATTGCTTCGACAAGATATAAGACACACCGTTTGCAAGAACCTGGTGAGAGTATTTTAGTCAAAGTTAAATAGTTTCATCACGTAATTACTTCTATTGGCAAACCTCCAGCAAAGCGCTCTCGGAGGTGTGTGCTTTCTATCCCGGGTGGGGACTTTCAGGGAGGTCTGAGGATTGGATTCAGGTTGCTCTAAAGGAGGTCAAGCTGCTAAAATGGAAGCAGGGCCTAGCTTCTGATGCCATTGGCAGGGAAACCACAACAGCGTTAACAAGATGCTCCCCCCCCGGATCCCCCCCTTTTTTCCCTTCCCCAACTAAGTGGTCTGAAAGTAGCTTTAGTTTTATGGCTATAGAATATTTCATCCTGATTTGCAGTACAGTAACTCATATTCTAAGGATTGTTTTGGATTTATTCAGAGAGAAAAGAAAACTATCGGTTCCTCTAACCAATCTCCATTACATGACAAAATTTAACTTTTGTGTCCTATGAGGCTTTATATGTTCCACTAGAACCATTAGCTAGTTGTCTCTCTATGATAAAATTTAATCACTCATATAATACCTTGCAAGCTGATGATAATTTTGCACATATTTAAGTTTACTTTCATTTAATATATGTCGTTGTTGTTTAAAAAACAACAGTTGTGGGAGCAGGTAAGGAGCTGACACCAACAACAGAAAGTCTGTAACTGTTGAACCTTTGTGTTCTGTACGATAAGTGTGAAGAACCTTCATAGAGAACCTGCTTTGGAGTTGAGAATAGGCGGATGCTCTGCCATGAACCCCACTCACAGCAGCTGATAACTAAGTGCCTAATTTAACAAAAGTTCAATAATCACAATGAGAAAGAGGCTCAAAGGATATGCATGTAAATCTTGTAAAAACTCCAGGTAGTCTCCTCTTTCTAGTGAGAGACTCTTTCAAAATCCTCAGCCAAGGAACATGGTCCAAATTTGGATGGTTGTTAAGGACTAGAAGAAAAGTGATTTTCTATCCGTCTCATCCCACTTCCAACTACAGACTCCCAATTATGACATTTCTTAGTTGTCACATACCTGTTTTAGTTATTCTATTACATTATGAATGTACAGGTCTATTATTAGAGTCATTGGAGCTAATTATTTGGAGTTAAGTAGCACCTCTCATATCCATTTTCTTGAATGGCCTAATTTATTTTCTCTGTGTCCTTTAAGTAGGAAGTAGGCAAAGGTCATTCAACTCATCTTTCTCAGAAAGACACTCTTTCACCACAGATGTGACACAGCAAACAAAGGGCTGTATGCATTCTAATTATAATAGATAACTGAGTTTGATTAGAGTTTTAATTGTTTGGACTCGGGCAAAATGTATACATTGTAACTCACGACACTTTTAGCAACTAGAATAGTAGTTAATGTAAACAGTCTGTGAATGGATGAAGAGATAGATCAACTGATCGTTCTAGTCAGTTTTTGACAGTATTCTACCAACCCTCAAGGATATTCTACCAACCCTCAAGGACAGTGCAAGTAAAAGTAGGGCTATTGTCAGACTATACCTCCAAATACAATGGCAGATGTGTTCCTCATCCAAAGATTATCTTTTGCCTCATGTACATGCATAGATTTAGATACAGTACCATAATAATAGCTTCAGAGAAATAGAGCTTGTCACCAGCCCCACTAGAAAAATATCCCTGCCTTTACAGGGATGCAGAAACATACATATATAGAAAGAAAGCGTTCTTTTCACAGCAAAACACAGGTCAGGGATGGAAATGTCCCTAGAATATTATTACAGTAAACTATGCTATGAGGAGAGACAGTTTTACAATAACTAGCTACATGGTACTTCATCCATCCATCTACTACAAAGACCCTGGGAATAGGTTTCCATGGTCTTTGTTTTTTTTTTTGTTTTTTTTTTTTCTGTTTGTTTTAATTTTGTAAAGGTAAACTATTTGTGTGTTCTATTTTTTTAGAGCACCATCCCTGGCATCATGCACTCTTCAGGCCCCTATATCACAGATGGTAGCTAGCAGTGGACATAAACTTATTCTAAGCCCCCAGAGACACAGAGGCTGTCCTGCTTTACCCAGGACAGTAGATGTTGCTTCTCCATGTGGTCACTGAGAGATCCAGGTATTATCTACAATTTGAGAGTAAGTCTACGAGTTTTGTGTTGTCAGGAAGCCAAAACACCATTTTTAGAAATCTCATATTAAGTTCAAATAAATTGACCAGAAATTAAATTTCATCCTTTCCATTCCTAACCTATCAGTCAGAATGATTATAGCTCATACTAAGGACAAATAAAGAGTTCCATGTGCTTAGGAGGGATAAGACAACGATATGGGGAGCTAAAGCTGGCAGCTGTGATGATCAAGAGCATCATAGTATCAGTTCTTCATCCTCAGGGTGCTGGCTTCAGGAAAATATGTTCTGCTCTCTACAACAGTGAGAGGACTCTCCAGGATTGTGGAGAGCCAAGCTTTGCCGCACTCTAAAGATGGCGCTGGCTTCTGCCTCTGGTAGGTAAAAGCTCTCAGTAATCAACTCCTTAATTGGTTGTGTATGTGCATCGGGCTCGCTTCTGCAGTTGTGGACTAATCTGCAGGCGCCATGTAGCTTGTCAGGATTGGCTGGCCATAGGCTATTTAATTGGCGGGCTGGGCTTCCCAAGAGTCAGAAGATTGTTCAAGGTTCCTAAATAAACTGCATTGAGAAGAGTCCAGTGTTGCGTCTTCCTTGCTGGTCGAGGCGGTCGCGACACAGGATGACCAGTCTTGGGTGTTACCAGGGCCAGAGGATTTCAGAGGTGTTTGGACACTGAGGAGTTATATTCTCTGTGCTGTGCAGAGCACTCAAACTCTTCCTTAGTCAAGCTCCCTCCAAATCTAATTTCTGTTTAGTTCCTTGCTTTCTCCTCACACCACTTCCCCAAACTGCAGCCATGAAGAACAAGTCTTCCTAGAGTCTGCACACACTGGGCTGTTCTTGCTTTTGGCCTGAACCCTTACCTCTTGCACCCAAAGTTCTTTGTTCTCCTTTCTATCTGAGCAGCTCCTTCAAGTCAACATTTAATACCATCTCATGGTGTTCGCCTGCCGGCCTCTTTCCATGGGTAAGACCAGTGTTTACCTCAGCCTGTGGAAGGCCATCAGAATGATGCTTGCTTATGAAGGAAGGAAGGAAGGGTGACAAGGGAACATGCTTCTTATGTAAAATATTGGGATTTCTAATGAAGCTCAGATACAGGTGATCTGAAGCATAAAGGAGGAAATAAATGGAGTGACTCCAAACTTTAGAAGAGAGATAATAATCTTTTTTTCCCCCTATGGCACACATTGCTCACTCAGGAACACATCCCCATATCTCTCTGCAGATCCAAGTGCTGTAATTTTCAATTTGCTCTTCACTGAAGGTGTTTTCATAATTGGGATAGAGTAAGAAAACTCCATGCTAACTGCCCTTAAAAGTCACCTTTTCACCTGGGCGATGCAATGGTCCAGGCTTTCAAAGGTGTCTGAATGACTTCTCCCCAGAGGGATCAAGCAGAAAGGGAATGCGCTTTGTAACACTACAGGGTTACTGACCTTCCATTGTACCCAATCTGCAAATGTCAAAGCCATGAGCATCTCTAAGGAGAAAAACTACTATTTAAAAGCAGATGTTTAAAATAGAGGGCCTTGAGAGTTGCCCTCTCCCCAGACACACTTGCCAACAATTCTGAAAAGCACTAAATACGAAAGATGAATCATGCCCCTGCCCTCTTTCCTTTTTAAGACTAAAACAGAATGCAGAATGAGGTTTAACCTTTGTTTACCCAGCTTAAGACTGAAGAGTCAATCCCCAAGGAAAAAAAATCCTAGAACAAGAGAAGACAAAATGGCCTAACACTGAAAAAAGAAAGTGGATGTACCAATGCCACAAATGGAGCTGGTGCCTGTGATTTTGAAATTCTGATTTTTGTGTGTTGGGGGTGGGCAGACAAAAGAGAGGTCCATAAGCAGGATGAACTTGATCCATTTGACAGATGGAAAAATCATCATCATCACTCTCATCATCTATGTTGGATGGACTCACAGAGGCTGTTATCAATTCACTGTTTCCAATGTAGGTGTATCATGAAGGACTCTTTGCTCATCTGAAAGTTTATCTGACTTGTTTATTCATTCAGCAGACAACTTTGGATGCCACATCGTAGCAGAGTGCTACTGAGGATGGGGCTTGTGAAGACCCATTAGCATCAGTGCTAAGTGAGTCCCCAGACTGGTGACTACAAAAGAATGGAGGACCTGACTGGAACACTGAACAGCAGAATCCTCGACTCTTGGGAAGAAGCTCCTCCCAGGGTCTACCTTGTTTGGATGAGAACCAACATTTAGGGTTGTATGAAAATCAGTACATTAACCGAGTAAGCACCAACACTGGGACTTACTCCCTGGGGTTGAGGCCACAGGCCCAGGGTTGAGGCCACAGGCCCAGGGTTGAGGCCACAGGCCCAGGGTTGAGGCCACAGGCCCAGGGTTGAGGCCACAGGCCCAGGGTTGAGGCCACAGGCCCAGGGTTGAGGCCACAGGCCCAGGGTTGAGGCCACAGGCCCAGGGTTGAGGCCACAGGCCCAGGGTTGAGGCCACAGGCCCAGGGTTGAGGCCACAGGCCCAGGGTTGAGGCCACAGGCCCAGGGTTGAGGCCACAGTGGGAAATGCTGCATGAGCATGTTCTGCTCTGGGCGCACTTTGGCAGAGGAGCCTGGGTCGCGCCCAGCTAGAGAAAGGGAGGCTTTCCCTGCTTCCAGCGTGGATGGAGCTGGGGATGGCAAATGGACTCCCTTTTTGCTTGTGATATGGCAAATGTATTTCCCAGGAGAGAAAGCTAATAAGAGAGAATCATTAAGATGCAAATCCTCTCTGAGGAGAAAACAAATGAATGAGGGATAAATGACTAACACAGAGACATTTCTGCAAGGCAGGATGGGCAGGAGCAGGAGCAAGAGGAGAGACAGGTAGGGAATTTGCATTCTGTCCTGCTGTATGTACAACACAGACCACATCCACACCTCAGTCATACTGGACAGCTGAGTTAGAAGTACCACCTTAGGGCAGGCATTGGTCACCTACTATAACAGCTATATAATAAATATTTACAAGAACAAGATAATAACATACACATTTGAAACCAATCATTCTAGGCTAACTGTCAAAAGAAAAATTTAAAAACAAAGAAAGAAAAACAACATGGATGACCTGATACCTTCCAACTGCTGGAATTTCTGGCACTAGCTACTGATTTCCAGACCCCCAGGGTAGTAATCTGTGAGTATCTGCACCCCTTTTCTACAATGCATGGTACTACCTACAGCCCATTCAGAGCCCCGTTCCTTGTAACATCTCTAGGTTACTGATAATGCAGCATGAATGCTGGGTAAACAGTAATTGTATTGTTTAGAGAAAAATAACAAAGGAAGCCTATGTTCACATCAATGCTGTTCCAAATATTTTCAATGCAACAGTTGGCTTGAGGCATAGGTATGGAGGCCTGATGCCCTCAAGTCACCTCCAGTGGCCTGAGGCAGCCATAGACAAGATTGAAGGAATAAGCCAATCCTGAAATCGTTACAGCCATCAGAGACTTGGTTCCAGAGCCATTTTCTGACCTCTGCCTTGCATGGTCACAAACGGTGTCCCCAGGACTAGTGTGATCAGTACCACCTGGGCACTAACTACAGCCGTAAGTCATCAGCCCCGCTCTGATCCTTCTAGAGCAGAAACTCAGAGTTGCCTGCCAGAGCCTCTTATTTTTTTTTCAGTGAGAGAAACAGCCTCCCTCCAATTCACGTACTACTCCTTAAAGGAAGCTTTTAGGGCAGGAAACGGTAAGCATGTCTCCTTTGTCCAAATGGAAAGGAAGCTTCATGGTTTCACGTTCTTGACTCCAGAAGATCCGTTGCATGTTTTCTTGCTTGCCTCATAGGCAGTTTTTGTGATACATCAGCTGAAACCAATATGGAAGCAATACAGCCTGCCTGAGCATAAATTGATCATGTAGAGAATTCCAGAAAACACTAAGAGCAATTCTGGCGAAGGAGAAATTTGTGGATGACAAGCTTGGTTTCCTTAATGGAAAACCAACACGCCTTTCTTCAGCAAATGGTGAGCAGTGGATTAAAAAGGCATTAAGCTGCCTCCTTTGCCATTTCAAGTGTGCATTCAAATTCAAGACAGCATTTAAAATATTAAAACATCCAGTGAGTTTATTACTAGCTCATTTAAAATGGCGACCATGAAAAATTTAGTTTAAGCTACCCAATAAAGGCTCAGGGGAGGCTTAAAAACACACAGAGAGATAACTGAATTTTTAAAGGGAGTTCCTTATTAACTTTTCCCCCTCATCTGTTACCATAGCTATTTTCCAGCTGTATAAACAGTCTGGAGAGTATGCCCTGAATGAATTCACCGTTCAGAAAACAACATAATTACAGCCATTCCAGCAAACCGAGTGCCAAAAAAGTTACAAATTAATTGAAGGTTAGCATTGAAAATTAAATCCTAGTCAGCTTGAAGTCATCTTTTAGGCTCCTTCCTATAGAATTAAGCAGGGAATTCACTCCATATCAGTTTGGTTGACAGAGTTCCAAAGATCAGGTGGACAAATGGCCTTCTCTCCAACCACCACTTTCCTGTGATCTGATATTGCTAATTTCAAGGGAAGCCTGCCAATAGTATCTCACAACATGCCGCCTATGATTTATGCAAGACGTGGGAGCACTTCCTCCTCTCCTCTAAGTGTCTAGCGATTAGTAAAATATCAATTCATCTTGCTGTGAACTATTTTGATTGAGGCTGTTGAGACATATTATCAGATTTTACTTTTTACTTTTTATTGTATTACTTTTTCAGATTTGCAAAAACATTTGTAAAAATGGTACAAAGAATCCATGTACAACCTTTATCCAGATTCCCTAAATGTTAGCATATGTCAAATATTAATTAGTGTTAACAAGTTCAATTATCAAGACCAGGGAGTTAATATTAAAATTCAGTCATTATATAATTGACAGAGTTTATCCAATTTCACCAGTTGTCCCCTGAATGTCCTTTCACTGGTCTAAGATTCCCAACAGTGTTATACCTGGCATTTATCATTTTTTCCCTTATTTCCTCTATTCTGATGGGAGCATCTAAGGAGTTCCTCCACAGTGCCCAGAATGTGGCATGATTCAAGGAGTCAGAAATACTATTACACAATAATACTATTGTGGGTGTCTTTCAAACACCCACAATTTAACATGAAATCAAAATAAAACCCAAAGTTAGACATTGGAGTATAAACTAGGAAATAAATAAGCAACATCATTCAGATTTGGAAAAAAAAAACTAAACAAAACAAAAACAAAAACAAAAAACTTTAATGGAGATGAACTCAACTTAGAGGGTCTTTCCTTCCAAAAAGTAATCATTCATGGCTGAGAGATATAACCAGAGGATTTATGTGCCATTTTCAGATTCTTTTTGCTGTTAATGTTCTTATCTCTATCACTTAAAAATTGAATGATAAACAGCCAGGGTTCTGCATGTAACCTATAACAGAAACTGGGGGTCAGCTGTGAAGCTTACCTGAGGATTTAAAACAAGCAGGCCCTTCCAGATGTCAGTTACAAATCCCCCGTTGACAGTGAAGAACTCACCAAACCACATATTAAATCAAAGTTCAGAGGCTAGTTACCATTTGAGGAACTTTCTCTTGTTGGACTGCTTTGAAACAAAATGTAAGAGAACATCCTATGAAACACCTGGCAGAAAGTCAGAGAGTTAGGCTTGAGGTATTTCTGCATACCAACTGCTCTCCATTTATTTCATTTCTTCAGTATCGCCTTTCATCTCCACATTCACTCACATCCATATTCCACTGGATTTCTAGACTCTTGGTTTCGGGACACCATTAGAGGTATATAGTCCAGCCCAGCATCTGACACACTCTTCCCTTAAGACATCTACCGGATACATGGAGACTTTCAGCTCATGGGGGCTACCTAGCTTGAGGAGAGCCTTCTGCACAGAACCTCAGCACCCACCCAGCCTCACCTTTCAACCCTGACTTTACAGACTGTTTCAAAGTGACCTTCTCCTGTCACTCACAGTAGTTCATCTCTATCTTCTGAAAGAATGTTTCAGAAGTGACATGAAGTGGCCTCAGTCTAGTCTCATGAGGAGCAGCTGTCACCTCAGGAAGACTACTAGCACTTGTCCATGGGTCACACGTGTTGTCTCTTGCTGGGCTTTCAGAGTTAGTACACTTGGTTATTTACAACTGTGACACTATCTCTCAGTTTCTTCTTCTTCTTCTTCTTCTTCTTCTTCTTCTTCTTCTTCTTCTTCTTCTTCTTCTTCTTCTTCTTCTTCTTCTTCTTCTTCTTTCATGTACAAAAGCCTAAGAATTGGGGTCCTAAGAATATAAATCTATATTTATCTATTTTGGCCTCCCCTTCATTATATTTGATGCATGGTTGTAGCCTGCTGTTAGCTTTTGGACAGTGAAGCAAATGCATGAGTTCTCCAGCTTTTCTTGCTACTTACCATCAGAAAAGTAAGTCGTTCTTATCTTTTAGCAAAGCCACCACTTAAAATAGTGGGAAAATGGAGCCAGTGTCAGAAATACAAGTATAGTCAATTCTCTGAAAGCAACCTTTGCTTTGTTAAGTACCACATGTTGTTTTGGAAGTAATGATTTCTAATGTACTCCTCTATCATTCACATCTTACCACTTCTGTGCATCAAGATAACCTACATTTTACCAAGATAACCTAGATGTTGAAAGCTTGGTTGGCTAGATCTAAATCCTCTCTTTGCTTAAAAACAGAATGGAAAGGCCTAGCTTGGCACCAGTCTGGGAAATTCAGGAAATGTTGTACACATTTCAATTGCTCCACTCACTGAGGTCAGAATTACATCAGTCAGCTACCGATTCCCACCATCACTAAAGACGGCTGAGTTCTGGACCAACCTGAAAGGCAGAACCCAGGTTCACTCCTGATACTGTATATAATGGTTTCTTTTCCATTGCTGTGATAAAATACCCTGGCAAAAACAAGGGAGAAAGAGTTTATTTTGGCTCTATCTAACTATTTCATAGAGACAGAGTCCATCATGGTGCATAAGAAGAGGAAATATGCAGGGAAGTCATGGTGGCAGGAGCATTAACTAATCTGGTCACCTCACCTCTAACAGAAAACAGAAAGAAAGAACACAAATGGAGTCAGCCTATAAAACCTCAGAGTGTGCCCCTAGTAACACACTTTCTCTAGCAAGGCTCCACCTCCTAAAGATTCCTTAACCTCTGCAAACAACACCGACAGCTGGGAACCAAACACATTCAAACCACAACACTTAATAATAGTAAAGTTATCATCATCATCATTATTACTAATTTTGAGACCAGGGCTTCACTCTGGAGTCCCTGGATGTCCTGGGATGTCCCCCGTTAGCCTTCCAAGTACTCGGTAGTGTCCATCACATTTTATTTTTCTTTTAATTTAAAAAACATTCTATACATATCAGCTTCACTTGTTTTCTAGGATAGTCTCTTGACACCTTGTTTTTCTTTTTATATGTGAGTCTTTTCAAAAAGAAGGTACAACTTTTCTCACCAAGAGCCTGTATTATGGCTTTCAGTCCACAAAACTTCAGGGGTCTCTAAGAGGTTATATTTACTTCCTAGGGTTAAAAAATACATTTTTTAAAAATATTTTTCACACTGTAAATCACCAGTAATCCACCTACATTCCATATTCTCAGTTTCTGCCTAGGAATACAAAATATTGAATAAAATACCTATCATATAATATATATATAATATATGATACATATATACACCTATTTACAGTATATGCAACAAACTGACACACACACACACACACACACACACACACATATATATATATATATATATATATATATATATATACACATACACATTTGCTTACTCATATAATGGACTTTTTCATTCATAATAAAACCAAAATGAAAATATAAAACACTCATGGTACAACTTTATGCTCTTTGGAAACTAATTGTAACCACTTTGTGCAAATCACCCGAAGGGCAGAAGTGAGGGATGCTTTTCTTAATTAGTGCTATGGGGCTGGATTGAACCAAAGATCTTAGGGCTAATGCTAATGAGTTGTTAGCTAATATTGGTAACATGATTGTAGATTTTTAATTTAAAAGCTCTTTGCCAATGCGAAGTACGGGGGTTTCAGATTTCCTGTGCCATCTGGCCCTCTACATAAGGTAGCAATTTCAAAAAGTTTAGAAAAAAAAATGATAGATAAACAGACAGATAGAAAATGTATTTCTTTGCTTTCTATTTCAAAGCCTTTTTTCCCCTCAGCGATCTACGGAAATGTTATTGCGCTCCTTGCTCGGAATGTGGCAAGCACCGATCACGCTGGAGTAAGGAACTAAAGCACAAGCGGCGTGTGCCAGTGCGTGAGCCACCCTGGGCAACACAGACGGAAGGATGCTGAACCAGTCCCTCGCTTACTGGCCGGCTATCTCCTGCAAGAACCCGACACAGGATTCGTCACAGTGACGGCATCTGTTTACTTAATACTTACCTCAAGATCACCCTTCGTCCCCTCTTGACATTTCACTTTCAGGGTAACCAGATAAGACAGGACCTAACACAAACTGCATTCAAAGGGAGGGGACACCGAATGGCAAAGTTTAAGCCTTTCTTCATGGTTTAATGTCATCGCCATGACCCACAACCTGTCTCCAGCAGCCTTGTCCCCATGTCAGAACACACAAGTTGGCAACATGTGGACAAGGCCTCAGATGTAACAAGAACTCACACAGGTGAGTGCTTTGCTTAACATCACCCCACTGAACCTTCTCTCAGGTTTTGACCCTTGAGAAATACGCTTCCTCCCTTGGCAAACAAGTCAGGAGGGACAGAGAGATGGGAATGTGAAGTAAACTCCTGGTGTCAGAAAGGTGCAGAAGGCCTTTCATCACATAATATTTTATTTATTTTGCTGTTTGAGTGGGAGAACACCCCACTTCCTGCTTTGTTTTAAGAGAACATGGTTAGCTATCAACGAGCACACAGCCATTCCCCCAGTTGGCTGTGCTCTTCTTTGTATAACATAAACATTAGTATCTTTGGGGACCCAGGGACTTTCAGTGAGTCATTTTAAAACCAAGAGGAGAACTGGAACGATGGCTCCATCAGAAAAGTGTTTTCTGGGCGAGGATGGTGGCCTGAGATTGCAGCGCTCACCCCCCTACACACAAAAGCTGTGCACAGTGATGTGAAACTGGAATACTAGCGCTGGGGAGCCAGACAAGCAGATTCCTGGAGCTTGCTGTCCAGATGGCCCGTCTGATCTGTGAGCACGATTCAGTGAGACCCATTCTCAAAAAAGTAAGGTAGATAGTGAGTGAAAAAAAAATGCCCTTCCCATTTTCAAATTAAAAAAAAGAAGAAGTCTGACTTATCATGATCTGTTTGTTATTTTCTGTCTCATGCCTTTCTCATCTCAAATCCTACCAGCCAAGAAACATGAGGAGTCTATAAAATCCTCTGAGAAAACCAACAGTAATTCGGCTGTATATTTATTGTATCCCTGGCCACCTGAGCCAGGCGGGGCTGAGCCACCCTACCACATCTCACGTGCTTCCTTTCGTTCAGCACTTGCTGTCTGCTTGCTGTGCAGTAGTTAGAGGACAGAGCCCCAAGCGTGCTGCACAGAGGGCTGGTCCTTCTGAATCATTACTCCGCCTTTTTCTAAGCGATGAAGGATGTGTAGAGGACACATAAAACTTTAGTCAATAAGTCCATTATTATGATTGGCTGAAAACCATAAAATGCATCCATCAAGCCATTGTGCTACATCTTGTGTTAAATCATGGTGATAAATAGTCCTTTATCCGTGATGTCACCCACTAATCTATTCCAAAAACTATTCGCCACCACCATTACGCACCACTCATGTGCTTGCCAGCTTGCTAAAAAATAAATATACAAATAAAAGCTTCTATATGATTAAGCCAGACTAGACTGTGCAGACACGAATACGGTCTGTTATTTTTGTGTCATATTACGAAACAATTGATTCTTCGGTTCCCAAAGTTATCTCAAGTGTGCAGTGGTGTCCTCAATGCTCAGCTCTAGGCGTTGGCACTCAGGTACTTCTAATTGTTTATAATTTACATTGGAGCTGGACTGAGTCCATTTGTACTCATGCTGATTTGTAAGTACTGGATGACATATTTTTGCCACCTTGCTCAAATTCAATAGGGTTGAATTTAATCCTATTGACAAGCCTTTCACATAGAAATTTAGTGTGGAATGCCTTAATATTCTCAGGAGTTATGTAAAAAGACATGTGGCAGTTGTTATCAGCATGTTTGGGATTTAGGCTTGATTTTATACAAAATGTTCTCATACAATTAGGCATTTCTTGAGCTCTTAGAAAATGCTATTTATTAAAGAGGAAATTAAGATAAATGTGCAGACATCTTAAACTCCAGTCAATATATATTAAACTGTTTTAAACACACCCATCAACCATGTACACACACATACACACACTACATATACACACTCACTACACACAGAAACATACAACCATGATATCCATAGGGAGCTTTCTCTCTCACACATGAATGCATGTATCAGACACATTGTGGTTCTCTTATCAACAATAAATTAATAAATATAAGTGACCTCATTTTCTCTACTCAGAAACAGAGATGAGCTACAAAGTTAAATACAGCCTTTTCACTGGAGTTTCATTCATGTTAGCCTGATAGGTCTAACTTAATTTTAGCTTTAATTCAAAGAATTGGGAGAACTGGTTTTTGCTGAGCAATATAACAGTGGTGTTGCAGCTTCTTTGTTTTCTCTAGTCCCATATGAGATGGCTGGCTTACACAGAAGAAATGCTCAAACACGCAAATATAAACCACTCAGACTTAAATGAGTTACATCCTACATCCATCTGCTCTGCTTGCTTATTTAATTTTGTTAAAATTTTACTTTTTTGATGGACACATGGGAAACTGTTTGCTAATATGTCCACTGGAGAGAAACAGTAACCCAGTTTTTACTAAAGGTTTAGTTTATACAACTATGGATCACAGACAAATAGACAACAGAAACAAATCACGTTTTAAAGCAGTGGCTTTATCCTTTGTTGCTCTCCTCTCAGTCATCAACACTAATAGAAACCAAAGGAGTTACACATTGGAGAGGAAAGAGCAGTTCTAAAATGGAACACTCTTTAGCCACTCTTGACGGAAGTTTGGCTTCAACTCAATACTCAAAGCAAAATACTTTCCAGCCATACCCAGCCTAGAATTCATTGTCACAACTGGTGTCTAAGGAACAGATTAGCCTCTACCTCCAGGAGAAGCCGATGGGTCTTCATTCCAGTTCATTGTCCAGCTACCTGTTTTCTTCTCTCCTCCTCCCTTCCCCCTCTTTTCCTTTCTCCCCACCTCTTATAAGTTCTTTGCTTTCCAGCCCTTTCTTTTATTGTTGTGACTATAGTTAGCACTGAGTAGAAGCATATTTGAATAACTTGTAAACATCAAAATTATTCTGTTATCACTCTTGAGGCATACACACACACACACACACACACACGTCCACACACACACACACACACACACACACGTCCACACACACATACACACACACACACACACACACGTCCACACACACACACGTAGGTACTCGGCCACTCCTCTCACTCTCACCTCACATCATATTCTGACAAGTCCCTGAATCTTCACTATTGTATAGTTACTGTTGTTCTCACCACCTTTTTGCTTCCTGGTGGGTCTGTAATTGTTATCTCATCCCTAGAGCAACATCAGGATCACTCAATAAATTGATTGTCAAGGGATATTTGAAGAACAGAACAGCTTGAGCCCTAGAAGCCAAGTGCCTTATGGCCTCCAGCCCAGAAAAAGGAAGCAATGGGGATGAACAAGCCTCATCCCATTCCTCTAACACACAGGTGGGAGGTCAGAAAATGGATTTCATCCTATTTCTACTAAAAAACAGCAAACAGGGATACAAAGATGATTACAGAGTTAAATAAAACCTCCTTTGGCTCTTCTGGGACTCAGATGTCAGACTCGTAGATTTGGAGAGTTCACTCCAGCCTTTCGGATGTGCAGCCTTTAAGATGTGCATGCAAATTCCCCCTTCTGTACAGATACACTATGTCTGGTCTATGCAGCGACGAGGCGGAGGCAGGGGTTCCTCTAGAGCTGAAGCTCACCTCAAAGATCGTGCAAGTGCTGGATGTTCCGGCTTTCAACTTCAAGACTGATTTTTTTCGGAATCCTGCTGAGGGAACCCTTTCTATTTTGGTAGTGTCTATGAGAAGAATGCTGCTGCCTTGTTAGCAGAGAGCCTGAGGGGAGCGGGCTCTACCTTTCAAGTTGTGTCTGAGTAACGGCCATGATTATACGTAATGAAGAAAGATCAAGACCATAGAGACATTGTTCCATTTGGCTAACATTTCTGTCAGGACATCATTGCTTTGATCAATGCGAGGTAACCCAGGCAAGTGTGGGAGATGCGATTAGTCCAGAGCCAGTTCTGCATTCGGTCAAAAGAATAATCTTCAACCTGGTAAAATTTACCTTGCTAATCCTGTTTTACAAAAATGAAAAGAAATCCTTACAGGCATTAAGAAAGTTAAAAACAACAACAAGAAAAATCACTCAATATAAATCTATTGTCCGTACTTTGAAAAAAGGAAATCGTGTTCTTTTTCAGAAGAATGCTCAGTATAAGACAGTGCTCAAGAGCAAGGATGAGATCATGATACTATTTGTGTACATGAAAAAAATATCTGAACACCCTTATCTCTCCTGATCTCATGGTACAGATACACAACCGTAGCTTTACTTCAACAAACGTTTATTAAATAAACTGCAGGTAGTAGTGGTGCATCTGGGCCTGTGATCAAGTCACCACAATGTCAAAAACACCACAGTGGCTCTGGAGAAATTAACTGTACCCACAAGCACATGTAATGAATTATTCCCTGCTTGTAAGGACAGTGACTGAAGTTTGCTGGGCCAGTATCCTTTTGGAAAGAGAAAGAAAGAAAGAAAGAAAGAAAGAAAGAAAGAAAGAAAGAAAGAAAGAAAGAAAGAAAGAAAGAAAAGAGGAAAGAAGAGAAACCACCAAAACTTAATTTTAAATGAACAGGCCAAGTAGAGGCACAGGTAGACAAAATTCACAGACAGATTATTGGACTAAGTTCTAACTTAGGTATACTTGAAAAGTTTAATTATATACTAGCATCACTCTTGTGAAAATGCTGCAGAAAATAAAAGTGTGAAGTGGGAAAATCTAAAAGGCATAGCTGAGCTCAAATACACAGGCGTTTGTGACCCCAAAGCACGATGGTCTGGGAGCTGTGTGGCTACTACTCTGAGGCTGAGGACACCATGGAAGAGGTTAAAAAATTCTTGCTTCTCTGAAGAAGTGAAGACTAAGAAAACCAGATGCATGTCAGGTGAAAACCAGACTAAGAAACAAGAGACTGGAAGGAAGACAGCTCTGACAATTGCTAGCTGCTAGATGGCAAGAGGCCCAATACACTGTTTCCTTTTAGCCCCTCACATTCAGAACCACTCAAGGTGAGGGGCAGAGAGCAGCCGATTAGAGCCAGGGGAACATCACAAAATACATCTCCATGCTGATAATGGTTTGGAGAGTGTAACTTCCACCCACAGCCAGGTAGGCCTAGGTATAGTACTCTGGGCTAGGCACATATGCCTGCCATCTAAGTAGGAAGGGGTACGAGTGATGAAAATGGTGGCCTCCGTGCAGAGGCAGGCTTCCCTGCTCATGCTAAGAAGGCAGGCCAGTGGTTCCTCATCATGGCTCACAGTCAGGCCTAAAGCAAAATCTAAAAACAACTAAACCACATATGTTTACTCTATCTCTAAAGCACTCCGAACAAGCCACTCACTCCTGGTAGGAGCCAGATAGTAGGTGAGCAAGCAGCAGGAAGACTTCTCTAGTGGCATTTCCTGTCGTGGTCATTTTCCCAGCAGTGAGCTCTACCTAGAGCCATTATTCATGTGGAATTTGATACATAGGAGGCCAGAAGCAGTAGACACAGCCACCAGACAGCACAATCAATGAACTATTTTGACAGGTGGAGACCCCGGATAGACAGAGACGCTACAGTGTGCAGTAAGCAACACGACTGCAGAAAGAGAGAATGACACCACAAACCTGCACAATCACAACCTCAAGACACTGCTTCCGAAATAGACGAGAGCAAAAATGGGCAGCCAAGAAACCAAAATAATAACAACATACCCAAATGAAATGAAAAGAGGCTTCATTATTACTCACCTTAAATAATCATATTTACAACCACGAAAGTGACAAAAACATAAATAATATTCTAAGTAAGTAACAAGGGCAGAGTGGCTTTCTAAAGAGTGGATAAAAATGAGAATGGGCATCTATTTGAAAAGAACCTAGTTAAAATTTGAGACTGTGAAAAACAGCACTTACAAGAAATAATAAAAATAACTAACTACATAACCAGGAGACTAGCTAATAGAAGAGTTGTTGATCTGTGTGATGTAACTCTGAAGTAGTCAGGAATACAGCACATAAAGAAAAACCAGACAAGAGGGATCCCAGGCATGGTATAGCATGGTGACAAGGGAGATAAAGAGGAGGAGGATGCCAGGGGACATGGGAAAAGGGAAAAGACAAAAGAGCAGAAACAGAAACCACACCAGCAAGAGTGAGAGCACGAAGCGGTGCTTTATCTGCTCCTGCAGACAAGGCTTCCCACGTCCCACACGGAAGAGGGCAGTTCCGTAAGAAATGACACCATGGGCTTACACAATGGATGCAAAAGCCTGAACCAGCACCATGGAAGGGCTTGTCTTGTATCCAATGACAACAAGATTTTGCTAGCTATTGAATTTTTAAAGAAAAAGTAAAGGGAAAAGAGAAAAATTATTCTCAACCTTTCAGCCAGGTTGGAAAGAGTCAGTATACGAGACAGAACATGCTTACTAGAGACAGCTAGGACAATCTCTCCCGCCTCCTGCGCCTTTTCCTAACCCACACATGCACACTTGTACACGCAGTGTGTGAATACTAGCAAGAAATTATTTATATATTAACAAAATCAGTATTAAATTTTTAAATCAGGAGAGAATTCTAAAGCTAAACTGTCAAGTATTACCAATAAATCTTTATATTATCTTCTATTAAGGACAATCATTATCTCATTTTCATCAAAGAGCCTCTTTTCTATTAGGAGGTAAGGAGAAGCTATTTCCAGAAGGAGAAACGGTTGCATCAAGTGGGCTGGATAAATGGCAAAATCCCCAGATGGTAAGAAACTAAGAGTGGCCACCAGGAACAGAGCATCCTAACAGAGAGCAGAACAATGTATGTATCTGGGGTAGTCAGGCAGAGGGAAGCCAGAGTGATTTGCCGCAATAAAGGATTACAGCTGAAACAAAAATGCCAGCAGACAAACAGAGTATAAAGAACCTGAAGAGATAGGGTGCTAAAACTTAAGAAAGTGAGAACAGAAGAGAGGGGAGGTGGAGGAAGGGAGGAGAGAAAGAGAGGAGAAAGGAGAGAGAGAGAGAGAGAGAGAGAGAGAGAGAGAGAGAGAGAATATCACCTGCACTTGGGAAAGGTGACTGGAAATGGCTGGCCCTGGTGAACTTTGTTTTGGCAGAACAATTGCTGTTGGTAATTTTAAAAATGAAGTTAGGTTCCAAGTTAATTTTAAGAATGACCCAGGCTTTTTGTTGATTAAACATCAGATGTCTTTTGCAGCTTTGCAAATAAGAATCACACTTGCCTAGAGATTAAAAGTCTTGGTATAGTTTTTTGCTGTGCTGGGACAATATGGGAATGAATAATGAAATGGAAGTTAAGGTTTCTGAATGTTCATGAGAATAAATCTTTATTTTCCTAGAATAAATAGACTAGTGACTTTTTCAAGACTTAGATAATTGTTTCTAAACGAAGGAATGAGCATCAAGAACTTAGCGTGTTAACTCAGGCTGGACTTTGAGGAGACCTTTGGAAGTATTTAAAAAGATAGAGCAGCAAAACAGTGAGGCAGAGATGAAGCAAGCATGCTTTCTGATCTGTCATTTGCACTGTATCTGCTGGTTACTTGTGTTTCAGTCCTGACCCTATGATGAATTAATATCACCTTTATGAGAATCCTTATTGAGTAACCACAGGATAAGTACGAGGCAGTAGTCACCAATATACTTTGGAAATAAATTTGTTTTAGTGTTGATTTAGAATTATAATCTCACACTTGCTTCACTACTAGAAATATTTTTGGCTATCCTTTCTAAATAATTGATTTAGTAAATGAGGTTCTTAGTTGGTACACATTATTTTCCAAATTGTGGATGCTGGTAGGAGCTAGAGAGCTCTTTTGGGGATATGTCTTTGCTTAAAATAATCGTCAGTGTAGATAGGAGACACTCACTGTCCCCTTAAGCAACTATATTTAGATTTAAAAGTGAGAACTGCTTGATTCAAATATGAGAGAGACTCAAAGAATGCCAGTCTGAGCTATGCTGTTCTCCAGGAGGGGCTATGAATGCTGAGGTTTTTGAAGAGGCATTTTGTATATTGCATTATTACTCACCTTGCAAAGTGCACCCAGTGGTCCTGGGCTTTCCCTGCAGCTAGATTAGCTCTTAGAAAGGTATGGCTGTATTTGAGATGAATTTTGTACATCCTTATGCTTGGATGTCGGCACAGAGAAGTAAAAGGAAGCCAATTTCTATTTACGCAGATCAGGTTTGATGAGTTATATTATGGACCTACGGTTAAATCTTAGTTCTGCTACTTACTTACAAGAACTTACAAGTTCTGTGGCTTTAGGTATATTATGTCAAGTTTATGAGGCTGTTTCCTGCTCTGTAGATTGGGCATTAATAAAAAACATACCTTCTTGGTGGATTGTGAGAGGCAAAAGCTGATTTTGACAGGTATTCCTATAGGTAGGCATGGCAGGGATAAAATTTCAGCTTGCTGTCACCATTAGCACATGCAGCAGCAGCACAGCTATGAAGCCTCACCCAAGTGGTTCTTCCTCTTCTGCTGTTTTTCCCATTCATTCCTCCAACAAACTGATATTAAGCCCCTATTGGAAGCAAGTCTCTTGCAACATGGAGTAGTAAGCTGAATTGCACTAACTTGTACAGCTATGGGTGAACGAGATAAAGCCTCATGACTAGAGTCAAAGTTCTCATTGTTACTGAAGGGACAACCCACTTTTGTTGGATTCAATATTTGGACATTTTAGAAGGTGGGATCTAGATGGTGATAGTAGGTCATTGATTTTATGTCACTGGAGGTTATGCCTTGTTCTGGTCCTGTCCCATGTATCTACTTCTGTTTCCTGGCCAGCACAACACCATACTGCCAACCAACATGAGGTGAGCAATTTTACCTGTCTATATACTCTTATCCTGTGAGGTACTGCCTAGTCCAAATCAATGGAGGAAATCAATCATGAGCCAAAACAAACTGTTCCTTCTTCAAATAAATAAACAAATTAAATATGTACATCACTCACATACATAAATACGTACATACATACATACATATATACCTTACATACATAATCTCATTCACTCTGCTCCTTGTGTGACCTTAAAGCTGGGAACTTATAAATGACAATTTTGGTTTCATTGCCTTGTCTCCCCTGTCCTGCTCCTTCTGGCCCCGTTTCTGTACAGTCCCTGGGATTACAAACATGTTAACAGAAAATATGGCAGCCAAGAGCTATGTTCACTTTACGGTGTTGCTTCTCTTAATTAATCATGAAATTTGTTATTGGAAAAAATTAAAACTTTTTAAATTTTTTTATTTTATTTGTATTAATTACAGTTTATTCACTTTGTAGCCCAGCTGTAGGCCCCTTCCCCATTCCCTCCTAATACCACCCTCCCTCCCTCTTCTTCTCCTATGCCCCTCCCCCAGTACAATGATAGGGAGGTCCTCCTCCCCTTCCATCTGACCCTAGTCTATCAGGTCTCATTAGGACTGGCTTCATTGTCTTCCTCTGTGGACTGGTAAGGCTGCTTCCCTCTCAGGTGGAGGTGATCAAAGAGCCAGTCACTGAGTTCATGTCAGAGACAGTCCCTGTTCCCATTACTAGGGAACCCTCTTGGAAACTGAGCTGCCATGGGCTACATCTGTGCAGAGGTTCTAGATTAACTCCATGCATGGTCCTTGTTTGGAGTATCAGTCTCACAGAAGACCCCTGTTCCCAGATTCTGTTGCTCTCCTTGTGGAGCTCCTGTCTCCTCCAGATCTTTCTATCTCCCTCTTCTTTCATAAATTTCCCTGCACTCTGCCCAACTTTTGACTATGAGTCTCAGCATATGTTTTGATACTCTGCTGGGTAGAGTCTAAAAGATGCTCAAGTGTACAAGGACATTTGCTCAACCATGTTCATAGCAGCTTTATTTTTAATAGCCAGAAGCTGGAAACAACCCAGATGTCCCTCAATTGAGGAATGGTACAGAAATTGTGGTACATTTACACAATGTACTGCTTGGCCATTAAAAACAAGGAAATCATGAAATTTGCAGGCAAATGGTGGGATCTAGAAAAGATCATCCTGAGTGAGGTATCCCAGAAGCAGAAAGACATGCATAGTATGTACTCACTCATAAGTGGATATTAAACATATAATATAGCATAATAATACTATAATCTGTACACCTAAAGAGGCTAAGCAAGAAGGAGGACCCTAAGTAAGATGCTCAATCTTCATTCAGAAAGGCAAATGAGACGGACATTGGAAGAGGGAGAGAACAGGGAACAGGACAGGAGCCTGCAACAGAGGACCCCTGTAAAACTAAAGCTTTTGATAGAAAGAATGTGTGCTTCTGTGGAAGCTAACAGAGTAGATGAGCTGTCACTAAGAGCAGATGCATGAAGCTGTCCAATGGGATGAAACAGCTTGGTGAGAAGTGGAAAGTTGAATAGAATCACAAAACAATGAGCCAAATCTTTACAAAAAAGCTACTCTCCCTTCCAATGTAATGTTTCAGGTTTGATACCCTGAAGCATTCCCCCTGGATTCCACAGCATCCAATAGAGCAATATCCGCCCTTCGTTTGACAGTCCCTAAAATTCACATCTAAAATGAACATAACCATGAGATCTTTTTCTTCAACTAGAAAATGAAAAAAAAAAAGATTGCTCAACATCATAATAATTTGAATAACAGCACTCAAAAGGAAATAAAAGGCTCAATCTACTTTTAACTAGTTTAAGCCCACAAAAAAGAAAAAGTAAGAACTAAAAACATGTTAATCTTGTTATCTGCATCTATTCTATCTCAGCCACATAAAGTTTGTTTCCCATTGCTTTAGTGAAAGTGGAAATTGAATTTCTTTCCGAAAGTTGTGTGTCAAGAAGCACTATGCTGGAAGTTGGGCTTCTGAGACTGAGCCATGCTTAACTCTACCACCAAGTCTGACTACTTCATCGAGTTGGGTCAGTTTTCTGTCAACATGAGGCTGCTGAATTGAGCTACTGGTCAAGGTCTTTGAACATCAAATGATGACTGCTTCTGCATGGATTTATGGTATCTGCTCTTCCCTCTTTTGTGCTATAAAAATAATCACACATGATGCTTAAATAGTCATAGGTAAGGAATTGTTTTGTTTTTTGTTTACTCTTTTTTCTTTTTTTTTAAATTTTACTTATTTTTATTTTTTACAGTTTATTCACTTTGTATTACGATTGTAGCACCCTCCCTCATCTCCTCCCGGTCTTACCTTCCTCCCATAGTCCACCGAAAAGGGGAGTTCTCCTCCCCTACCATCTGCCCCTAGCCTATCAACTCTCATCAGGACTTCCTGGGTCCTATTCCTCTGTGGCCTGGCAAGGCCATCCCAACAGGCGGAAGAAATTGTTTTAATCAATGGTTCCCCAAGTAAGGGCCATGAGTGGTAGATTTCCAAACGGTTTTTATAATAGAGTATATGTTTTCAGCTTCATTCTACATAGACACATGTACATACATAATACCAGTAATATACTTAGATTGAAAGACTTATAAGTCAATATCCTTTGAACTGCCTTCTACATTACCAAGTACATAGCAGTCCTGCTTGTGGTTTAGTGACACCAACCGTTATTACTCAACGGGTCAGCAAATATTTTTCAGTTTTGTTGGCAAATATGAATGGCTATCTTATACCTTCAAATGTCCTATGACAATTTTTCTATATGCCTTCATATGTAGTTTTCTCACTGGAGAAAACAAAACAAAACTTCTAAGTTTCAGGATTGAATCTACAGCACTCTTCATTCTTCAGTTGCTTTGACTTAAGTTTCCACCTTGGAGAATCACGTTCCTTGAGAATTCTTAGCTGTAATGCCTCATATTATTTTATCATTTGAATGACAAAACTATAGTATGAATGTAATAGTTCTTCAGTAGGTATTTTCTAAGAATTTTTTCCTCTATAAAAATCGTGTGATGGGGCTAGAGAGATGGGCCTGTGGTTATGAGCAGTGAATGTTCTTTGAGAGGACTTGGGTTCAATTCCCAGCTCACAACTGTCTGTAACTACAAGATCTGATGCCTTCACACAGACATACGTGTGTAAGGCAGGCAAAACAACAATGCAGATAAATAAAAATAAATTTTAAAACTTGTGTGACATTCAAGAAAGGCTACAAGATCCAGAATTATCTTTAACATTAGATAAATTTCGTAAGGTAAGCGTTAAGTAGACATATCAAAGAAAAAGTAAATTCTGCTTCAAAAACAGAGGAAAATTATTATTTTTCATTGTGAAGGCCAAGGCATATTCCTGTAACCCAGCTATAAGCCCCTGAATTTTATCTCCTTTGTCCTTAGCAATACTGTACTGGCTTGGGATCCCATTAACAATTATGCACTCTCCAGAAAAACATTTGTTCTTACCTATAAAAATCATATCCATTTCTGGCATACTCACATGCCAATCAAATATTTTGCCTTAGAGTTTCCTCCCTTCAATGCTCCTTTCAGGTGTTCCAAAGCCAGAATTACATTATATAAGTTATCTAATAAACCCAATTCTGTTCCAAATATCCCAGCAGGCTGCCCTTTTCCCATAATGTCATCCAGATGGCCTTCAACCCACATGGAGCTATTAGACACGCAATAATATTCCTAAAGTTCTTCTCCCTCAACTCTCTCTTCTATGTTCCATTTTTTCCTACAGTCTCACTTGCTAAGAAGAGATAGAGAAAAATCTTTGCACAAGTCACAGGCATAAACACAATCTCAGCTATCTGTGCTGTATGAATACCAGCACTATTCTCCTATAGAAATAATGAGGGGAAAAAAGAATTGGCTTATTGGATACTGTCATCCAATAAGAAAAGGCTACAGGGTATTGCATGAATTTTACCAAATAAACGGTTTAACCTACCAATCAACTTTCCAGTTACATCAAACATAGGTGGGTGCCAAGGGATCCATGTTCTCACATCATAAATTCATTTTTCACAAATAGTGATTCTTTATCATGATAAAGCAGACAAAAAAAATATAAGGCATCACATAGTGCAGGTTCAGCAAGGAGCACTGTGGGCCATGAGAATGAGACGAAGAAGTGCTGGGCACACAATCTCGCTCCTCAGGCTCATTTTGACCAAAATGAAGACAGATGAATGCTGTGACAGTTCAAAACCCTTCCAGACCTGTGTTTCTCTATGTAAAGGAATATGTTTGGCCAGACGAGTTTGTGAAATGTCAGTAGTTAGTGAGTTATACCTAACAAAATCTGGAAGCCTCCAGGGTTTCTCTTCTTTGCCTGTGGAGGGCTTGAAAGGCAAACGTTCATCTTGAGGTTGCTTGACAGCAGCAAAAGTCCTTTCTGCATTCACACCCCTTGATGGGAGTACAGGGACTTCCAAGAAGGCCAGTGTCTACACATGCAGCAGGTCACAGAGGCAGGGCCCAGTGCAAGGGCACAGCCATCCCTATGGTCCTCACCACTAGAGAGGAAGCTGCAGTAAAACTGGATGGGCTGATCTTTTCAATTTTTGTTTTTAAAAATGTTCCTGATCTTTAAAAGAAAAATCAGAAGTAAACAATCTCTTACTTTGGCCTAAGTGCTGTGCGTGTTTTTCCAGACCATTTGTTGACATATAGTTTCCTTGTTAATAATACATAATTATTTGGCAAAAACAACGAGCAACCTACTTTCCTTCTATCTCACAAAAAAATAAAGCAGTTGGGTGAGCAACCTACTTTCCTTCTATCTCACAAAAAAATAAAGCAGTTGGGTTTTATACTGAAGTGTTTTTACTTCTCACTCTAATGAATTGCATAGATTCAGAGCTAGATGCCTTGATCAAAACTTGAAGATATGCTTTGATGACACTTTAGCCTTCAAATATTTCAAGGAATACGTGCAGCCTTTTTTTCCTGTTTTTTTTCTTTTACTTTATCTTTAAAATAAAAATCAAAGCAGATATAATTTTATAAGCTGACCCTTTGGAAAGCCCTTTAGAGCATTCTCAGGATTTTAAAAACATTCAACTGCAGACTCATGCACACTCTCTCCTGAGCAGCAGACGCAATTCTGTTCCCCCACATCATCTGGACTTTTGGTGAGGACAGAGGAAAGCAAGGGATGGATATACAAAACTGAATGGCTTACTGACTTCCACCCAGACCTTTCTCTTATGATCTAGAAAATACAGCCCTCTCTCCTCTCTGAATGTTGCCTGAGCTTAGATTGTGAGCTGAAGTCTAACCCAAGGTCTGAAACTGATAGATGAAGACCACATAGAAGCAGATGTTGAC
The DNA here is from genome assembly GCF_030254825.1 of Meriones unguiculatus. Classification (NCBI taxonomy): domain Eukaryota; kingdom Metazoa; phylum Chordata; class Mammalia; order Rodentia; family Muridae; genus Meriones; species Meriones unguiculatus. Next base: position 95,059,894 of record NC_083360.1, on the reverse strand, counting down.
CTCCTTGTCCTGGCTGCAAATGACTCCTGAATGCTCTTCCCAATGCCCAGTGTCCACTACTCTCTCTCATCAGGGTTCATGACCCTCCTATGATGCAAGTGTGAAATCTGTGAGTGTAGGTCAAGGATAGTACTCAAGCATTTTTTTTTAATCTGAGTACTAACAAATGCTTTCTTCTATCACCCAATATTCTCAGGGGAATATTGAGACTAGTTCTTGTCTCACTATCCTCATCTGTGGCATATTTGCTGTCCCAGTTATACTATCCTTGTTGTTAATGTCTGCTAATTTTACATTTAAAATAAATTTGACAATCAGTGCTAAAAATGAAAAACAAACAAACAAACAAAAAAACACCCAACCTACTTCTAATGCAGTGGAGCTCTTTAAATTTTCTAATTAATATATTCTCAAAGCCAAATATATTTTCTCACAATTTCATTTTTTTCAATTTCAATTTCATATTTTTTCACAATTTCATACATTGTCCAATTATATTAGATTGTACATATATAATGGTATAACTATAATGTGTACATTAAAAGAAGCAAAACTATAAATGAGCAATTAAGAAGGAATATAAATGAAGGCTGTCAGTACTGTTTTCCTGTCACAAAAATCGAACAGCACACAGTGACTAGAGCAGGCATACTACTTAGCTGACTTTTTTTTTAGTAAATATTAAAGTCAAAGCACAGTTACTGAGTGTCACAGAAAAACTGGTGTAACAAAAAGAAAGACTTTCTGGTGTTCAACGAAAGCCTAATTCTTCTCACTCTAGGTCATTAGCTTACTGGCTGCCTTCTGACTGAGAAGGTGGCAAGAGTGAGCAGTCACAGGCCAGATTGGGTATCCCACTGTCATGTTAGAAAACAGAGGTGTAGATGAGGTTGCCTCAGGGGATTGGAGAACAGGCAGCTGGACTAAGGACAGTTTCCGTTTTGCCAGGATTTATCATTTCTATCGATGCCACACTGAAGAAGATGTGATGGTAGATCCGGAGAACAGCAAACCCAAAGATGTATTTTATAAAACTTACAGATTTTAAAAATTATTTAGTCCCTTTACATTCGGATTGCAGAGCCCCTATCCTCTCTTCTCAGTCCCCCCCTCCCCGTGTCACACACTCATCCCCCCACCATTAAACTTACAGGAGTTATATAACTGACTGAGCTAACTGAGACTTTTGGTTTTGTGTGTATGTTTGTGTTCAGTCAACACTCTAAGGTCTCCCGTTCTCTCCATCAAACAGATAACGGCTGCACAAGGTAAGGATCCAAATATATGTGTCAACTAATTGGTGACTCTACTGCTTTTGCCATGAGAAAAAGGTCATATGCAATTATTTTATAACACTGTCTCTGTCTATATAATTTAGGAATATATATTCCATATGTGCTATTGTAGTGTACACACACACACACACACACACACACACACACAGTATGATGGAGTAGCGGAGTCAGACACTGATCCCATCTGTGGTTCTGGTACTCACTTTCCTGAAGAAGCTCCAGATGTCATCTTGCATTTTGATCATTCACCTCTGTCCTCTGTGTCTTAAAATTGGAATTTGCAGCAAGTGCAGTCAAGTGAGTCCAATCAAAATGTTCCCGAGCTAATCCTTCTAAGTCATGGGAAGATACTCATTTTATCTTTTATGCTTTGCACAAATTGTTATAATCCTTTTGTCTTTTGCCTTTTAATGGAGGGAAATCATTATGAGATAGAGCTAGACATGATAGCTTTTACATAAAATGATCACTTAGAACTACTGCTGCTTGGCATCATGAGATGACATTTTGCATATTCAGGGGTCAAAGTGGAGAAGTGTAAGGCGTTGCCCCCATGCCTTCACAGGCACACACACTAGGGTGCCTTGAGCGTTCTTCTGTTGTGTGGCATGGGTTCTGCTTCTTCTGCACCCATAGGACAACTCTATTCTCCGGGGTTCGCATCCCCACTTCACCTTTTTTTATCACTCTCCTCACTGTTTTACAACTACCACAGTGGATATCCATTATCTTTCCATTTATTTATTCATTTTTGTTCCTACACTCTTGTGCTGCTGCCCTTTATCTACATCAACATTATTAATTATTAAAATGGTTAATCTTCTAAATCAGTTCACTGCTATGTTATTTCAAGTGTCACAAGAGTTTCCAGAGGTCTGAAAGAAGTAGGATTTTACTATTATTGAGAGAGGAGCTTTCAAGTGTTGAGCACTTACTAAGTAGTAGGCAGTATCCCAAAATTTTATTGATCACGATCTACACTACAATCTTATGATTTAGATGATATAACTAATTGTACCCATGAAGTCTTAGAAGTGGAAACTGGTTAGTTGGAATAGCTAATTTTCCATATCACTCAACTCAATATCTGTCGATCTCACATGAAGTTTGATCTCACATAGTATCTCACATGAATTTTCCAACAGCCTTAGCTCAGCAATTACCAAAATTATCACCTGAAATATTGCTCTTATTAAGTTGCATGAGTGTCGTAAAACGTACACATTCCAATGGGGGTGTAGCTCGATGACAGGAAACTATCCTACCATGTGCAAGACCTTGGCTTTGATCTGCAGCACCAGAGATAAGATGCACCAGCTGTAAGTGTGTGAGAAGATGTCAGCGAAGCAGCCGGCATCATCCAGGTCTGTATGTTTAGTGGCAGTCATCCTCTTGGTGACTGCCACCCTCGATACCTATCAGAGCAAAGGAATTTGCCAGTAAAATGATGGCTCCCTGCTGAGTTGGAAATAGTAAAATGGGTTACATGCAAATAATTTTGCTATAATGCTTCAGTAATAAATTGACAACTTACATAATGAACCAGTAGAAAGACATTAAATCTTTCTTAAAATGATACACAATGAAGGGACTTGGTGGAAATATTTTGATGTATTTATAAAAATGACATAATTGTATAAAAAGGTAATAAACACCAGCTTTCTTCTAAATCATTTATTGCCCCACTCCTGAAAATAAAAAGAACAATGGTAATTTTCTGATATTTGGCGATGAAAAGGAACAAAGAGCTAAGAGCTCTTAAATAATGTGATACTACAATAGTTTTATATTTGAGGCTTAAGTTAAATAATGCTTATAAAGTTCTTTTAGTTGTGGCTAAATATATACCCCAAGACTTTGTAAAGTTTAACAATTATTCCTGACTTAATTCATTCTTTGTTAACAATATACAAATTTCAAGTTATAGAAATTGCACACTCGGCTTTTATTTTGCTTATTCATTTATCATGAAATGTATTAATTTAGTTGCATGAGTCAAACTTCAAAATCTGTAAAAACATAATAAATATATTCTAACAAGAAGTAGATGGGTTACAAAAAACACTCACATGTTGACACCGTTTCTAGTTATTTAAACAGCCACAGGACAACAGTGTATCTATATATATACAGGATACACTGACACACAGAGATACACACACAAACACATACACTCACACGGACACACATACACACTGACACACACACGAACACACATAAACACATATAAGACACACAATACGCATTTATATATTTCAAATTATGAACACCATATGCATTTTTCTATAATCATATCCACCATATCACTCATATTTATTGTTCTTCTTTTTAAGAAATGTCCTGGCTATTCTTGTTAATTTTCATGTGAATTATACAATCAACTTGTCTAGTGTGGTGATGGTAAAGATGTAGTATTTTTATCGGTATCGTGTTGAATTTATAAATAAGCTCAAGGAGGATTAGCATGTTAATGATGTGGAGTCTTTCTATCCAAGAACGTGCTAAGCCTTTCCATTTGTTCATCATTTTTGTGGTCTTCAAAAATATTTAAAATGTTTTTTTACATGTTTTATAATTTTTGTGAACCTAATCTATAAGTTTTACCTTTTATTATGTTAAAACAAGTGTTTTCTCTCAGCATTCCTTTTAACTTGTTGTTTGTTGATGTAAAATATTTTTATATCTGTTTCATTCCTAAATTTCAATGCTATTGTAATAATCTTCATTAAAATAAATTGTCTTATTATTTTAAAGGTAATAAAAATTTTTCATTTCTACAATATCATTTTTTCTCACTCTAATTGCACTGGGTAGTTCACCTATCCATAGCAAATTCAGATAGTGGACATCCTTCACTTGTTTCTAACATAAAAAAATGATATTTATAAATTTGGTTTTGTGGTATCTGATGACTGAATATTTTTACTAAACATTTTAAAATTCAGAATGAATATTAAATTGTGAGATATCTTGTAAGCATTTCTGAAATAATTGCATATTTTTCTTCTCTGGATATTACATATCATTATGTTAAAACATTTTGGTGGAATGATTTTCTTTGAATATAATACAGGAGCCAAATCAAAATATTATTCAAGTTTTAGAAAGAACCAATGGGATCTTGGTACAGAACAGTAATTACCCAAATGGACTGCTTTAATAACTAATAGGAAACTTGAAAATAAAAATAACATAATAAGATAAATAAACAGTAACCCACTTCCAGCATATACTTGCTGACATCAGACACTGGGAAGGTGGGAGGATGATGATAAGAGCCTGAAATCTCTGTACTTGCCAAACTGAGGCAGGAAGAATTGCATTGGCCTTTGGTATTGTTGCTATTTTTCCATTAGTATTGTGGTTAATTTTAAAGATATTTTGTTTTTTTTTTTCCTTTTACCTGTGTTCTAAAATTTAGTTTAAGCAACAGTGGGATCTCCGACAGTTAACGAAGTTGAAGAATCCCTTGTAAAGCTATTGGAACTTGCTTCACTCTTGGGGAAGGAGGGACACTCAGATAACTAGTCTTGCTTTCACTTGTTGTACAAAATATTCCTGATAGACAGTTAATGATTCTTTAGAATCAAGTACACATTTACCTGTGTTTCTTTAAAACAATTTTGCAGATTATCCAGCAGGCAGGAAGACTACTGATACTTTGCTTTTCTCAGATCTTATTTTTATGCTGTCTTTAATTTCATTTTGAAAAATTTAGGTAAACATTGAACTGCTGAACTTTTTGTTTCTTAACTAGTTTTTTTTTTGTAATTCATTAAATAGTTTTTCTAATTCAGTAATTTTATTTCTTAAAATAAAATTTTATTTATTTTATTGTTCCTTCTTGGCATCTGGTAGTGTTTTGTTTTTTGTTTTTTGTTTTTTTTTCCATGAGAAGATAAGGATATAGGCTTATTTTGAAAACTGTTTCAGCTTTATCCCATCAGCTAATAAGAAATCTGTTATTTTATCAGCTGTATTCTAAAATTTTGGTTTATATTTCCTATTTAGCTCTTAAGTTAAGACATTTTTCTCTAGCAAATTGTATTTTCTATTTTCCCATAAATTGAGTTTTATTTCTTTGTGATAAGGAGAATATGTGTTTTGCTGTTCATATATCTGAGCAGATGTGTTTCCTTTGGTTGCCTAAAGCATCGACAGGTTAGAGGTTGATGGTTATTAGAAAACAAAACTTGTATTTTTATGAACTAGAAGTGCCTGTTTCCCTCTTTACCCCTCATATAATCATAGGCCATAAAGGTGAATAATTGTTGTTTCTACTTTTCTTCACATATCATAATCTTTCATGTTGATACTATGGCCACGAGTGCATAGAAAATTATAACAATTATATCTTCATCGCAGATTCATCATTCAGTGTTACAAAGGTGTTTCTTGTCTTAAGCACTTCTCGTGTCCTCGGCTTTTCATTGGTTGCCAATGCCATGTTTCTACCTGTCCTTGTTTACATTTGGATGGCATGCTCTTGCCTATCCTTTTATAACAGGCTATTTTGTCTTATCTACCACCCAGTGATATTTGGCAAGGTCTACGGACACTCTGGTTGTTCTAAGTGCAAAGGGCAAGGCTGTGCAATGAGCATCCAGTGAGCATAACCCTGGGCAATTGCCAAACATGTCAAAATGCGCAGGACAGCATCTTATCACTGTCACCCATCCAATAGACCGAAAGGCTGCAGTGGTGAGTTCAGACTCTGCTGCCCAGAATTGGGTGTGCTCCACAAATGAACGCTTGAATAACCAGGATGTTAGTTATCAGTCTGGATGGCTTTCTGTGGAGTCTAGCATTTGACATGGAAGAACTCCTTTCTGGTCTATATACATAACTACCGATCTTGCATAAAGTTCTTTGGGTGCAGGCTAGACAACTGCCTTGATAAATGTATTTTCCCGTATTTCTGTCAGATAATTTTACATTTTTGCTGCAGTTACCATTAAGTTTTGGGGGCCATGATGTCTTTTTATACATTTATAGTTCTAAACATTTAAGAATGAGATTTAATGTTTATAACTATACCGTAATGGCCTCTATACCTCTTGGCCTCTAGTTTAGGGATATTTATCTGATAACTTTGTATTTTGAACCCAAATCTCTCCTTCTAGCTCCAGTCACAGCTCGAGTAGGAACTTGGGAGTTCACTGCTGATGCCCTTGCTGAGTTCTCCCAAGTTTCTCCATTTTCTCAGTGTTTGTTCTCTACATCTTTTCTCCAGAGGTGTTGAAATAACACACCTTGTTTGGGGGGGGGGTTTGAAACAGCTGTTTTGTTGACTCCATTCTACATTCATCTGTAGATTCAATTATGTTATCCTTGGGAACTGAGGATTGCTGTGGAGAGGTGTGGAACCATCCTGATTTTTAATCCAATACAAATGTGTCAATGACTTTTTGCCTTTCGACCTCACGCCTGTACTTTTAGGAGAGAATGTATTTGGTATTATCTAAAATGGACCAAGGATTCTGGGGTGTGTGTCCCTTCAATGCATAGATTGTTTCCTTTGAAGCAAATTCTGTCAAATGGTATCCTTAATTAATCACTGCATTACTACCAGGCCTTCTTCCATAAGGAATTCAAATAAGCATACAGGGCTCCTGCCCCTCCTACTGGAGCCCATTAGCTTTCCTCTTAGTTCATTTCCTTTGTCTTTTTTCTTCTCTCTGTGCTGCTCGCAGCCGTCTCCCAGCTCTTCTGCCTTGGGAGCTGAGTCTTGCCTGCGTTTCTGTGCTGGGTCATTTTCCACCCGCTTTCCCCTGAGTTCTTTCTGCTCACTTTCCATTCTTTCTGCAACACGATCATTTCCTGAATTTCTTCATTTCTTCTCTTTGGTTTGCTTTAAAAAGTAAAAATGAAGACGGACCAATGGCATCCTTTGATTTACTTTTGATTCCTTGTGTCCTACTATTTCCACGTGGTGAAGGCTCTGCGATGGATGATAGTCTTCCCTCTTTTAAAGCAATGACTCTGTAGAGACACCTTGTATGGTTTTTTGTTGTTGTTTTGTTTTACTTTTGCATTTGTGTAACCTGGAGTTTTCTGGAAAACTCCAGAGGAGCCAGGTGTGACCCTGGCCAACTAGTATGCATGGGGAGCTCTCCCTAGGTAAGAAGAGCTCCTTTCTTCCACGGGGCTTCCAAGCACAAGCTGTGCCAGCGGCCATGGCTGTCCTGAAGCCTTGAGCTTGCCCAGTTTATGACACCTCCCTACATACCATCATTATTTAAAACTTTCTTTACATATCAGAAACTTCGTCTCTCACCATGTGTCCCTGAAGCAAACAGTAGAGTCCTGTTGAGGAGTCACAGAACCTGTGATACAGAATCCAGTTCTTGCTTTTGAACTCTCCTAGGAGCATCTGTGTAAGTCCATTTCCTGTGGATGTGCCTGAAAATATCCCATATTGTGTATTCTAGCGAAACCAGACAAATACCATGGAACTTGCGTTTTTCTCTTGCCATGTTTCTTTTTCAAGGGTCTCTAAGAAGGCGAAAGAAGCACCCTGAGTTTATGGACACATGATCCTAGCAGAAATTTGTTTTTGTCACCATTCTTTGAGAACTCTGTTTTTTGTTAGTACTTTATCTCTTTCTATATTTTATTTACTTTCCATACTTAATAGTTTTGGATCAAATTTGCTTGCCATTCTTTCTTTCAAATTCTCCCCAACCTCTCACCCCTTTTCTCTTCCAACTTCATGCGTGTGCTCCCAGTCTCTCTCTTCTCTCTCTCAATTGAGTCAAGTTAGTGATGCTTGTAGGACCATGCACACAGAGCCTCTCAGGGCCTGCATTTCCTAAGGACACCCTCTCCCACTCCAGCAGCTATCGGCTGCCAACAGCCCCTGAGATGGGGTTTGACCCCCTTCCCATCAGTGATAGTGTTCTGTTAGCTTGTTGTTGTGTGTTTGGTTCATGCAGTCACAGCTGCTGTGAGGTCAAGTGTGTAATTAACTGTCATGTATAGCTCCATGTGTTCGTTACAAACATCTACTACCACTGGCTATTTAAAATCTTTGAACCGCCCCTTCCACTGTGATCTCAGAACTTCAGTGGGAGGCAGTATTCAGTTGATGAGCCTCTTAAAGCTGAGCACGCCACAATCTCTTACTGCCATCATGTTGACTTGAAGTAGGCTCTGTATGAATGCAATTTACTGTAAACACAAGTTCCTCTGTTGGGGGTTGAGAGATAACCACGGGGCAATAGTGGCATGAGTGTTACAGGAGTGGCCAAATACTTTTTCATTTGATTCAAAGCCTGCTCTACAAGATGGAACTCATGCCTGGTATAATTAACTGGGTCAAAAGATCCATGGCTGGCTGGTACATAGGCCTTACAGGAGAACCTATTAAACAGCTATGGTTAAAACAAAACACAGAATTTTATGTTTGATAAATGTTGGAACTGTTTCTCTGGAATCCACTCTTTTTTGAAGTGCTATAGTTGACTCTTATCTCTCTTTAATGTTAGGGAGCACTCTGACTCTGAGCCATTTTTCTAAACACATCTGTGGCTATAAATGTTTGGAATAAACCAAAATTCAATTGTCATACTATCAAATTCATTTCATTTTGCTCTTTGTGTTTAATACTAAAATGACTTTTCCTATAATACTGTCTATAAATGGTAACATAAATTCCATAGAGATAGTTCTTGTAGGTTCATTTTTCAGACTTAGCTTTTTAATTGATCATAGATATATTCATGTGTTGTGAAAAGTAGATAATTAAAAAAATTATTTGGGACAAATTTTTGTATTAATTATGATTTTTATATTAATTATCCATAAAGTTAAATACCTTTAATTAGACATTTATATGAAGCTTAATTCTATACTTAAATTCTGTTATGCCTTATCTATTTAATTTTATAACATTCTCATTTTTATTATAATGTTATGTGTTTAATATAGCTTTACCACCTCATCTTCTTTACTCAATACTACCCTTCTATATTATGATTTTTTTTCCCTGTAAAGTTATCCTCAACTTGGAGATATCCATTATCTGTCTATGAAGGGGTATGAAGCTATAAATATAGTTTAAATAAATATATAAAGAAATATATATGACAGGGAAATTAGATTATATTTTGAAACACCTAGCTACTTATTTAAGTGCATAGAATATTAAAATAAAAGATAACAAGTGGTTTTGAACAGCTTTTCCTCTACCTCCCTCTATTAGCCTTCATCCAAGTCATCAAAAAATTTACCTCACTTGCTACTGTTAGTCATGAAGAGCAGATAATTTTTTTAATTTTTAATAAATATTGTTTTTAATATCTGCATGTTTCCTAAACTGGTTACCTAAGTTCTATCTTTTCCAAATACATCTTAATGACAGGCTAGATACCAGAGGGTATTTAGCTCCTGAGTAAAGCGCTCACTGCATAAGCCTGAGGACCTGAGTTTGGTCCCCTGAACCCACATAAGTAGAAGGAGAGAGGTGACTCCACAGGGTTATTCCATGCTCTCACTGTTGCATATGGACACCTGACCATCATACATGTATTCACATACAACAATGATAAAACAAAAGTTTAAAGAGTTAAATACCAGAGGTAAGGAGGAGCCGAAAGCTAAGGAGATGATTGGGTAAATAAAAGAAGACAGGTGAGAACTTGATGCTACCAGATCACAAAAGTTTGAGATATTTTATGCATCGTAACACATTATGTTCAAGATAAATGACAACAGCCATAAACCACTAGCAGGAGTCAGAAGTGCTAATGCACTGTACAGCATTTGTTGTTTGTCCAGCTCTGTGCAGGATTCCAACAGCATTTCTTCAAATTCTTCACAACCAGTGTGATATAGAAAGATTCAAGGCCTCAGCAAACTAGAATGTGGATGAGGTGAAAGTCTGCATGAAGCGGAGCCCAGTGCAGGACTCACACCTTGATCATCTGAAGTCTCTTCTCCTGGATACCATGTGCCTCTCTGAAAGACTTCTCAGGTAAGACAGTATCCTGGAGAACTGCACTCTGCAAACAGAAGTGGCCTTAACTGTACTTTCCATATGTTGCCAAAGCTTCTGCAGACCACCAGCTGTCTCCCATAATCCTCTTTTCTTATGGGGTGTTCATGTCAGGAGACAGAGATGAAGGTATGGCAGGCAAGTCAGACAAGCCATGAGCCATCAAGTGAAAGTTCAGGTACATATTAACTAGGTAGTTAAACTCAGTGGCATGCTCTTGATAAGTTTGGGCTTTACCAAAAAGAAAACTACAGAACCCTGTCCACATGATGCTTATATTCCAGCCAGGGATAAGCAGGAAAACAGCAGTAAACAGAAAAATCAGGCCATGAGTTAACTACAAAGCAGAGAAAGAACCAGTGCTGGGGAGAGTAGGAAGCTCCAGAGCTCTAGAGGAGGTCTTACCAGGCTACTGCTAGGGTAGACAGCAGGAAACCTATTCAAATGCTGTGTGATTCCACATGACAGAACTTATTCCAGACTAAACTGCACTGCTGAAGTCCTACTTAACAGCTGTGTTTTATCATCATCATCATCAGTAATAATTAATTATTATAGGGTATCATTTATTAAGAAAATTATGACATGCCAGGCACTATAGAGGCAACAATTTTATGGACATGATTTCATTTACTTGGCTTTTGTTTTCTATTTTCTTATTTATTTTTAATTGATTCTCTGAGGTGAATTTGCTTTACTCTTGGTAATAGGTGAGAACAGGTCCTTCCTTGGCTTGCTTTCTATGCCTTCCAGGGGGCTGCACAATGCCAGGCCTCCAGCACAGTGCACACAATGCAGAGATACTCAGAACATATTTGCTGACACCTGAAAAACAAATACAGATTCAGAGAAAAAAACAGTGTGAGCACCAAAAATATGGATGGAGAGAATCAAATGGCAGGGTCCTGCCTGTGTGCACAACACCAGGAAAGCCGTGGGAAGGTGAGCCAGTGGTCCTCAGCGGGAAAACAAAAGCAGACACATCAAGGAAGACTTTGCCCTCCCACTTCCCTCCTGTTGCCATTTTCTCCCCCCCTCATTCCTTCCTCCCCCAGGATCCTTTTACCAAGGATGCCGCTTGATCGGTTTCTGAGCAGCCAGTGCTCCCTCATAATTGATAAATGGAGGTGTTTTCCAATCACCTTATAAATCACAGCATGCAAATCCTTACAGTCAGGGTGGGGAGGGGATGGGCTAGGTATAAGAAGCCTGAGTACCTTGAAAATAAAGAATCCCTCTTGCCAAATGACAAGGATAATTTCTTTTAGCATAATTGCCTGCCTAGGTATTAACCATGAAATCACAGAAGGAAAAGAACAACAGTACCAATAACAGATATTACTATTTTTAAGGGAGGAAAACAGCACGGTGTATTCCACACCAGTTTGAGATCATTAAATTACATAACCTCTTATGCTTTAAACTGAAATAGCTTGTTTTTCCACTGTGTTTTAGTCTGTTTTCTGCCTCAGATTCTCTTGGAAGTAGGTGGAATATGAATCTCAAATTAATTTTTATTATATAAAAAGAAGAAAAAGGGATCATAGCCAAAGAATAGAAACGGCTGCAGCATCTATCACACTGAGAGACAAAGAGTTAATAAAATAAGAGACATCTATAATCGTTGAATTATCTTTTCATTCAGCACAGTGTTCACAAGAGGGGCTTCTTTAATTTCATGGGAAGCTTTGCTAAATATTAAATATTTCTACAACTGTTTACAGCCAAAATTGTGGATTTTTGTATACAACATTCTATTGTTATGATTCTACCTAAAGAAAGCTAAATTAAAACTGATTTACTAAATAGGTTAAGGATAGCATCCTCATTCACAATTTCAACCCTATTTCATGCTTAGACAGGCAGATCTTAATTATACACAAAAGAATACAAATGTTATTATCATGATAATAATTATTTAGGAGATGTCCTCTTTTTTAAAAAAAAAAATAAACTGGTATTGTCAGTTCTGCAGCTACATTTTTCAACAGAGTGACAGCTTTGCTCGTCACAGATATGTTCAAAGTACATATACAATATTCAAAGCTACGCAAGAGACCTGGACTGTCTGAGCTAGATACGCAGAGCCAGCATCGCACGGCACACTAATCATTATGTCCTACCCAGGCTACTACATGCAAATACAATCCTTTGTGACATTTTGTCACATATTTGGAGGATTCTGTATTCCTTATCACACCTCCATCTCCTTGTCCTCATCAACAATTAGGCATCCAGAAACCAGTGCCACCAATGGCACAGACTCCAGTTCAGCAGAGTCATAAAACGATGCCAAATTAATGAAAAGAAAATTAAAGATTGACAGGGAAGTAGCTTAACAGGCAGGGCCCAGGCAAACTGAAGTTTAAGTTTACTGCCTTGCTGAGCTGCCTGTGGCAGTTGTGAAATCTCTGTAACTCCACCCTGGATTTCTGTATCCCGAGACATAAATACTGCATACAGTAGCCAGTACTCGCCTAATCGATCAATGAGTATAAAGGCCCTGTATTTGGAAAATCAACACTTGAGGTCAATATCTATTGTCAACGAGCCCACATATGATCAGAGGGAGAAAACATATGAAGTGTCACAGGACTAAAGAGTTGGCTACAGTACAAGCAATGTATTTTTGAACATTAATTTGCCAGAAGTGTATCTGTTGTCTGTTGCTTCAGGCTGGCATTTTAATTATTTCTGGGACAAAAGGATCAGTGATACACTGAAAATCTGTAGGGCTTCTTGTCAAATTAATAAAATAATAATGAAAGTAGTCATCTCCAACTGCAAACTGTCACAGTCTTTGAGAGGTCTGTAGTCTTGTACATGGTTAAACAAACTAAAACGTTCCTGCACCGTATCTGAAATCCTAAGTGTGGTGCCATAAAATAGATTGTGTAGTGTCCATTGTATACAATGACACCCACTGTGACAAAACCCGACTATGTTTAATGACCTTTTTAAATCTTATACCTAGAGTCCATAAAAGCATTGTAATTCAGTTGTAAAACACACTTTAATAATCAAAATGCAGCTGTTAAAATAGCATTGCTCATAATTCTAACTTGAGGCAATTTTTTTTTTGTTTTTAATGCAGAAGAGCAGACCACAGTTTAAAATTCCTATGAGGTCACTATTGGCCATTACAGTGTTTTTTTGCAACTTAATAATAGATGTTTTAAAGTTTAAGTGCGGCCTCGGGCACTCATAAGCATTTATTACAAATCGCTGGTTGCCTCCCTTATGCAGAGAGGAATAACATTTACATACAGTAGCACGGATTAATAAGATAAAAAATTTGAAAAAGCCGTCAGTCAGGGAGTGAAACTGGTGCTAATAAAGCCCACTATATTCTTCGGAAATATCAAGCCGTCTGTTCCAATATTTTGCCATTCCCCATGAGGTATACAAATCCAAATCAGATAAGTCTCAAGCCATGCCAGAGACACGCTGCGCCGCTCTCCAGTGGCACTCGGCTGAATCTTTTATTTATCTTCAGAGCAATTGTACATTCTAGTACACTAAAGACTGAAATAAACTGAACATCACTCATCAGAAAGTTTCATAAAACGGGGCCCTCTCCTTCCTTGTTTGCTAAACCATGATTAGCGAGAAAAATGCACTGTGAAGGATGTCTCACCGCGAGGAACTGCAATAGCAGGCGTGGGACCTGTGAGCAAGGGCTAGTTAAACAGAACAGCGCCTTGCCGGGTTGAAACGATGCTCCTGTGAGCCAGACCTAAAGGAGAGCAGGCTGTTTTACAAAGGGGAGGCTCCCACCTTCGCTCCTCCGTCCCAGGCTCAAACCCGAAGGCACCAGGGAAAGGGAATGGCAGTGTGCGCCCATAATTTCACATGATGATTAAACTACAGAGATCCTTGTTATAGAAATCACTGTGTCACTCTACCAAACTGCAGCATAACAAAACTGCACATGAAATCATCCCTGCCCCTCGGAACACTGCTAATTAAAAAGTACAGCCGCTAGTGCTGTGGTTGGGGATGGAGCTGCCCGTTGTTTCCCACCCAAGTGAACATTGATAAAAGAAATTTATTTATTTATACATAATTATTATTGTTACCCTACTGAACAGTGCTGGGGATTTGGAGAAATGAGACGCCATGGTCCTAATTTTTCTTCAAGAAGTCTGCCATATTAACTCCACTGAATAATTACTGAAAAGTAATACACTCGTGTAATATTAGCTTATGCAAAATTGCATTAATCAAAAAGTGAGCCTGCTGCAATCAAGTAATTTGAGGGTGGGGGAAGGTATGCATGATAGCATATTTTTCTCAGGGCTTATTTTCCTTGCAGCAGGGTATTACCTAATAGTTTTGTAGCAGGGATCCCAAGAAGGAAGTAAATCAGGGAGTCAAAAATAATATACAACCTAGCCCTGACACTGGCTGGGGGTGAGTGCATAGAAATGGCAAAGGAATGTCCAGCTACTGTTCTGACACCTCCTCCACTGCTCCGGCTCTGTACACAATAAAATAAATCCCGCTTGACCTCTCTAAAGAGTCAGACCATTGTTCCCCACAACCAGAAGTAAACCGAGCTGCTTAATTACACCCAGGAAGCCTTATAGAACCTGGGGCTTATGGCAGAAAATGAACAATTTCTTGTGATGGGTTTTCTTCAGAAATTAAGGCGGGGGGGAGCAAATGTATATGTGGAGAAGATCATCCCAGGTGTGCATGAAAGACGCCAGATTAGCAAGGGTTCTTGTGCATGCATAATGTCTCATAAACACGCAAGTCCTAACAGCACTAATGTGAGTGCCACTGTTTTTATAGCCTTTTGTCTTCTAAGTTTTGCGGTGGAGAGTGGAGAGGTGCCACTCAGAATACAGACTCCTGGAACCACAAGAGGCGAGAGAGCACACATTAGAAATGTGCCCTTCGTGTCTTAATTGTGAAAAGGCTAGGTGGCAAGGAGGCAGGATGGGCTGCTGCTGCTGCTGCTGCTGCTGCTGCTGCTGCTGCTGCTGCTGCTGCTGCTGCTGCTGTTGTGAGGATCGTGCTTTCTGCTGGATTCATCTCAGTTGCCCTGCCTGCAAAAGTGCGGCTTCTCCCACTGGCCTCTCCTGGGCTAGCAGTGAATAGTGCCCATTTTGAGATTAGGAGATTAGGTTATTCATCACTCGAGGTGCTCCCTGCTGTGCTGCCACTATCCGAGCACAGCCAAATCAAAACATCTCTGGAAGGCATTTCAGAATAATTGAATGCATCATAATTTCCCTATTAATACATATCTCATATTACAGATTATGCATGAAATGTTCACATTATCTGTTACTTTTTGTTAACGTCTTGCTTCTTGCCAGTAAATTTAATATACAGAGTGAATCAGCATGCCATGATGAAGGGATAGGTTACTGATAGCCATTTTTTAAATTTTTTTTTAATTTTTTTTAGGATTCAGTAGAAAATTAAAGTAAATCGATCATTTTATAGCCCCACTGGAATGGCTACAAGGGTATGTTGCTAAGCAAATGGTAATTTAAATGTACTGTGTAATTTTTCTATGCAATTTACTGAAGGCAGATTTTATTTCTCGGTTAATATCAGATGTTCTTTATCTCTTAGTGCAAGATATATCTGTGATGGGCAAATTATTAATCTACGTTTTAATCAAATGCTACAGCCTGACAACCGGCCTTGGAGGCACTGTAGGAGTCAAATCCTGTATCCTGCCAGAAGAAGGGTACTAATAATGCCCAAATGGGGGCAGGTGATCAATTCTCTCTTCCCCTGTATAAACAGCACACCTTAAACTCTCACAGAAAAGTAATCAAAGTAAATCTACATGAAATTTAATAAAAATGTCCATATCTCATAATAAAAAGTTTTATTCAGTATTTTAGAGCTGAGACGTTGCATGGCATGACAGTGATCCAACCACAAGATATCCATTTAAAAATGTTTCAGGTTTTGTTCATCTTTTCAATATAATATGGAAGCACGTAATTAACTACTGAGACTATGATAAACATTTGAAAACAATTACATATTAGGCACACTGCAGACTTGTCCTCCAGGCATATTCCAATAGTAAATAATTATTTTTCTCTTTCTTTAAAAATAGGAGCTCTCCTGTATACCAGGGTGGTTTCATCTTTGTAATGAATCAAAGGTTCTATATTTTAAGACAAATAAGATCCTGAAGAGAAGGTCTGCTTGATGACATCCATCATTTTGTGAAATTAAAAAGGCAGGAGGAGGAGGAGCCATTTACCCTTCAGGTTGCTAACGGAAAGCAGGATCCTCCTACCGCCTGTACACAGAATGTAGTATTGTCATTAATGAAAAAGTTAATGGGCCATTTTCTTATATATCAATTTACATTTTACAATTTGAGTACACAAATGATATGTACAGCAGAGAGCTGATTATTTTTGCTCAAGGAAATAGTTTTAATGTGTTTTTATGGACATCAAATGTTGTGAATAATGACGCATCCACAGAATGCAAATAGATGACAGCTCTTGGGCTGTGATCAACAGTCCTTGGATAAAAGGTCTGCTGGGACAATGATGTTCTGTGGAGGGCCTGAACAGTAAAGAATGGGAAACAAGAAGGACTCTGGGATGCTTGAAAGGTAGATCAGCAGATGGGATTTGGAGAGTGTCACTCACACACTCAGGTGTTATTCCCAGCTTTGAGAAAGAAATGTCTTTAAAGAAGAATATGACTGTGTGACAGCAGACAGCAGACAGAAAGACACCACTGATTCTGGCTGATAAAAATCAATTTCTGAAATTAGATATGGCTTACCATATAAGAAATGAATTTTAATAACAACTTTATGTGATAGTCTCAGTTGAGATTGCTTTCCCCTATCGCCCCCACTGAAAGGCAGCCACTGTCACAGTCATCCAGGAATGTCCCAGGAATACTACACAACAATGTTTTAAAGGGGATGTGAAGAAGTAGTTCTTGAAATGACTCATGCAGAGTCTCTGTTGCATAGAAGAAAGTCAGAGACCTACTCTGACAGCACAAATGCAGTCCCTGGTCCCGGCTTCCAATTTTTGGCCATGAGTATGTGTGAGCACAGGCCACTGCCATGTGATATCCCCATATTCATTCCTGCTCCTGTGCACCTGTACCTGGGAGGCTAACTTAGGATCTCTCTGGCTAAGACAACACACACACACACACACACACACACACACACACACAAAGCCAACAGAATGCCAAGACATCTGAAAAGTTCCTGAAATCATCTATCTCCCACTTTAATTGGAAAAGGAAGTTCAATAGTCTTCCATCCAAGAGAACGCTCCTGAAAAAATAAATAAATAGATAAATAAATAAATAAATAAATAAATAAGATTTTATAATGAAAGGCTAGAAATGAGTCTGGATAAGGTGAGTGGCATGGGCTCTAGCATGAGACTTTTTTACAGCTAAGCATGATTTACACTGAAAGACAAACTTACAGGCCACACAATCATTTTAAAAAGTCATTTCACAGATATTTCTTCACTTTTTTATTTTTTTGAAATGTGTTTGGAAGAGGAAGGGGCCACAAAGAAAAGCAAGCATGAACTGATAATAAAACCGACTATAAGCTGCATTGGGGAAAACTGAGGAAAATTAATACAGTTAAAGTTTTATTAAAACATGCAAAAAACAAAACATGCGATTTTCCAATGCAGAGCACAATTAGGAAAGAATATTATTTTTTAGTACATTAGGAAAGGGTGCTCCTTCTAAAGAAACACCTAATTGCTGCTCTTCATGATGAGCTGCAAGAGATGGAAGTGGAAAAGCACTGCTCCAGGAATCCAGGGTGATCACTGTTTTGCTTTTCTTTCTTCTCTCCTCTTGTAAAACAATTCATAAATGGACAAACTGGACAAGCTTTCCGATAAGCTTATCGTGTGCGTGTCGCAGTTACTGTTCCAACCCCACCACCCAAGCATCGCCCACAAATGCTGCCTTTCGCCAGTGGCCAGCAAATGTTTCCAGGTTGCCTTCAGATGTACTGCCTAACAACATAAAATGTGACCACTGCAGCCAAAGGCTCCAAAGGTTCTTTTCCCAAACACAAACACCTAGGAGCCATGGGGACCAGGGAACCCATGTGTGGGTTAGAAAATGATGATGGCTGGAATGATGGGAAAACTAAAATTTTTGTGTGCCAAAATTATTCAATTTGGAAAGGGTCCTAGAAAAGTATTTTAGCTTCCATCCTTATTCAAAGAGAAAGTCCTTCCCACACACCCCTATTCAAAACAAAAGGACCTGTTTAACTTCCATCCCTGGCCCAGAAATGCTACTTCCACTATTATTCAAATGTTTTCCAAGGGCCAACATCAATACCTTTAGGCACACAGTGGAGAAGAAATGGTTTAGATCTGCTATCTTTAGCTGTCTCCTAGGCATGACTAAAAGTTGAAGAAAATTAACTGACCTCCTATGAATATGAACTAACTTACAACATACCAGCTCTCTTGTAAAAGGAACAGGGCAGGTGTGTGTGCCTTTTAATCCTGCCATGTAACTACGCAGGTGCGCATGCGTGCACAAGCACACACACACACACACACACACACACACACACGAGCTGACATTCAGTTAATAACAGTTTCCTACACAACTAAAACACTGTGGTTTCAGTGTAGGTTCCTATTTTTAACCCTAAAGAGCTCTTTAGACCTTGTCAGTCCTTCTACCTGATTATCCAGGAAATCAAAAGTGTTGTGGATCTTGAGTCTCTTTTCTTAAAATTGGAGTGATACCATCCACATTTAAATTGTAACAAAATTTGCTTTTTATATTTCTAGTCTACATAGAAAAATTTCACTCTGATGTTCTCCAGAAATTGGGAATGGTTGTCTCCAGTGGAATTATATACCACTTGGGGAAAAAAATCCATCAGTCAAATGATTTAATTCCAACATTCCCTATAATGAAACATAATTAGTCTCATGTACCAAAATGGATCACTGTTAAAAAAATATCCAATGCCCTTTCCCTATAAACCATGTTATAAAATAAACAATCCAAATGTTATGTTACCTATAATCCCAACTCCTAGAAAATTATTTATCTTCCTCACTCCAAAATATGTTCTGGTTTCTGTACATAGGCTTCCATACATTTTACTGAGAGCATTCATAACAGCATCACAGATCAAATGTTCTTCTTTGTGACTGAATGGTCTTTAAAAACACATCTTTCAATAAATAAAGATTTTTTTCCATCAAAGAAGTATTACCATAATTTTGTTTTCAAAGAAGATATTTTAAATCCTCTGATACAAAATAAAGAAGTCCGGGCTAGAGGATTATTTTTCAAAGCTGACATCTTTTGCATAAATGACAGTACCCATGATCCTCCACACTCCTCACTTAACAATGAGCTGCAGGTCCTACCTGGGAGACGAAAACTTTCTTTCATTCACACTCTCAAACTAAAAGAGAACCTAACCAATCAAGAAAGCACGGGGGTTATACCTGTGCCTATTCACACACCAGGAACAGGCTTTCATTGAAGAAACGCTCCTCTGACAAAAGAATTATTTGTAAATCCTAAACTTCTCTTTCTGGGACTGCTCTCCAGGAGTCTGAGGCAGTACAAGAGCCAGGACCTTTTATAGGCAGGTTTTGTAGCTAAATAAAAAATACATAGAAAACATCTCACAAAAATGGACCAAATCGATAAAGCAAATAAGCGCTTCTCTTCAGCACTCAGCAGGTACAGACTTATTTTCCCACCATTTTAAAGTAAATCAGCAATCTATCTTGAAAAATAAAAAGAATATTTCACCACAAATTGACTGCATTTAATAAAATTCAAGCTCTCCTGCCCAGACAGAGAAAAATTGAAATCAATAGTCAAATTCTCCATCTCCTTTTCAATGAGAGAAACTAGCGCATAACTTTATTGTTGCCCCATGAATTACCCCGTGGATCTTTGGGTTTTGGCAAGATTCTTGCCAGTTCTTTATAGTTCAGGTAAGGAAGGGAGACAAAGCACAGGGAAGAAATCAACAAGCGACTATCTCCTTTGGCAAACAGATGGATTGAAAAATAATAATTTCTTTGTTAAGAATGCAGTCGGGATGCCAATCCTTGACATGCATTGTTGGGAAGCCTATTATCATTTCTTTTTCTTATTGAGAGATTCTTCTAACATAGATTTTTGCTGCAATTTCTCTAAAACAGTACAAAGCAATGTTGAATTGGTTAAAGAAAATAGGAAGGAAGCAAGCAAGAAAGAGAAGAGCAGAGAGGTTGTGAAGGAAGGAGGAAAGGTAATTTTATATGGTACTTTAGCACCATCATGAAATACTGTGACATTGGCACCATGATGGAAGCTGGGTAAACACAAGCTGTGGGTGACGTTTTCTGATTCCAACCATTCCACCATGGTGATGGGTCTGCCAACTTCTTGGGAAGAAGATGTTCTGTTCCAAGGGACCAGGGTTTCCTGGCCTTTGCTGCTGTTGGAGATTATACATGTGGAAAGGTCCCAGGGCAAAATCTGTGGCACTTCGGTGCCCCCTTGTGTCCAATTTGGCACCAGCATGAACTACACCAAGTCTGCAGAAACTGAGTGTGGAAATTTCTTCCAAGAATGCAGGGTGGGGTCTGGAAGAATTGATATGCTCTGCTTACATGTATGAAAAAGCCCATTGTTGCTAGAACAAGGAGAGAATGTCGTGCTGCTCTTTGTCACCAATCTTTGGATGCTCCCACTGAAGGCCTCTGCGGAGACTCAGCTTGAGACTAGCCAGAGTAAATGGTCATGCAGCCTTGGACCGAGACTCACCTCCACACAACAAAAGTCTTTTAATACTGATAACTTATGTTCCTCTTATCAATATTTAGAATTGGAGATAGTACCTAACATCTTTTTGATAAGTCATTTCTTAGTCTCAAATCTCTCTGAAATGTTATCTTTTTTTCTTTTTCCTTTTTTTATTTTTACACATTTTCATGACACTATTTTATTCTGCTCATCATCATTCTTTTTCTCTACATGCAAAATGACTTTGTGGAAAATTGGGTCACCAATGGATGAAAGAATGGAGCTACATTTATCAGTTCTGTTCCTACTCACTGACACACACTTCAAAGCATTAAAAGACAATTCTACATGTAATATAACTTGGAAAGTTTTCAAATTTGATGTTGGGTTGAGGGCAAAGGACAATTTCCCCATAAATACAGATTTGCTTCTGATGTTTATCCCTGCAGATGGCTTGACTGAAGATCCAGAATTGGATTGCGGTTCTGTCTGCAAAAATTACCCAGAAACCATCTATTCCTTCTCAACACATTTATTCACACAGTCCCAAAGACATTCTGATGTGGAGGATATAGGCTTTCTGTGATGGAGAAGACTGTTAGGGATTTCAAACTTCATAATGCATCAAAGGGTGAGAAATGAGAGAGCCAGTGATAAATCAGAAAAATAAAGGGCAGAAAAGACAAGCAGGAAACAAACAAACAAAAAAAAAACATGAATGAAAACAGAAAGAGAAGACAGTAAGGCAGACCCTAGCTGGAGAGAAGAGTGATGTGTCCTGCCTGGGAAAGAGTGCAGTTTTGACTTCTGTTTTGTTCTTTCTTTCTGGAAATAACTAGGAATTTCCATAAAGATTACGATGCTCCACTTACAGCTGTCTTTCTGCATCTTGCAACACAATGGGTCTCAGAGATGATGGATTATCACTGCAAAGACCTGTCAAACCCTGGCCGAGACATCATCATTGCCCCACCAACTCAGTGGATTTGCTTATCATTTACAGTAGGTCAGGGACAGACACTCTTTGGTGGCCTTTGTGGATGCTCACTACTACTACCGAGTAGTAGTTCCATTGATCGTCCTAACCAAGAGGCCATGGGTTGGGAAAAAGTCACTGGACTTTGGTCATTCTTTCTCAATTGCAGCTCTACCATCTCTTGCTGCCGTATGTTCAGTTTCAATCTTCATTTGCTATAAATAGTACATTTCATTGGCCCATTTTTTTATCAGAATGCAGTGGAATTCTGTACACACATTCCCTACAACTAATAATATTTACTGTTAAAAAAAATCTCACTGTGAGAACGAAGGATGTAAGTCCCCATGAGAGTACAAGCTCATTCCTATAATTGGGAAAAAACACTTGTCACAGCACTGCTCAGTCCAGGGCTTTTACCTTCCACTGACAGGGCTGAGCTCAGAATACTTGGAAGCTAAGGTCAGACTCATGTGTTTTTACCACTAAAGCACAAGGTTTGCGAATGAGGTGCATTCCTACACACAGAAATTAGAGGCGTCCCATTTATGTGCAGAATATAAACAAGGTAGGTTTCAGTCCACATTTTCATCTGTGAACATGAGACAGAGCATTGCAGAGACAGTGGGCACTTTGCTTTCTAGGACTGTTACCTAGGACTCAGCCTTGGTACCTTGATCTGGGTATATACACCCAAAGAAAGCCACCAGATGAACTAACCCTTACCTTCTGGCAGAAGTTGCATTTAACCTAAACTTTCCCTGAGCAATAGAGGGTGGCGCTCAGAGTCTTATAGCCTATGTGAAATAAGACAAAAAATTCTAACAAAAAAAAAATGGCTGCATCCTGTCTTGATATGCCTTCCACCCCAAAGAGCCTCATAACTTATTATCTTACGTCACTTGCCCTTTGATACAAAGAATCTTTAGAAAGACCTTTTAGGATGATCTCACCTAAACTACCAATCCAATCAAATATTTTTAATACCTATTTTCTACTGCGTTCCTCTCCATAGCAGATTGGTATCGTATTAAGCTTGTATATTTTCTATCTGGCAATCTCTTCCAGGAGAACACAGGCTCTATGACACTTCTAAACACTAAGGGCTTCAGAGGAGTAGACAGATGCTCAGCATTGCTCCGTGAATATTTGTAAAATGGCCAATTATGTTTTCTACATATAACCTCATACCTTTATTACAATCACCAACCAGGTGTGGTAGTATATGTCTGAAATTTCATCACTGGCAGTGGGGGACTAAGGCAGAAAGATGTCGTTTTATACCAACCCAGTATATAACTGGTTATAGAGACTCTGTTACAAACTACCATCAGCATCAGCACCTTGCACAGCACCAGCAGCAGCACCATCCGGACCAGTACCAGCAGCAGCAGCAGCATCAACACCATCAGTACCAGCATCATCATCAACAATATCATCAGCACAAACAAGCTAGAGAACTTCTAGCTTCAACCAATAGCACTTCACTTTCCACTGTATGTATCTTTTAATCTGACTTAATGCTTCTTGTATTCTACCACGAACTGAGTCACCTAGGGAGCTTGTTAAAAGTCAGAGCGCTAGGCTCCACCCCTAGAGTTTCTGATTCAGTGAGTGAGTGTCTAAGAATCTGCATCTCTAACGATCTTCCAGATGATGTTGGTGCTGTTGATTTACGGCCCACACTAAACATCACTTTTTCTCTCAAATCTTGCAGTCATGGTTGTTCAGCATGTTAAGCAGCGGATGGTTGTTAAGTATTTTTGAGAAATTAAAACACAGACATGTTTAGGAATGCAATGTAAACTTCCCATGCATTTTTTTAAACAGAAAGAAATGCCTTGCTGGCTGGGGTTGATTCGTTATACACTAAGAGTTCCAATCTTAGTTAGAGGCCTTAAGTGCAACTGGGTGAAGAGGCCTGACATAGGCCCAGTTAGAGTTGGAGTGGAGCCTCATGCATGCCCCCGCTTCTACAGTGCAGTGAATTTCTCCCTGGGACACTCGGAGGAAACACGGAGGCCTGCCCTAGAGTGGGAAGGCCCTCCATTTGGCCAATGACAACTCTGAGATGGTCACAGGAAGCACGCTCAACTTGGCAGTTAGTGGCCAGCATCCAGAGACTTTTGCTTGCCAGAACTCACCACAGAGTGTGACAGCAACGCCATGCCACCTGCTATCCGAGTCAGCCATCGGGGTGGACTATGACTTGTAGATTGTCCTCCTGGGAATAGAGTTTCATCTTTATCCTTCGACTCAAAAATAAAGGAATTCACCTATTAGTTCTGGCTTGAGGTATGTAGTTCTGGTTTACACTAGTAATGCTAGCATTTCCAAGATTATGATGGGGGAAAGAAGGCTCATCTAATCTGTGTTACATCTCAAGGTCAAGGCCAGCCTGGTCCATAAAGTTAATAACAATTAAAAGCATTTTCAGTTCCGATCTCTATGAGCTGATTATTATGACAAACTGATCCAGAACAAACTAGGAGCAAATCTGATACTGAGAGTCTTCTACTAGAAACTATGGAAAAAGCTAAATTTTTCATCAGCTTTCTCCCTGAAGATCTTTTAAACAACAACAACAAGGACAAAAAAAAATCCCAATTAATGTATTCCTAAGAGTCCATCCAGCAAATACTGCTCTAGCCTGCTTGGTGGTTAAAACAATGAGAGCCTTCTGTGGTGAGCATCCATGGGCTAGTTTTCATAGCTGTCAGAACCAAGGAAGCACCTCCATTTAGCTAACATGTTTGTTCTCTTCCCCCAGGTAAAATCAAGGCCTGTCTCTCAGAAAGACACCTACCGATTCCTTTTCTACATCCTACAAGTACTACTCAGGGAAATTTATTTAAGGTTTTGATAGATTGGAAGCTAGCCTCACACACGTGCTATTTTCTACTCCAAACCCTCAGGGCAGCAACCCCTCCTCCAATGCTGAAACTTTATTTCTGTTATTCCAGATGTATGTGCCAATCAGTTTAGCTCCTGCCAATTCTTGTTTATTAATAATGCTAACGAAAGAACTGAAATTCTACCAGATTTCAATCTCTTTTTCACGCCTCAATAATGAGCCCTAAAAGGAATGAATTCTGATATTGTCTCAACAGCTCAGAAGACTGGGTGCAATGAGAAATCTGACTTGCTTTTACCTACCTTGCACAAACTATTCGTGGTGATAACTGCCACTGTACATGATTTGCATTTTCATTGTTCTTTATTTTATGTTATTAGTTATTCATGAGATGAATATCGCATTCAACAACTAATCTATAAAGCCTTTGCTTTAAATAACAACGTGCTGTTTTTGAAGGAGGTAGGATGGAAAATGGGTGTCCATTTAGGGATCTTGTATAAAGAACTGAAAAATAAATGACATGTGAGACATCTCTAGCTTTATGCAAAATCAGAAACTCAAAGACTTGCCATAGAGTTGGAGAAATAATAGACAGTGCTACAGAGGTCTATACATTTAAGGCCATACTTGCCAGCTGGACCTACTGAGAAAGGTCTCTCACCAGCCAGCCAAAAGGAAGAGAAGGTCAAGATTAACCACATGACACAAGGAACCTGTAAGTGACTAATTATTCTTCTCACCAAACAGCAAGATCTGCACATGAGGCAAGAAACTGACACAGAAAGCATCTGAGCTTGGTTTATTTTCACCTGGAAACAGTCCAAGTTTCAGACACATTAGTTTCTGCTCCTTCCAATAAAGGCTCATATCTACATTAACACATATTAGAAAGAAGAAAAGAGTCTCCTCTCATTCTTGATTCTCATCGAAGAGCATGTGATTCAATAAAAGAAAAAAAAAAAAAACATTCAAATTTGCCTGTGAGGCCTCAGCTTGGTGCAGCAGGATTTGTCAGAGAGCGAATGTCTCTATTGCTGCTGTACGTTTAGCTCTGTGTCCTCTGGATGTGGATGCTGTACATAGACAAGCCCCAGAAACATCAGCCTAGAGGCAGAGCATGGCTATCTAGGGTGGAGCAAACAGGGCCTGCACTCTATACTCAAAGAGTTTCCCTCGAATCTCCCAGTGGTTAGCTAGGGAGGCATCGCTTCACCTTGGAGACTGTAAACTGCCTGCTCTTGACTCGTATTGGATGGAGGTAATTATCCTTCTTCAGGGGAAAAAAAAAACTATGAGAAAACTCAACTAAAAATAATATAGTTCAGAAATTCTGATAGAAAGATACTGATGGCTATAACAATACAACCTAAACAACTGGGCAAAATAGAAGAAAGGCAGCAGCTAAGACTTGAGATAATTCTCCTTTCCCATGGTCCTCCTGAGTGCTACCTACACCCTTGTCTGCAAACCCACCAAGTAAACAAAAGGGACCACGGGAAACATACCCCAGGGGAAGGTCTTTCCATTCTTCAAGCAACCTATAGCTTCTTCACTCCATTTCTCAAGCTGTTGCCTCTCAGATATATGCCAGGCTACCACAAACCCAGATATCATTCTTCCTCTGCTAAGGCCATACCACTGCTGAGAAAAAGGGTGGGAACCCTGAATTCTGAATTATTCTACCACACAAGCACAGCTAACATTCCAAGAATGGCGTGACAATAATTCCCCCTTTACTGTTTTCTTTTTGTATTAAAAAAAAAAAATCTCACAGGACCCAAGAAGGCCTGGCCACTAGCAATACCAGAAGCAAACGCATTAGCAGGTAAATTCATTCTTTGTGTGGGGCCATACATGGCTGATGCTGCCTGAGTGATTCAAAAGCTTTAAAACACCATGTGTGGGCACACACCTAGAATCCCAGCACTGACACGCCCAAGCTGTCTCCAACATCATGCACTAGAGGCAAATTCAAACCATAGCTTGCACAAGGCCTTGTCTCCTTGTCTCCACAACCAAAACAGAACAAATCAGAAGGTATCTTGAATGTAGGACAAAGTGCAAAATACAGTTAAAGAAAAATCTAAGTGATAATTCCTCGTGATATTTTCCATGAACATATGCTTACAGAGTAAGGTAATAGTGTTTGACAGAGTTTGATTTATAGACCTACCATGCAACATTCATCAAGTGTGAGGGGTGATAGGACTTTTGTTTCTGGCTCTGAGATGAACCTCAGCTCTATACAGCACTGCAGGGATTGCAGAATGAGCACAGTCCTGGGATTGGAGAGCTTAGGTTCAGACATGTGCCCTAACCTGCCAAACCACGGAACCCGGATCCTCTGATTGATTTCCTAGTGTCCTCCCATGCCTTGTCTCACCATGTTTCCAGGGAGACTAATTGTAAGACTGTATCTCATCAGGCTGTTCTGAGTCTACGGTGAGAAAAATATGTGAAAAATTTACAAGCATTATGCTGGCTTCTTTTGATCAGCTCATAAAAGCTGGCTGATGATGCAAGAAGCATATGATTATTTCTTAAAAACACATTCCAAGAGAAAAAATATTGAAGGGCCACAGAGGTCAGTCCAATTCCTATCATGATTTTCATCCATGTTCTGTCTAGCAGTTTCCTCTCCCACCATTAAGACTCCTTCCTTTGGGATGGGTCCTTTGTGAAAACAGTACCATGGGACATGAGAACCTATGCCTATCTCAACTTTGCCATTTATTTGGCAACTCTGGAGTACTGAACTTGAAGTTCTCTGACTTTCAATGACTTTTAATTATTAAGGAAGGAGATTAGGGAAGCAGGTATTCACCATACGATGCCTAATGGGGTAGGAAGTCAAGTAAACATTCCTTGGAAAAGCTCTTTGCAGCTGCCCTCATTTCAGATGTAGGTCCCACATCTGGGAGCCAGGCTCCTGGGGCCTGATACTACCTGCTCCGGACTCTTATGATGGCAGACCTCAAATGCAATTCAGTTCAACCTACAGGAGTATTATGTGTTATAAATGAATAAAAAAAAAGTGGATTCTAGAAACAGAAGATGCAGTGAAGCAAGCAGGGATAGAAGTAGCTGGGAACAAGCCTTGGGGAGGGAGGGGTTAAATTAAACTTTTTGAATATTTTTTTCTTATGTCTAAATTTCATTGAGAATATTTTTCACCATGTTTCCAAATTCTCACGCCAAGATATTCTGCAGACAAGAAACCGAGAAGAGCAAAACAATCACATCCATCACAAGAAGAGCAGGGAAAGGAAAGGAAAAACGAGAACAAAGAAACAGTAGAAAAGAAACAAGTGAGCCCCTGCCTCTGCCTGGGTCTCAGAGAGTCAGCCCCTGTGGCTGAGATGCCAGGGTCTGACTGAAGGGCCAGTGTGAGGAAGGCTATATCCTGGGCCTTACCCACACATCACTCCTCACCATGCAGAGGAGACCAGCCTCACCCCACTAACTTGCGCCTCATTCTTATTCTCAGTCCTCGCAGGCTCCTTTCTGTCATAATCAGCTCTGATCTGCTTTTAGCAGACAATAATGGGAATACAGAGCAGCATGCATTTTGGCATGTGTGTGGCTTTTTCCTTAATCTTCCATCCAAAAGCGAAGGGCAGTGAGGGGGGAAGAAACCCACCTCTTCTCTTGTATGGGGCTCTATTGTTTTAGAAAGGAAAGAAATTAAGGCAAGAAGCATTGTGACTACAGCAAGACACATTTCCTTCATGTCAGGCTGCCTCTCCTTATCTGCAGGCCCATCTCAATGAACAGTGGACATCGCTGGCCCGGCAAAGCTTCTCTGTGAAACTTGTAATGAAAAACATAAATAGTCCCTTCGATGACTAACAGTAATTCTGCTGGTGCTGAGTAGCATGTGCTGAGGAGATGGATGATCTATAAAACACAACTTCACTAAGCACTGCTATGTAATTTGTTAAGCATTTAGTAATAAGTATGTCTAATAAAATATGAAAAAAATATTTAGAAAATGAACCATAATTTTAATATAATTTTAATTAATGGGAGTGCAATTGCAGTGGTTTAAATTACATTCCCAGTGGTAAGAAGCCTTTCAAACCTAATTTGTAAGCCAAGATGGTGGCTCTAATGACTGGCAGCAAAGTTTCTTCAACAGATTTCATGGGGCATGATCCAAAGATAATAGGTTCTCAGCCCAATGACAATCCAATTACAATGCCAATCAAAGCCAACTTCATGCACCCTAATTATCAGATTTAGCTGTCAGCTCAAATACAAACATAACACTTTTATTTAAATAAAAATTTAATTTAGAAAAAAAGATGACTTCATGTGTGATTTATTGAGACTGCCAGAGCAATCTAACTTATTTCTCTGCTAATATAATAAAATCAGTCTTGTATTAAAAAAAAAGAAAAAAAAAACTTTTTCTCCCCCACCTCCTCCAATATCTGCTATGTTGTATTATTTAGACATTAATTTGAGCAAAAAAGCATAACCTGGCATGGCAGCAGGTAGTCACCCACAAGGAATAGGTTAAATGGAACATTCAGTTTTCTGTGAGACACAATTCCGTGTGAGGAAATGAAAAAAGCTAATTAGTTTTTACCAGTCGTCAGCAATTTTATTTGTATTTCAAGTAAAACCCATTACCCATCCTGAAACTGAGAGAGAAGACAGGGAAGACCCTCCCGGAGACACGTTGGGGACATCCACTATCCACAGTGAAAACAGGCCCAGCACTGTGATGAGCTCGCTCTTATCCCCACCAGAGAACATCAGCTCTTGCTAAGAGCTGGCTCTGACCAGGAGAGGTGTTCTGTGAGTCCCAGACAAGACTACTGAGGCAGTCTTAAAGTTCCCAGGAGCCATATTTCAAAACACTAAGCAGTAGCAAAATATCACTTAATATATTTTACTTAACATTAGTGTGCCCAAAATATCATTTGTTTCTTAAAAATTATCAACGAGAAAGTGTACAGCCTTGTTCAAAGCTTCAGGATCAATTCATACTCTACACTTAAAAAGTAGGTGCCACGGCCCAGCGTGTGCTCAGTGGCTACTGAATGAGGGAAAGCCCTCTTGGGAGCTGGCTCTAGAAGAAGGCCCAAAAGTCTTAACTGTTGTTAAGACTTAGTTGCAGTGGCTCAAAGATCACTGTCCCAGAAACATTCCCTTTGGGCATTTAGGAAGATTTTTCTTTTTCCAGTATATGTCTAGCAAACATATATTGTTTGTAAGCAATAGCAGTCAATCTTTTTTCTTTTTCAATATTTTTTTTTACAATTTATTCATTATATATCCCAATTGAAGCCCCTCCCTCAACTCCTCCCAGTCCGACCAACCCTCCCTCTTTTCCCCTTTTTCCTTCCTTTAGTCCACTGAAATGGGGAGTTCTCCTCCTCTGCCATCTGCCCATAGCTTATCAAGTCTCATCAGCACTGCCTGGATTCTCTTCCTTTGTGGCCTGGCAAAGCCAAATCGCCAGGGAAAAGTGATCAAAGAACAGGCAACTGAGTTCATGACAGAGGCACCCCTCCTCCCCTTACTCAGAGACCCACATGCAGCTGCCTATTGGCTGCATCTGAGCAGGGGGTCCAGGTTCTCTCCATGCATGGTCCTTGGTTGATGCATCATTCTCAGCAGGACACCCTGAGCTCAGTTTTTTTTTTTTTAAGCTTTGTTGGTCTCTTGTGGGCTCCTGTCCCCTCTGTGCCCTTCAATCCTCCCCTTCTTCCATAAGACTCCCTGTACTCTGGCCAAAGTTTGCCTGTGAGTCTCAGCATCTGCTTAGATCCCCTGTTGGGTGGAGCCTTTCAGAGGATCCTCTATTGTAGGCTCCCATTCTGTTCCATCTCTTCCACCACTTCTGGTGTCTATCCTGTTTGTCATTCTGAATGAGATTTAGGCATCCTCCCTAGCGTCTTCCTCCTTGCTTAGCTTCTTTAGGACTATAGATTTTAGTATATTTATCCTATATTATATGGCAAATATCCACTGATAAGTGAGATACCATGTGTGTCTTTCTGTTTCTGGGTTACCTCACTCAGGATGATCTTTTCTAGTTCCATCCATTTGCTTGCAACTTTCATTATTTCCTTGTTTTTAATTCCATTGTGAAATGTGCCACAATTTCTGTTTTCATTCCTCCCTCAAGGGACATCTAAGTTGTTTCCACATTCTGGCTATTAAAAATAAAGCTGCTATGAACATAGTTGAGTAAATGTCCTTATTGAATGGTGAGAAATGTTTTGCATATATGCCCAGGAATGGTATAGCTGGATACTAAGGAAGTGCTATTCCCAATTTTCTGAGAAAGTGCCAGATAGATAGTTTCCTGAACAGAACACCAAAAGCTCAGGCTCTAATTTCAACAATTAATAAATGGGATCTCCTGAGACGGAGAAGCTTCTGTAAAGCAAAGGACACTGTCAACAGAAGAAAACAACAGCCTACAGACTGGGAAAAGATCTTCACCAACCCTATATCTGACAAAGGGCTAATATCCAGAATATATAAAGAACTCAAGAAATTAGACAGCAACAAACCAAATAATCCAATTAAAAATAGAGTAAAGAGATAAGCAGAGAAATCTCAACAGAGGAATATCTAATGGTGGAGAAACACTTAAAGAAATGTTCCACATCCTTAGTCATCAAGGAAATGCAAATAAAAATGAATCTGAGATTCAATCTCACACCCATTAGAATGGCTAAGATCAAAAACGCAAGGGACAACACATGTTGGAGAGGATGTGGTGAAAGGGGAACCCTCTTCCATTGCTGGTGGGAATGTAAACTTGTAGTAGCCAATCTTTTTACCAAGCAGAGCATGGAAGACATGCACAGAAGATAGCAGTCTTTCCAAATACCCCTTAGTGACACCTCTTGTTCAACTACAGGGTGTTCAAAACTCATGGTTAGCGACAGAGCCGCCTTATTTGACACTCTCCAGCCTTTTGTCACTCTCTACAAGGCCAAGATGGTCCTCAAACTGCCCTTCTCCATATCTCTTAACATCTTTTTCAGGTTCAGATGCTGTTAGCAATTCCAAGCGTAGTGTCTAATGTTAGATACGAATCACAGTGGATTAAAACAAAGAGATAATTTATTTCATCTTATATACTTGGAGTTGGGAGTCACTTGAATTGAACATGCAAATAGATGCAAACATATGCAAATTGGGGTTTCTCCAGATAAATTGAATGGGGGAGAAAAGCTTTATAGTATTAGTAATATTCAGGGATTTTGTGGTATTGAAAGGGAAATTATTTCCTTCCTCCAATTCCAAATGTGAATAGCTTTCTCAGTCCTCTTCAATGAACCTAAAAGTTGCCAGATTTTAAAGAATAAGATATTTTTTGAAAAACTGAACCAGATATTAGTCACATTTGATATCTTACTATTTTTGAGCTTTTGCCATTACAACCTAGATACAACTCTCCTGGGAGACTAAAAAGCTCTTTATTAAGGAACAATGAGTTCCGCCAAATAAATCCTTGCTTTAGGTTTGACAATACCATAATCAACAGTGCTTCTAAGAACAGAGAAAGTAATAATACATGGCAGGA
Source organism: Meriones unguiculatus (assembly GCF_030254825.1). Taxonomy (NCBI): domain Eukaryota; kingdom Metazoa; phylum Chordata; class Mammalia; order Rodentia; family Muridae; genus Meriones; species Meriones unguiculatus. The sequence goes on along the minus strand of NC_083360.1, from coordinate 95,027,455 downwards.
ACATGAGAGCGAGAGTGGAATATAAAGAGCCATCAGTTCTTATTTTTAGGAATAGTAACATGTATTATGGTACCATTGTGTTTATTACCCTGCTCCGAACATAAATGCGTTCTTCTAGAATCAATGAATAGCTTTGTGGAGGTTGATTTTGTTCCCATGGCAATGTCATGCAGCGATAGCTAGTCTACTCATTCTCTATTTGATAGCTATGGTGTCCTGAGTTCAGGCTCTAATCTGTCTTCCATCATATTAAACCAGTTCTTACTAACCCTGCCCCCATCCTTGAACAACTGCACCTGGATCCCAGATATCTCCTCCCCACCATATGCAAAGTGAGGCTGTTCCCCATAAAATTGGCCCTGTGAGAATTTTATCTCAATCCCTGGCATAACCATTTCTCCAGCTGGGCAAAAAGAAATATGAAGTTGTACTTAAAATTGCAGTTTTACACTCAGATTGCAACACACATTAATTTCTATAGAGATACCCTTGGAAAGTTCAGTCCAGAATCCCTCACAGTAATTTAAAGGAGAAAAATCACAAGCGAGGGATGTCTGGAAGTCACAGCCTCCCACCCACCTGGAGATGTCTCTCTCCCTTCAGAGCGTGTGTGAAGAACGATGGCTTTGAAGAGTGCCTTCTGTTAACCCAAACATGGAAGCAACTTTTCTCTTAGGTTTCTCAAAGTCTAGCTCAGATGAAATAGAAAACAAGATTAAACTAAATAAGAATAATAGAAAGGGTAGAAATACAGAGAAACAAAAGTAACTTGACAGTCGGATCTCTGCACCTGCAGCCTGCCCTCTCCAGTGGGGTGTCTTGGTTTCCAGCTTGTCGGGAAGGTGGCAGTGATCTTCCCTAAACTTGGAGAACCTAGCACAAGGCCTCTAAACTGAAGCCGCCAACAAGGGGCTCTCTTGACAGGACACGATCAGAGTGGGGGTCAGCCTCTATCCCGGGTAAGGCTTTAGAGCTTTGTGCTAGGACAGGAGACACTCGATCCCCCACATGTGTACTAGGGAGCCCACCTTCCTTCCTAGCAATCACAAGAGGAAGAAGAGCACACTACAAAACCAACTGGCTAAGTCAAAAGAAATATTTTCTTTTCATTCATGTCCAGTGTTTTCAAAATGTTCTTCGACTCTGTTCTCTGTTCTCCTCTCTCCACAGCATTCCAGTGGCTGCTGCTGCATCCTTTCTACTCCCTTTAAAATATTGTTTACAGAATTTTTGCAATGTTAAATGTAATTTATATACTTTTAAAGGTCTATTTTTAAAAATAAGAAATATAAATAAAAAATCACCCACAATTCAATTTCAAACAATGTACATGCATGCACAGGATGTCTCGGATCTAGCCCTGTTACAATGCTGGCCTTGTATTACATGCGCTTTGTGTAAAGTAGGCTTGATTTAATTTAGCAAGTAATTTGACGGACGGTAGCATCAAAGGCTGTGGGACATTGCTAATGAGTCAGACCCTGTCTTCACAGAGATCAAAGTCATTTTACCTCCTTGTTTGGAAACCTGTAGACATTGAATAGATGCATACATATTCACACACACACACACACACACACACACACACACACACACACACACACGCACACTGCCACAGCACAACTGTGGGGGAAATGCTGAGCATTCAAGACATTCATCTATCGATAGATGATCTAGATAGGTAGACAGAGATAGGTAGATAGATAGGTAGATAGTTAGATGTAGATTAAATAAAACGAGTAAATCACAGTGCACCAAGTTTACCTACAATCCAAAGCCTTAAATGTACTCCAAGGACTTAAAATATAAAAGTACTCATTGATAGAGTACTTAACATCATTAGTAAATAAAAAGTATATATTTCAGTTTGCAGAGGACAAGGGATTTCCTGATCTCTAGATTAAAACCCAAGTTTTAAAAAGTTCTATAAGCCTGCCAACACATTCAATCTAGGAAAGAGAAGTTTTGAGATTTTGTGTACAAAAAAGTGTTTTGGAAGATAGTATGAGGGGCAATTTCAAGCATAAATAGAAGCCATTAAAAAAAAAGACAAGAAAATGGAAGTACCATCTTTGGTAGAATAAAGAGAGTAGTCATTAAAAAAAGAGACAGAGTGATTGGGACATAAAGGTCCTGAGAGAATGTGTGAAAGAAACTTTGCTGTGGGCTTTCTGCAACATGTAAGTTCATTTCAGAGGCACACTCATATGGGTGAGCTTTTCTTCTGCTAATGTACAGTTGTCTAAACTCAAGTTAGCTATCCTGCCATGCCTATGTTGTTCCTATCATTGCATTTGTTCTGGCGATTCAACCTCCCCTCTACAACTCGCTCCACACTCTAGCCGTGTTGCCCCATGGGTGGCTGGACCTGTACTTCAGAGTCACTCTGTCATCTCCCCCTCCAATGTGTGACTCTGCCAATGACATCTCCTTGGGATTCTGACCTGCGTGGACTGATGTTATGGTCTGCTGCTTTACTCCACTCTATGGCATAGAGAAGAAGCTATTTGTTGGAGTTCTAAGGACAGTCTCATGCTGTCTGGGCAACCTCCCTCAAACAAGCTCCAGGCATGGAAAAAGTTAGTGGCAAAGTCCAGTGGCCTATGTTCTAAATGTGTAAGAGGATAAGCGTGCTATAGAAAAACATGATGATAGACAACGTCACTCTGGATTTCAACAGTGCTTTACAAAGAACCTCATTTTTCCTTAAGAGGAAGACCCGCTCACCTCCTCCTTCCTGTGGTTAGCACCCTCGTCTCCCTTCTTCAATACAGCATACATCTAATCATCCCCAATCTGAATGTTCACTAATTTTACTGATTCCTCTTCTTCCATCTACAAACAAGAATAGGGTCAGTGCAGGCTTTGAAATAAGCAAAGGGACCAGCATGTCTGCCCTTTCACATAGCTGCTTCTTTTGCTTTCTCTCCATCAAAACATTAGTGGAAAGTAGTTCGCGATGTTTTTCAAATATGTGAAATTTCATTCTTGTCATTTCAGAAATCCAGGAAATAAAGAATGTCTACCACTTTTCAGAGGGACAGGACCACATTCCTATTTGCTTGCCAGAAAGTTTTGATTGGCTGTCCTCCCAGAATCAATATGTTAAGTCAACAGCTGTAGCTTTGACCATCCCCTTTTGATTATAAATATGTTAGGAATATTCCTACCTTTCAGATGGTGTCATCTGTTCCCAAAGCAGCTTAAATGTATCTTTATATTGACACCATCAAGACCACAGGATCTCCTTCCAGTGTGTCTACTGTGATTCTCGGAAATTTAGGGTTGCCAGACTTTAGCCCTTCTCCAAATCCTGCCCCCTAAATGTCTGTGAAATTTGCCCAAATGCTTTCTGAAAACCTGTTTCCAGTTTCTAGGAGGTGTGTTGGTCAATTGTACCTTTAACTAAAGTTCTTACTAATGCTTCTTCCTACTTGGAAAATAAATTATGTATCATATGTGAACGACCACTGACCCTTCAAAATAGCATCACTTTAGGGACATTAAGCAGCTCCACGAGCAGGCTTTGCACATACTTCTGCTTCTATCACTGGAGTGATTAGCTCCACAAATGGCCTGTCCATGACAGTATCAGAACCAAATTAGTTTCACTACCTTTTTGTCCGTTATAATCGTGACTCCCTTCTTCTGACAGCCTTAATTTGAGGATGACATCAAAGTGTACTTTCAACCATATTCTCCACCTGAACTGTGGTATACGCAATCTCCTTTGTTATTGTTTTGACAGCACAACAAATCTTTCTCATGTCTCCCTACAAGAGCAGACTCAACATGGTGTCCTCTCCCTGGTCTTCTTCAGTCACGACATACCCTGTCTGTTTTAAGTCTACAGACTTAGTCATCACATGCATATCTTCTTATCCTCCATTCATAATTCCCCAAGCACAGTTCAGGTCCTTATTACCTTTTAAAGTATGGCTGGAGCCTGTACTGGAAATCTGTTCAAGTCTGTATGGGAACCATTGTCTAGAAGGGCTTGTGGGTTAAAGGATGGCTGGCAGCACTATTAACAGGTAGGACCAAGTGAAGGAAGTAGATCTCTCTCCCTTTGTTACGACGGCCCCCATGAGGTGACCTCCTTCACAGGCTCCTCAACAAGATGTTCAGCCATGCTTAAGTTAAGTAACCAGGACTATGAGCCATGAGCCAAAATAAAGTTTCCTTTCTTTAATAAACTTTTCTTTTATTTTCTCACAGCAACAGGAAGATGACTAACAAAATCCCTACTCAGCTCCAAATTGTTTCACTTTCTTCTATCATCTTACATTCCAGCTTTTCCATATTCAATAACTGTCAATGGGAACCCATCCCTAACAACGTAAACACAAACTGATCTGTTCAGAGTCCTTTTGTGACAAAAGTCCCTTTCCCTAATATGACTCTTCCTCCTGCTCTAACTATCCAGGGACATCAATTGCTTCCCCATCATGCTTCACTACTCCCTTTCTATGCCATTATTTGTGCTCTACCTCTGCATGGAGCATCAGTTCCTTATCCCTAGAAACAAGAGTACTGTCCACCCTTCAGTGACTTTTGTGTGTGATCTCTGTAGACTCCTTCAAAGTGTTTCTGCTGTCTTTTGAGTTCCTTTACCATCTCCATGTCATGATCTACAGCTATTATAACTCTTCCTGAAATCATCTATCTTTGTATATTTGTTTTGTCTTACTTAAAGAAATTTAAACTTTTTTTGTGAGGGTCATGATAGGTGAAATTACAAGATGGAGCCATGATTTCTGGCCTCTAGTATGCATATGCCTTTCCCAAATTGTTCAGGCATGAATCAAACTCCGGGTGTGAAAATTTTACACATGGAATTAAGCTTGTGAACTTATAGGAAGATTAACTAGGTGGGCCTGACCCTATTACAATAAATTGTTAAAAGAAGAACATTTTGAGTTGTGTATGGTATACACACCTCTAATCCTAGTACTCAGGAGATGGAAGCAGGGAGAAGAACTGCCCAGTGATCTATAGAGTGAGGACTTGTCCCCCAAACCCCATGAGTAGCTTGTTTGTAAAACACTTGTCTACCCTATACAAGGCCCTGAGCTCAGTATCTAGCATCCCCCTACTAACAAATAAATATGAAACCCAAGTTTCTGTTCAGTAGAATTGCAAGCCAGAAAATTCATATGCAAGGTAAGGGGATGCATGAAGAATTCTCTGTTTCGAGCTTGAAGCGAAGAGGCCATAGGAAAAGTGACCCTTTAATTTTTGGAAGCTGTAGCAGCCGGGGACAAGAAAGCCGTCAAGAAAACAGGGACCTTAGTCATATAACAGCAAAGAATTGGAGTTTTCAGAGGAGAAACTCAGAAGTAGGTGAATTCTCCAGACAGGAACATCATCCAGCCGATACCTTGATAGATTCTGATGAAGCTCTCAGAAGAGAATGAAGTCACTCAAGCCAGTTTCTGAGCAGCAGAACATGATCCATGAAATGGAGATTGTTTTAAGCTAATAAACTTGTGATAATTTCCCTCATTTCCCCAATTTCCACATGTGTACGTAGATTGTGCATGTGTCCACCTGTTTGAGGGTGTTCACGAGGGGGCATGCATATACATATTTGTATATGTATGGGAAAGCCAGAGTTTGATATTATGTATCAATCTCCTTTGTTCTTCCCCCTTATTCATGAAGGCAGGTCTTCCAATCAAGGCTGGAGCTCACTGATACGGCTGATGTCTCCAGCCAGCTTGCCCTTTTGATCCCCACCCCCATCTCTGCCATTCAAGACTGGACTTACAGACAGACATCCACACCTACTTAGCATTTAGGTGGGTTGCTGTGGCTCCAACCTCTGGTCAGTGTGCCCAGGCGGCCAAGGACTTTAGGTGATCCTCCCGGCCTCTGATTTGTAATAACTTCTGTAGACAATTAAAAACAGAAAGAAACCACGGAGCTGGGATATTACGTCACTCCCACCCAGCAACAGAGGGCTAGGGGCCATGAGCAAAGAGGTCCCCAGCACACAGTTAACGTCTGAGCATTTGGGATGCAGTCTTGTCAGCGAAAACAAACAGGCAATATAAACCGCAATTACTGTGCTGTTTTAGACATCTATCTGGGAAAAAAAAAAAAGAAAAAAAACTTTGGAAAATTTTAACCTTTTTGCTCGATAAAGTTACATTCTAGCACACCATAAAATGCTTGAGTGTTAATTCCCAGAGGAAACTTCACTTTGAAAACTTCTTGTGGTTGCTAAACTTATTTGAAGAAATATCCAATTGTGGAGGCTGGTGAGAGGCCTCCAGGTGGTGCTCCAAAGCCTGGACCAGAGCAAAGCCCCAGAACCCACGTGGAGGAGGGAGCCACCTCCCACAAATTACATGCATACTATGCCATGATCATGCACACATACAAATGAATAAACAAACGGATAAACAACAACAAACAACAAACAACAAACAAATGCTGCAACAACAACAATAACAACAAAAGAGAACAGAACACAGGGAATCCGCTCAGACACTGCACTGTCACCTAGCTAGCTTCACATCTGTAGGTGCCAGGAAGAGTTCTTCTACCCACATTCCCAAACCCAACCTCACACCTCAGCTCCTTACCACCATCCTTCCTCTTCCAAGGCCATTCCTCCACTGAGCTTCTCTAAATGACTTGTCTTATCTATGCTCACAGCATGAGCAACATGACCATGGCCAACACTGAACCAGCACCCACTCTTTTTCTCAAACGTACACCTTCTGGTTTTGTACTTTCCGCAGAAAGTCTTCCATAAGAAAGCTGCCCAGCAGTCGGGGGAATGACCTGCACAGCCACATTCCGCTCACAGCGCGACCTGAACAGAAACCTAACACAATGGCGTCCTCACTGCGCAGGTGCGCTGCCGTGGGCAACACTGAGAGCTATGCTCACTCTAACGGGAGGAAGAACAGAAGGCCTTGGATATGGCAGCAGACGTGATATTGAAATCATCCAGAGGGAATTCCTTATACCCCACGAGCCCATACACTCTGACTATTGTTTTCATAAGACTACGGGAAGATTTCTAGGCAGCTAACGTGTACACCAGACCATTCATCCTTTGGCCTCGGTACAGCCAGACTATTATTTACCCAATAAACTATAACTGCAGTGGAAGCCCAATAATTCAATGTCTGAGATTACGGTCCATCAGATCCAAAATTCTCTTTAGAAAGTGTCCAAATACAGATGCCCACAATGGGTTCAAACCATTATGCACGATTCTGCAAATAATACACATTTTCAAAATTACTGCAGCACCTATCATGTGCTTCCTCCCATTGCACACAGAAGAGGCTAATGATGCTTTAAGAAAAGAAAGAAAATAATAGGAAAAAAAAAGACAGCCACTACTTCAAAATATAATGATATGCTGCAAACATGCGAGACTCTAAACACTTTTCTTCTAATCCACATTCTGAGGGTTGGTTTTGTATTGTTATTATCTGCGCACCCAAGTCCTGTCAGATAAAAAGCTACCGTTGGCCTCCCTGCTAAATGTTCTGTATGATGTCTGCTTGTGTTATTTAAAGGATCCAAACAAAGAAGGGTCCATGTCCAAGTTATTCAGAAAACCACCAAGTTTCCACAGATGCTGAATGTCCTCCTTCTTTCTATCCTGCGTCATGGACAGCAATGGGCTGCCACTCTCTGGTGTCCCTTCTGTCCGGTTTTTGTCATCACAGAGTGCATGGTATGTATGGTTCATTCAGGAGGATCACGGTTCAGGTTCAGAAGGAAAAAAAGAAAATAAATTCTCAAAGTGCAAAGGCCTGAGCGTGGTATATGCCTCCGATTTCATACACAGAGGTAGAAGGCTTAGACTTATCAAAAGTTTATTTGTATTTATTAATTCTTTCAAATTATAGGTCAGTAGTATACATTCAACACAGAATCACTAAGTGTGTTTGTGTGTGTGCACGCGCGCATATTTGGGCATTTGAAGGTTTTGTAGGTGGATGGAAGTGTCTCTTTGACCCTTCCTTCCTTTCCCTCATCCCCTTCTCTCACTTTCCTCTAACTTGCCCTCCTACTGCTCACCTGTCAGACACATAGAAAACATTAGATTCACATTATAGTGCCCCTAACCTTAGTTTCAGATGACTGAGGAGACGGAAGGGCAAAACCTAACTCTTTCTCCTCCTCATTTATTGCAGTATTTGAAAAAGGAATTTCTTTAAATATTTGTGTACTCTTATGACACAGCTTAAAAATCAGAACCCTTTTTTTCACTTTATTTTCTCCCTTTTATCAAGATCAAGTTTTTTCTCTTGTCTAAAAATGATCCCTTCAAAAGTCAGCAAAATATTTTGGCTTTCTTCAGCAGCACTTTGGGCTTCTCTGTTACAAATTGTATAAACATTTTCCAGACAGGGGAATTTAAAGGGCTTAAATGATTTCTCAAGTGATGTCTGTACTGCAGCAGCTTTGCACTGGCAGAAGGAAGATGGAGGCAAGGAAGCGGCCACGGAGCATAATGTGTCTGGAATCAGGGGCTATTGAGCTCATGCAAATCTGGAAGGGAAAATATCTTCCTCCAGCATTATCCACACTGAGGATTCTGAGTTTCGCAGACTGAAGGGACGCATGCTCTGGATGGATGTGGTCTGTCATTCATATTGAGCTCACATATTTTACTTCCTGAAACCAAACAAATACTGATAAACTACTTCTGTGAGCCTTTAATCAAAATTTCAGCAGAACGCAGTTGGCAACAGAAAGATCAGTCCGTGGAGCCGGAAACCCTTTCATCATCAAATATACAGAAATAATAATTATATTTATCTGTTTGGCTCAGGCTGCACACCAAGATTTACCCTTGCCCTAAGGACATAGAAATCATCAGCCATTGTCATCTCTACAGAAAAAAATAATCCTTAATAACTTAGAGGTTAAATGGTTCTCAATAGTTATGGGGGCTGAGAAGGAGAAAATAAAAATGATACATTATGTTTTGCATTTTCCTCTGTAATGCTGCAATACATTGTTATGTTTTAGCCAATTAGCAGTTCTGATAATGACCCTGAAAGCACTAGTGAATATCTAGCTTGCTTCACAATAAAAATTTGATAAGAGAAGAAAGGTAAGGATGTATCTTTATCAATATATTTTAACTCAACATACTCCAAAACATTTATAAAAAAAATAAGAAAATTTGAAAAACATTTTTGGGTATAAATGGTGCATATGCATTTGTACTGCCCCAAAGCAAAAATTGAATCACATGTGAAATGGGGTTTTATGGAAGGGACCAAAAAAGCCCGAGTGACGGAATAGGGAGAATGAACTATGGAAGAGATAAAAGCAGATTAGGGTGAGTTTTGAGCTGATCATCACTGTAGGGGTGTGATACTCATTGTCTTGTATTCATTAGGAACCAAGTAGAAATAAACCTCAAGATGGCAGTCTGGAAGGCAGAACTCTAACCCAGTTCACAGATGACAGGTAGCTTGACCTGGACAGCTTCAAGTTCCCCTCCTTCAAAAGTGCCATAACCCACCTTCTCAGACTTTTTTAGTAGAAAAAGCTCTGAATAGAGAAGCTAAGAGGTAGGAAACCAAGAGTGTCATCTGAACTGCCTGTTAGGCTTGAGGGGATCAAGTAGAGAGAAGTTTCTGGTCTAGAAGAATTTATTTTCTTCATAAAAAGTAAATGGGGGCTAGAGAGATGTCCCAGTGAGGAAAGTGTCTGCCATGCAAGCATGAGGTCCTAAATTTGCACCTCCAGAATCTGGAGGTAAAGTCTGGCACTGAGGCAAGCAGCTGTAACCGCAGTGCCCCTATCCAGAGATGGAAGGCAGGGACAAAAGAGCCCAAGAAGCTGGGGGGTCAGTGTACCTGACAAGGACAACAGGAAACAAAAGAGACTTTGTTTCAAGCAAGATGTAAAGTGAGGACCCATACCCCAAGGCTGCCTTCTGATCTCCAAATGCATGCTATGGCACACACACACACACACACACACACACACACACACACACACACGAGAGAGAGAGAGAGAGAGAGAGAGAGAGAGAGAGAGAGAGAGAGAGAGAGAGAGAGAGAGAGAGAGAGAGAGAGGGGGGGGGTGGAGTTAAGAATAGCAACAATGCTGCATTTATTGAAGTGGAATATCCTTTCCAAACATATTCAGATAGTCTGTAGCATGCCTCCCATTGACTGAAGACACTTAGTACTCCCTCTGTCCCCTGTTCTCTCTTTCCACATAATACCTCCCTTTTTACCTTCTTACTTGGCAAGTTTCCTTTTCCTATGTCAACTATCATTACCTTTATAACATTCTGGAGTTCTGGACCATGCCCGTTATTAAATTAAGACATAAAAGTTAACTCCAGACTTCCATCAAAACAATTTGGGGCATTTGATCTTTAGCATGTTAGCAATAAATCAACAAGATCTCTTACTTGTTAACATTGACTACTGAACTAAAATTCTACTTTGATCTATAAAGTTAGGGAAAGAAAGACAGAAAGAGAGTGGAGGAAAAGAATTGAGGAAGGGAGAAAGGAAGGGAAGAAATGAAGGAGAAGGAAGGAGGAGGAAGGAAAAGAAAATGGTAAGGAGGAAAGGAGGGAGCAATCTTTGTAATTTTGGTTAAAATCTTTCCTGGTTCAGTTAGTAGTAGAATAACCATTCTGAAACACTTTCTAGGCAAATAGTCCCATAGGTTTCTTGATAATTATTAAATCTACAGGTCATTCGGGTCTCTTGCAAGAACTTACTAAGTCTACAGTAGCCACACTGTTAATTCAAGAGGACGCACACATGCCTTAATTACACAGCCCTTGAGAGACAACAAAATTTAAGTAACAGGAGCAGAGGACAGCCAACTGCTGACACTCTTCCTGATAAAATGTGTTTAGCTCCAGGCTAAAGCTCACTGGCTTTTTTTTTCCTCCAAGGCATCAAGGTTTTGATATGAAAACTGCTACTGGGAATGCCCGAAATGCCTCTCCATTGAGAAGGCGAAGTAAACAAAGCTCGGGACCTGGCAGGAGAGTAGAGTCATATTGGGGTTGTTTTGTGTCATCAGCAGAGAGCTTGGGCCTGAGACATCTGCAGTGAAAAATCCTGTAGATACGGCTCAGCATTCCTATTTCCCCTCAGTAAGCAAATCTTGTGGGTGGATCCACCATCCTTGGGTTAGACCACATGTTTGCCTTCTTAGTCTTTGCAAATTTTTTGTACAGAATCTTGAGACAGCTGACAAAAAAAAATGAATTTTATCGGTTATCAATTTTCAGCATTCTTGAGATATTTAAGAGTTTGAAAAGAACATCCCTTAAGAAAGAATAGCAGGACACAGAGGCAGGTGGATCTCTCTGAGTTCGAGGCCAGCCTGGTCCAGGATAGCCAAGACTATCAAGAGAAACCCTGTGCTGAAAAACTAACTAGCTAGCTAGTAAATAGATAAATAAATAAACAAACAAATGAATAAATAAATGTGGATGTGAACATCCCCAACTCTAAAGCTGTTTCGTCTCCTACACCTAGGCTTTCCCATCATCCACCAGCACTTACATCAGTCTCTAATAATGAGTAGAGAAGTTGGTTTAAGACAATTGATCGTCTTATGCTCAGAGTGCTAGAATTCTGAAAATGTCTCCAGAGATCTCGAGTGACGAGTGACGCATATACCCAAGTTGTTTCCATCTGTATTTTCCTTCTCAACCACAGAACTCTGAGCTACAACAGAGGAAAAGACCTGGGAGGTAACGAACTGAAGAGTGTGATCCACAAACAAAACCAGTATGTTTGCCCTCGCTGGACAAAATGATTGCCGTGGTGCTGCTGGCTGGAAGGTCAGAAACAAATCATCCTTCAGAATGATAGATCTCTGTGGAGGAGATCATAAGTTGAGCCAGGGTAGCCTGTGTCTGCCATCTTCACCGTTCATCCTCCACAATAATCACATATTATAATATTAGGAAACTCTTTTTAAATTTAATTGAGCTTCATAAATTCTCCTAGTTTTGCTTCTACTTCCTGAAACAAGCTGAAGAGCCTCTCACCTAGCAATGGCCTCCTGCTTCTTTTCCAACTTGCATTAATGTACTCAGGTTCATGTGTAAGGAGAGACACAACAATGAAACCAAGGTTTGCTTTGTGTAAGGCACTCCCACTAGTGCGACTCCCTCCTCATACCAATATTACCGTAACACATTTAATACAGGCTTTATTTTAGTGACTTTACAGATGGAGAAGTGAAAGGTCAGAAACTAATATTCCAAACTCACTTCTCACCTTTACTCCAGGGCATTGGGAATCCTTATTTTCATGACAAACCACATGCCTGCATCCCCTCAGTGAGGCCAACTACAGCTCCACTTCTCTCTCCTGCTCCCCTCCAAGTGGTCTCAGCATATTTTTTCCCCTACATTTTCTTCTGGGCCAATTCATTGTCTTTCCTCTGGGATATCTTATTTTCTGATGACTCTGCACAAATTATTATTCCCCTTTCCCAACTGGGTTTTATCTGTCATCTCTATCAGAAACATTATCCACAGATGATCCAAGTGTTTCCTCTAAACAAACCAGAAGTTCTAATGAGGGGAAGTTGTATTGTCCTTTATCTTTTCTTGATGTTCACAAGCATTGTTCTGGTCACAATGGATATGCTTATTGATAATTTCTATTATTCTGTGAAAAAGGAGGAGCTTTTCTTATCACCTGTGCTTTCTAAAGAACCCAAGATCTACCTCAGCTGCTCAACAAGCCTTGATACCTTATAGCCAACACAGCTTAAGGCCAATATAAGATTAAATCAATCTTTAAGTTGTTTTGGTATAAATCCAAAGATTATTAAGAAGAATTAATACACTTATTTTATATAACTCAAAGCAATATCCCATAAATTCATAATAAATAGAGCAAGAATTATTAGGAGAATTTTTAATAATAACTGAAAATAGAATAAATAAGACTCAGCTACTGTCAATTTATTTTAGTACCCTGTTGCCCACAATAAAACTAAGAGGGAAAAAGGGCCATATGGTCAAACATGTTAAATCTCTCTCAGGACTATTGTTCTTTTACTTCAGGTAGGTAGTAAATTCCATACAAATAACTATCTACTTTATTTTTTTGAGTCAAGGCCCTGGCACATAGCCTGGAACTCACTCTGTAGACCAGGCTTGCCCCGAACAAGCCAAAATCCTCCTGCTTCTGCTATAGAATGCTGGGACAAAGGCATGCTCCCACCTATTTTTTGATATTGTGTCTACTTACAACACTTGTCATCCAGCCCTTGAACTATCCTCTCTTTTACTATCTAGCGGAATTATGTAAATGTTAAAATATCTGTTAACTGAACTGATTTCTTACATGTTCATGAGCTACACATTCTTTAAAGAATTACACCACCTCATACACTGAATATGCCTGAAGTAAGAAGACATGTTGGAACAATGAGATAAAGAAAAAAAAGCTACATTCTTCCAAGTTGCCAGTAGATTTCCTGGGTGATCAGGAAGATACATAACATTCAAGGAAAAAAAAAAAAAAGGATAGCTGTAAGTTTCCATGCTCTCCAGAGTGGGGAAGCCGGCAAGTGGAGGAGATAAACATGTGGGTGACATTGCTAAAGTGCTGAGGGAGATGAGCATTAGATAGGAAGCAGCAGCATTCCACCTAAGGTGAGTGAACAGGGTGATATACCGGCTTGTGTCCACTGACCCAAAAGAGATAGAAGCGGTAAGACAAAACAGCTTTGTGGTAAGACAGGTACAGCAAAGTTCAAGCTATACGTGTTTTCAAACTATTTGGAACATTTATGCTAATTATCCTCTCAAAGAGTCTCTGATTATTTTGGTTCCCTCAGTAAGACTATTAAAAGATCTGGGATGACATGAAGGGATCTATAAAAGCAAAGTTTTATTACAGACATCAAATTTATTAAAAAGGTGATTACGGTAGATTATTTTATTGAAGTCAATAAGTTTAATTATAGCTCTTTCAAATCTTCTCTTTTAACTCAATAAAAAGGGTATAGTTTATTTTCAAAGGAAAGAAAACCATATTTTCATGAAGAAGATGGCAAAATGTAGTTCAATCTCTGCTAGTTTTTTAAAATAACTTTTTAAGGAAAAAGAAATGGTCAGTGAAATATTCCTGCAATTGTTGGTGTACAATCACAGCAAGCATTTGATTTATGCTCTTTGGTGAAAGAATATATGTCATGTGAATGATAGTGAAACCTTATAGAACAGAAGAGATGGGGAGATAAGGGAGCAGGCATTCACAGAGTAAGGTGCTGGATCAGAGAACCGAGCAGAAGGAGGAAGCTAAATACCATGAACTACAATGATCACATCTGAGCCTTTAAAGTGTGCTCCTCACTTCCCACCCCATACATCCAGTTGTTCGCTTTTAAAAACCAAAATACTTGTGTATCCAAATGTTCTTACAAATATACTAATACATGAGAGTTAATTTTGAAAGAAATATGTTTCGTAAAGGGAATCCCATGTCATTTGAGACCCTCAGAATAAGTACCTGGAGTTCAAATGGCACTGAGGGAGGGAATAGTCTGCTGTAGTGTGCATAGATGACATTAACTCATTCCCAGTTGAATATAGTAGTTTTTCACTTGTGTTTCATGAGGAGGTAGTTAGCACAGAGATAGTCAAAATTCAACAGTGTCCATTGTAACAGAAGCCACACTATTCTCACTTTCTAATTTCCAAAGCCGGGAGAACTGCTTTCCCATCTTCTGGAGATCCTGTGGTTTTATTTCTCACACTGAACAGTAGCCAGCTCTTCTTTCATTTCTGAATCAGTGTTTTCCCTATCTGAGGTTCCCTAGGTCTCCACATACAATACCTGACTGGAAATACGTAAGCAGTTGTTGAACTGAGTTGCAACCCTTTTCTCATACTGCTTGTAGCAAAGACAAATGTTGGAAATCATTTTTTTTTTTAAATACATGCTGGCTTTCTCTGTGTGGGTAAATAGGAAACACAAGCAAAGGCCTTCTTAGAGTCATTGTGTGCACAACGTCAAGCCCAACAGAAGCATGACTAAACAAGATTTCATTATGGATGTCAACTTACTTGTCAGTCATAATGAAGGATGATTTGTAGAGTACAGGAAAATGAGTGCAAAAAACAATTTGAGAGTAGGTAACAGAATGTTGGGTGGATTCACAAGACAAAGCTTCAAGGAGCAGATGGAGTTAAAGCCAGGTTTTGAACCATGGCAAATGCTCAGATGGGTAGAAACACAAAGGTGAACAGTGCCATCGTTTACTGAGAAGCTGACATAAGACGAGGTGGGCTAAGTCAGTGTGATTATCCTTAGTTCATAGTTGTAAGATATGGGGCCGGGAGAGGTTCAGTTTGCCAAATCTGTATTGATTGGTGTAGATGGGATGCAAGTCTGTCTGTCTAACCCAAGTGTCTACAGTCTTCAAGATATGTGAAACAGAAATGTGGGACAGTGAGAAAGACAGGTGGTGGAGACAGTTGAAAAATTCTGCCTACACCAAAGTGATGTCTTTGAGACATGTGGGTACCAGTTTTTCATATTCGTAAAGTGATATGATCTGAAAAGAAGAGAAGTCAAGGCCAAATCAGCAAGTTGCTTCTGAAGGCTGCTAGGATTCCTAGTCTTTGGTGTTTTTCATGGTCTGGGGTGTAGACTACACACAATCTTCTCTCCCAGGGAGCTCTCAATATTTAGTATGTCTAGGCTCAAAGCACCACTAAAATTTTGGATCATGGAAGAACAGGATAAGTAAAAAGCAGAGAACTGTTACCCAAATTTGATTACAGTTGCTTAGAACCAAAAGCTTTACTAACCCAGACACAAGAGAGAGAAATACTAAGAAGTGTGCACTAAGAAATAAAATAAGGTTCTTCTTGAAGTTCTGGATAAATTTCCAGCACCATGTTTCTAAATTTACATGTCTACAATTGTAAGCTTTGTTTAAGCAACTGGCTTATGTACCATAAAACAGAGGTATGCGCCAGGCTCTGAGAGCAGCCTCCTGAGCAGCCTCCTGGGCTTTGTTCCTACTGCTCGTGACTTACCTGCCATGTGAGGTTGGTAGGTTACCATTTGGGGATTGGTTTCCCTAATTGGTAGAATGTGGACAATCAAACTACCTACCTCACAGTGCTATTGAGAGTATTAACTTAGACACTGCAAATAAAGATCTTAGATAGTACCAGGAACATGATAGGCTTCTAATAAATGCCAGGAGCTAAGGAGGAGGGACAGGAGAGTGTCAGATTCACTGATAGGGTTTTCCCTATTGCTCTATCTTTATTTCTTCTTGGATCATGTGCATGATCATAGCAAGCACGTGCAGGTGCAAAAATAAATTCCTGTTCATTATTATTTTGCCTCAATAGCATTATAATAATACTGTACAGAAACATGTTCAATATGAAAATCATAGTGACCTAAAATTCTGGTTCCTTTAAGGAATTAGGCTACAGTGAATCACTACATCATTAAGCTAATATATGCTGTAGTAACAAGTCAGTCCCAACATGCACCCACTTATTCCATATCAACACAGATGTCTTTCTCTTCCTCCCTCTCCCATTCTCCCTCCTCTCTCCTCCATCTCTCTTGTCTTTCTCCCTCTCCCTCTCTCTCTCTCTCTCTCTCTCTCTCTCTCTCTCTCTCTTTATGTGTGTGTGTGTGTGTGTGTGTGTCTCCTTTTGTGGTTTGGACAACTCTCTCCCAAGTGACTCAGGAATTAAAGGTTCTTTTACCTTGTAATTGTTCCATTTTCTGATACACAAATAAAGAAAGAAACAGAAGAAAAGAGGCAAACACAAAAGGCAAGGATGGAGAAGGCTAACAATTTCTAAATGCCTTGGACACATTTCATTTCCCACTAGTATGTCCCACTAGTGAGAGTTAGTCTCATTAAAGTCATCAAGGAAATTCTGAGCCATGTGATAAAACAACTAACATTCTTTTCTGTGTCACATCACACCAGAATTCTAGGTCTGTGTTAAGGATCTCTAAAACAGAGTACAATGAGGAGCTGTGGACACAGGGATCCGGAGTTGGGCCCCATTTTACAATGAATGCATATTCCTGAAACCACATGAGCAGAGTACAAATGTTGTCATAAAAAGATCCTGGGATACAGGAGACACTTCCAATAAAGATCTTTGTTAAAGACCCTTGGTCACTTCCTAACATATGTTATAAAAAGAAAAAAATACAGAATTTTACGAAGAACCTGATCAAAAAGTTGGAATCATCAAATGTCAATATAGTCGAACATACTGTGAGAAATGGTGTAAGGCCTGGACCCCTGCCCACCCTAATCTCTTGGGGGGCTGGAACAATGGCTCATCTCCGTGGGTAAGACCACATACTTCTGTAAAGGATCCAAGTTTTAGCACCCACTTCCAGTGGCTAGGAAATCTCTGTAATCTACCTCCTTGGGCTCCTACTCTCTTCTCTAGCCTATAAGGGCACCTTCTCACACACGACATTCTCACAGAGAGACGCACAAATAAAACACTAAAGCACAAATAATTTTTTGTTGAAAAGATAGTGTGTCCAGAGAACTAGAATATTGAGTGATATAGCAGAGTCTGTCTTCATTCAGTCACTGAGGTCATAAAGGATGGTCAATACATCCCTAAGAAAATATTTTTCATTAAACATGGAATCTAGAATTTAAAAGGTCATTAAAAAGAACATTTTTTTCTTATTGACTGTGTTTTTCCCCCAAAGGCCTCCTTATTTGAATAAGTTGCATATATAAAGTAATAATTCACACTAAATATTTTATCAATCAAATATATGATATGAGTATGTATACAAGCTCTCTTAAGGAACCATAAACCAATGGGGCATAAGCTAAAAGGAAAGATTTACTGTATCTCTGAAAATATACTCGAAGCTTAGGAAAAGATAAGTGAAGATGAGTTATCCCCCATACAACCACCAGATATTACATATACACTCGGACCTGTGGGCCAACATACATACACAAAAGCAGATTTTTTTTTTTCAGTTTTTCAAAAAGCTACCATAGATTGTGGATTTTAAAAAAAACTATTAATGGGTTCTCCTTTCAGATTTATTTAATGATATTTCTAACTTTCACTTCACTTTAAAGAAATTGAAACTGAAAATCACAAATACTAGATCGTTTGCATACTGCATAAAGGAATACCAGATAAACTCAATCATTGGACCCATCATTGAGTTTTAATTAATTTGATGTCTCTAGATTTTATTAACTTTTCCAGTTATGTGAGCAACTCACATTGCCTACTGAGTCAGTTAAGGAGACACTGATATGTGTCGAGATCCTCTGTATCCTGTGCACAGCACTGTGATCAAGAACACTATGCCAAGTTCATTTCCAAAGACATCCAAAAGCGAGAAGCTTGTTGTTGAAGTCAGCGCGTGCAGCCCCAGCACAGGGCAGCTTTAGTTCCAGCTGTGCTCTTGGGTGTAGTCCTAATGGCAGATGCACCTCCATCGCCGTGTTTGAGTCACTGCAGAATGTCCTTCAAGGTAGTAAACTATAAATAATAGAGTGTCATCAAGAAAACAAAACAGCCAGGCAGCGGTGTCACACACCTTTAACCCTGGTACTTGGTGGGCAGAAGGAAGAGGATCTCTCAATTAGAGAGTAGCCTGGTCTACCAGAGCAAGTTCTGGGACAGCCAGGGCTACACAGAAAAACACTGTCTCAAACCAACCAACCAACCAAACAAACAAAGAA
This sequence comes from Meriones unguiculatus, assembly GCF_030254825.1. NCBI lineage: Eukaryota > Metazoa > Chordata > Mammalia > Rodentia > Muridae > Meriones > Meriones unguiculatus. The sequence goes on along the minus strand of NC_083360.1, from coordinate 95,008,741 downwards.
TTTCAGTTTGCCAGGTGGTAGTGGTACTTGCCTTTGACCCCTATGCACTACAGAATGAGTTTCAGGACATCTACGGGATACACATAAATGTTTCACACACACACACACACACGCACATGCATGCACCTTTCCTATAGTTCTACTGACTGAAAGTTAGGACATCTCAGGGCTCTCTTCTTAGGGCAGAGACAGCCACCTTCTTATCTTTCTGGACTCCTCTTACGAGGGCACCAATCACATTTCTCAGGGCTCTACCCACATTACCAATTCACCTTCCAAAGACCTCACATCCCAATACTTCATATTGGGATTAAAGTTTTAACATTTGAATCGATGGTAACATAAATATTCTGTCAGTTGCATATATGTACACATAAAATAGATTTACAAAATATGGGCATGTGCAAACGTGTGAGTATTTGTTCAAGAGTGTGTGTTGCATGCACATATTTTCATCCTTCTTGTTTGCTTCTCAATTAGTCTCTCTCTGTCTTTCTGTCTCTGTCTCTCTAGGAACACTTTGCATTATGCATAAAGAGTCAAAACATGCAGAATGAATCCTACTTCTCCAGAGGCTTCCCTATCCATCTAGATTTCTTAGTGAGAAGGTAGACCTGAATGTTTACAGATAATCAGCCTAAATTAAGATTGCATTCTTAGGACAAATATCTATGTTCTTCCTTTTTGTTTATTCATGTAATAAATACAAACTTGTAGATCTTACCTAGTTAAGTTCATTTTCTGATAATGGCATCTAGTCTCATGTTGTTTAGAGAGCTCCAAACATTTTTTTTTTTTTTTTTTTTTGGCAGGCAGTCTCTATAAAAAGGGATTCATGTGCTGGACTTGGTAGTAAATCCCAGCACTCAGAGAGGTAGAGGCAGGTGGATCTCTGTGAGTTCGCGGCCAGCCTGGTCTACAAATCAAATACAAGACAGCCAAGGCTATACAGAGAAACCCTGTCTTGAAAAACCAAAGCAAGCCAAATCAAACCAAAAACCCAAAACCAAAAACCAAAAAAGGAGGGACTCACTTTTCCAAGAACATTACCTCTGTTGAGTATCTTCCTTGTCCTTTTATTTATTTATTTATTCATTTATTTGTTTATTTGAGCTTTTATTTTTTTGCTTTTGTTCCAGGCTAGAACCCACACAAAACAGAACAGGGCACCAACTCTATAGTGGCACAGAGCCGTGATAACATGTGAAGTGGTAGCAGTGCCTACGCAGTGACAGCATGGGAGTGCTTTGGGGGCAGAAGAATCTTCACACAAGCCTTGAATTTTGTTCTGTTCCTGAAATTGAAATAAAAAGTAATTTCCTTATACAAGAAGGCAATGAAACAATTAATATGAAAGAACAGAATTTGCTGTGATGACCAGATTGGCCTAAAACGCACAGAGACCAACCGGCCTTTGCTTCCAGAGTGCTGGGATTATAGTATGTATGTGCCATCAGGCCTGGCAGCAGGTAAATTCTAAAAAGGAGAAGACCTTAGAAGAAGACATGAGAAGACAGCTTGGGCTGTAACCTAACCTGTCCCTCCTCAGCCCTTAGCCCTCAGCCCAGTTTCTAAGCTGATCTTAGTCTCAGGCTTTACCTCACCCCTCCAGCCACAGAGCTCCCCTTCTACTTAGAGAGCTCCGAGATGGCTCATTTCTCCTGTCCCAGAAAATTTATGGAAATACTCACTTTCAGGACAAAAAAAGTAGTAGAAAAACAAAAACAGGTCAACAAAATAGTACCAAAAAAAAAACCCCAAAAACAAAAACAAAGATTCTATTCTTCCAATTCTTTGCACTGTTCTCCTTCTTTAAAAAAAAAAAAAAAAAAAAGAAAGCTTACCATTATGGTAAAGATGCAAAGCAAGTAGGAAAACCAGTTTTATTTAACAAAAAAAAAAAGTTGTGCATTGAATTAAAAGTGTTTAAGTCTTAGCAATAATGAAATTTCAAGAAAATTGTAAAAATGGTTATTGTGATATTTTCATTCTACCAAAAACAATGCCAGTTTGCATACATTTTAAAACTAGAGCATCTGAGGGTACAGTATTACAGGGTGGGCACTTTGAAAGACAGTAGGTGTCTACCCGCCTCTCATCACCCAGACTCTGCTTGTGCATCTCAAGGGATCATTCACACCATGATATGCAACTTGCTTCGTGGGTGGAAAGCATTGATCTTCACTGTTGAAAAGCTGTTGTTGTGCATATTGTTGGTTTTAACAGTACTAGTAACTGTATTATTAATTCATAGTACCCCTAATATTACAAACCGAGTCATCCTCTCCTTTGTTCTTATTTTGATTCTTATACAAATTTGACCTAATATTAAAAATAGGCTCTGATCTTAAGTGTATAAATGAGATTTAGGCATCAGGGAAAGTAGGCATTTTTTTCAAACTTATAGGTAGAAAGCCAAAGCATTGTTTCTCTTTACATTATGATATAAAAAACAGAGTTAACTTTTAAAAGGAGCCGTCCTGTAGTGTTCAATAGGAGTATGACAAGGCAAAATGGCAACCACTCTTTCCTGATAGTTCAGGACTTGTTTTCCATAATCTGAGAGTGGGTGGTCACTCTCTAGTTGTAAAGATTGATATCTCAGAAATAGAGAGACATCTTCAGATCCCATTTCCTGAGAAGAAATCATGGTTTCACATATAGACAAACATCTGACTCTTCCAATAAATATATTAGCATTATTAGAACTGACCACAAAAGCTGATAATTCCCCTGAATGCTCAAATTCAGTTATAGTCATAAAGCTAGCTCAAACAACCTGCCACAGGTGACCTGCAGCTACTAACCACCTTGGTCAAGCAGATGTAATGCGCACAGGATGAGCACTTGAGTGGAAAGAAACTACCATCATTGTGTAGGCTTCATCAGCATTTGTTCCTGGGCCATCCTTGTTTTCCTCCTTCAATAATAAAATCATGCTCAGGATTTCATGATTTTCCTGTGCATATCTTTTTTTTTTACTATCAAATTAACAGTGTAATCTTTTGTTCTATATATACTGTATAATAGTAGATTCTATTATACCCCTAGAAAACATATTAAGCTTAATAAATATATTTATGAGAATTACTTTGTATAGTCCTTATGCAATCAGCCATGCTGGGCATGATGGCCCAAGACGATGAAATCCCATTGACTTTTTGTAGCAAATTAGTCTACCACCTAATCGGTGAACCCTGCTAAGCTTTTGAATTATGACAAGAACCAGCAGCTCAGTTAGAACACTCAAATGAATTATATCAATTCATAAACTTGTTCATGTCCAGATTTCATTAGCCACACATTAACAGCATTTTATGTTTATTACTGTTCTGACATAATCTATAAATAACTGAAATGCTAATCATAGTGTTCTGCCGGGCATCATCATTTAATCATAAAGAGATACATTATTATAAACTATAATGGATAATAACAAGCCTGGGTCAATGGCCGCGTATTAAAAGATCACAATTATATCCTATAAGGGTTTGTACCTCATACACTTGATGACATACAGGTCCATATCTAATCACTTGCAAACATTTCCCCTCTGACACACTTACAGACAAGGTGACACAATTAAGAAAATATGCTTGTAAAACAGTACAATCCTTAAACATCAAAGTAAACAGAGAACAATTCATAGTGGGGAAAATATCTTCTTGCCAAAGCCAATTCAGTTAACTCTGTATTGTTAGGCATGTTTTTCTGTAGAAAGGGAACATATGTGCCTAAAACCTGGCAGGACAGTTTTTTTTTTTTTGTTTTTTTTTTAAGAAAATGTGTAAGTTAATCAACATAGATCTAGAAAATCTATTAAATAAAATACAAAAAAAAAAAAACAGTTACGTTATAGTTAAAACAGTAAAACAAGGCCTACCCTCTGAGCAGATCTCCAAGATTTATTAATGAGTTGTGGGAAACTGTAAGATAGCAATCTTACATTATTTTATAAACTAGTTTCATGAACAAAGATTTAGGCTGCCTTGAGAGAGAGAATAACTTCCAAATTCAGCAAAGCTCCTAGTTTTGGGTGTCCTGCCTTGGTGTCCTTGAGGTGGTGTCAGCACTGCTCAGTTTTCGGCTGATGTTAGCACACTGGTCAAGTTTGGATATTGATTTAACAAGATGACGGGGTCATTATCTGGGTCAGGTATGCGTACCCCATGCTTTTCCTTCAGGAAAATATCATGATGAAATAACAGACTCTACGCAAATAATTTCTAAGATAGGTTATCAGCTGAAAGACTTGGATGAGAAGTGAGGCTGACCCAGAGTCCAAGAATTAATGACAGATTATTAAACTAACGGATTGCATACCAAGAATTAGGCACCAATTTAAAGCCCTACTTGAGCAGGATGTGAAAATGGAGTCTGTCCCTGCCAGCACTTGCACCTCAGAGCTCAGGGTGAATCGAGGGAGATAAAGAAAGGAATGTAAAACACTATGGAAACCAACCTCTGGAGACTTAATATTCTGATCAGCTCACCTCCGAACATCTGGCTCTTAAATGTTCACGCACAAAAACAAGAGAGCTAATGAAAGCAGCACATATTATCTCTCCCATCAATGTACCTCACAAACACCTGCTAAAATTAAAACAAATTGAATCTTGATTGCTGATTAAGTACCCCTTCTTTAGCTAGATATTCTGTCATTATTTGCCCTGGCGCACAATGCATAAACTGATGAATGGCGAGTGGTGGGCTGCAGCAGCAAAGGTGGATAAAAGGGGACTGAAAGTAGATGAATATAAATGGAGCAGATTAACTTTGTGTACTCTAACCCTGCAAAAAAAAGTGAGGTTTCACCCCTCCCCAACCCAAGAATTAAAGTGAAAATGCTGCATTTAAAATAGAAAGGTGAGTGAGCAAGCCAGCCATTTAGTGAGGTACACCAGCCTTGCCACCCCAGCAAATGCTTCCTGTTCCTGTTCAGCCTGGCTGCATTGCTATGCTTAATTTGCTCAAACTATATTGGTGACTAAGCTATAAAAGAAACCTTTGGCCATTATTTGTGATTGCTAATGTAAATGCTTTGTTAAATTCTTGTTTGTTTGTTTGTTTGTTTGTTATTGGAGCCATTGACCTTCCCAGACATAAGCTGGTAATGTCAAAACCAGAACCTTCCAAGCCACATTTGGTTTGTCCATATCTGAAACAAACACTTGTACTGTGTGAGCTTTTCGTTTTTCCAAACTTACACGATTTACTGCCAATAAACCAAGAGACTATTCAGCATGCGCACTTCAGTTGGAATAAAAATACCCATTTGAGTTTTCATCACACATATATAAATACCTTCCTATGTGAACATTGATGACAGATGTGTGGCTAATCTACCATGTTAACTTCATTTGAGAAATTGTGGTTTTATTCAAACTTTATTAGCTAAACTAAAATTGATCCTGATAAGTTTTAACTCAATATTTTACCTGGCTCAAGTATATTTCCAGAATTCATACAGTTCAACAGTCCCTCTGTATTAGAAACACATTCACATAAATTTCCTGTGAAAATAATCAACTTATATTTGCTTCAGTGTCTTTTGATTAAAAAAAAAAGTAAGGTGAGGAAGAAATAGCAGTATATAAATCCTTGTTAACACTGCAGCCTACACAACCTGGTTTTATTTATTTATTTATTTTGACTGACACAATAAGGTCAGAACAGCACATATGTTTGGCATATGTGTTTTATCAGTGATGTTTATGTTCTATGCAAAAAGTAGCTTCAAGTGACAGGTTCCTGTAAGATTTCATAGAGGGCATTAAACAAAAGGAATGAAATTTACTGAATCACTTATTGTTCCTTGACTTTCTTTTTCTTATTGCATTCTAAATTATTTAAATATACTATTAGGCATCATATTGGAAAAAACAGATGTTTTCTAATTATGAACTGATTTTACAGTGTGATGGTGTCACATATTTAAATTACAAATACACATTTTTAGCATTCCAGCTGTGCTTTACAAGAGTTTAATTTGCTTCTTCTGATATGTCACATTGCACCTGCCTTTTTAAAACTCCTATAAATGTAAAACATTACTCAAACACAATTATTAAGACATGTTGAAGAATTCTAAAGATTCTGAACAAATTATAGAAGATGAATTTTATATAAAGATTCAATAATGAATCTACCAAATGTGTATTTGGAATAACATTTACAAATATTTTTAGAGGAATATGAATTTTGACTGATGATTTGTATACACGTATATGTGTGTGCAGTAGTACAGAGCATTTAATTTTATTTTCATAGTACCTTCCAATTAACTATATCTTAAAGCCAATCATAAAAATCAGTTTAAAAGATCCCGTGGTTAGTAAGAACGTGAAAATTAAAATCCAGCATCTATTAAGAACTTAGAAAATTTCCATTTCAATAGAATAGAAGGGTACATTTTCCCCCAGAAATTGAATATTAAGAAATCTCTCTCTCTCTCATCTCTCCAAGACCAAATCTTTGGTATCAGCAAATTTTTCAAAACAAAATATTCAAAATTTTGAAAATTAATTAATTTGCACTATCCTACAAAGTCAGTGATGAGACAGTCTGTGGTGATGGGGACAGTTACGACAGACTGCTGTTGTCTCGAGTGGGGTACCGCTCCCCAAACTCACCTGAGCCCCGAGGAAACAACTGACATACCAATGTGCAGTGTCACACAGGGTTCACCTCCTCACACCCTGAGCGCTAAAACAAACAAATTCACAGGGAGACTTGAATGCAGGGATACACGAATGCCAGAACACCAACAACTCAATGGGCCTTAATATGACATGCTGGAAAAAAATGGGAAAGTATGCTTTATTTCTGGAGTTTTCAGAAATTATCTTTAACTTTTAAAACAAATACATGAACGCAGACAAGCCTATATATAGGATGTATCTAAAAGGAGCATTTACTAGGTATGCATATACATGTCTTAAATTCTATTTTGGGAAATGTATATTCAGATTAAAAGTGACTATGTGAGAGTAGAGCAGGAGGAAATATCAGAGATATGTAAGACTTTTACATCCAGTCTTGTTTCAAAAACAGAAAGGCAGCAGCTTTCTCTTAACAGCACTTTGAAGAATTGACATGTTTAAATGAAAGTGAGGGGTGTTTCTCCCCCTTTTCCTATTTTCACAATAATGGTTGAAAAGGAACCATTTATAACCCTTTCAAATCTTAATATAACTAAGTGATTTATTTCTGTAAAAACTGCCTTCACTATCCTCAGAATAAAATATCCAAGACAAAGCCAGTAAGAAGGTATAAACGGTGAAACTGCCCCCAACCTCAGTGTGAGTAGCTAAGCATAGTGGTGAATTGACTTTTTTTAAAGAGAAGTTTGAAGATTAAATGAGGATGGTAAGAGTATTATGGTAATAAATTTTACTAGCAAACAAATAAAATCACATGGTAAAACCTTTCCCAAAAAGAGGCTTTAACTGCAATGCATAATCATATATAAAAACCTAAAATGGAAATTTTTATCCATTAAAGTGAGAACAAGCTAATTCAGAATAAATGGGATGGCATTTGGAAACACGAACTGTTCAACCTCACTCTTGGTGAACAAAGACCTTATTTTAGCCATAAGATTATTGACTGAAAAGCAATGTGTTCTCTCAAATATGGAACTTTCAAACTGACTCATTTGTTAATTTAATATCCACAAGCTTAAGAGGGTTGTCACTGGCATTCCTATCTGGGTCAGACTTCTGTGACCCTCCTGACCACCTATCCTGTATGGCCCAAGCTCTCTGAGTGAATTTCGAGCAGTTCTTTCAATATTCTTTCAACTTCCTGTCTTCCCACTCTCTCATTCTAAGTCATTTCATTCCTTACTCTTTGGTTCTGGCTAACAAACTTTGTCTTTTTATCACTCTTCCTGCTTCTTCCACCTGGTTTCATGGTGTGATATGTTTCCTCCCGAGATGTGGGGAAAAAAAAAATCTCCTCACCCAGAATGAAATAGTTATGTCCCAGTCTAGTCTGGTGAACCAATGAATTTATGGGGATAACTTATGGGGATAAGCAGGGGTAGTTCTGAGTCACCTACCCACTAACCAGTCTCTTCTCATAGCATGAACACCTCAGGAGAGGCTGCACTAGTGTAGATGCCCAGGTAGCTGAAGGGCAGGCACTCTAATGAAGCTGGCAGCTGGCACTTGGTGCCTGTGTCCCCTGATGCTCTAGGGAAGAGGAGGACCCCGTTAGTGGCTTTCTGAGCGCTCCTGTGCTTTAGGAACTCCATGGGACCCATGAACCATGGGCACCTCCGCTCTCCTTCCAGAGGGAATGGCACTACACAAGTTTTATCTCATCAGGGTCTCATTCCAGATGGCAAGATTTCCAAGTCAGAGGAAATAGCTTTGCCACATTACAGATTTGGCCCCGGGTTTCTCATCATTTAAGGAAAGCTTATCTTAAGACAAGAAGATAGTAAGATCCTGTTGGATTGTGCCATGTAGACAGCCCAAGGAATAAAATACAGGGGCCCCAACTGTATTTTGCAAAGGAGCCCTAGATTAAAGATGCACAATAGCAAACGATATTTAATTATTTCGGAAACTAACAACTACCATCTGATTCAGTCTGCCGTAAAATGACAGTGACAGACCTCACTCTAAGTGGGGAAGTCTCCTGCAGCTACAGAAGCAGCTGTGCGATTCTGAACAGGGACAAGAGTGGGAATTCAAAAGCTGCATGCATGAATGGGAGATGTCTTCAAAAATTGCTCCCTCAGGATGCTCAAAACTTGAGAATAGATAGATAGTTTTCCTGAAATATTATTCTCAATACACAGCTGAGACTTCAATGAATAGATTATTTGATTTAAGTAATAAGCAGGTTAATAAATGGAATTGCAAAGATCTTTGAAATATTACCAGCTGATCCAAACCCCCAGATCCAAATCCCTGGCTTCTTAACATCCTAGACAATTCTCTCATACATCCCTTTTAGTCATTGTGCATCATAAGGCCAATAAATGCTTAAATATGAACACACTTAAGGGGTATTTTGACGTGAATAGTAGTGAGAGCCACATCTCTGTACCATACAGAAGCCATGAGGTTTGTGCCTCTTTGAACATCCTCTCCCGAAGGCATGCTCGCTGCTCATTGTCCTATATTCAACCTCTGGAATTCGCCTCCTTTGGAATTATATCACACTTCTTTGTCATTACGATTTCTACAGTGAGCATCTTCTTTGTACTTCTGGTGAAAACAACACGTTTGTTTTTAGTAGCCACTCAAATCATAAAAGCAGAGATAGTTTCCGCCCTGGCCTGGCTACCTAAGTTTGACCCATGAAGCTCTTGTAGAGATTGAAGGAAAAATGGGTTCCAAAAATTTGTTCTCTGATATGTGACAGAGATAGATAACTCTCTATATAAAGATACACTCTCTCTCTCTCTCTCTCTCTCTCTCTCTCTCTCTCTAAATGAGGTGCTTTTGTAAAGCAAGGGATAAATGAAAAGACTATCAGGAGACAGACCAGTTTGTGAAAAAATGTTTGTGCAGGTGACACAGAAGTTGAACGACTTAAGGAAAAGCTTGGAAGAAATCAGGAATTCTATCATAACATTATCTAGATTAACGAAATGATGCACAGATGTGCTAAAGAAATTAGTTCACCTATACAGAAGCTACAGAAGGTAGAAGGAAAAAAATAACATAGAAAAGCAGTCAATCAAGGAGTAAAGGCATGAGCTGACCTAGGGCAGAGAGACGGCCTAAGGCGACTGAAAAGGAGAGTCGTGTGTGAGAAGATGTGACAGCGTCTCGTTCAGAACCAGAAGGAGAGATAGGCTACTCACAGAGAAGCCAGGAAGTCAAGCTTGCCTTACATCTCTGTTGGATTTAACTAAATCTTAACTAGGTGACAACATAGCTGCACATTTTCTTAGGAAAAAAGGTTGTGACCGAAGAATTCTATACACAAGTGTGCAATGGAGCTAAGGGATGTGCTTCTGTTGCCACAGTACTCAGCAGACAGGAGCATGATGCGTGTGAAGCCATCCGGCCCAGTCCGAAAAACACTATCTCAGAAAAAGAATGAACGAATGAATGAATTGACAACTGTGATTTAGCTACACTAGAAATACAGTAGGATGCAAGTTGTGCTGGCTCAGGCCTGTAATTCCAGCAGTTGGGATAGTGGAGGCCAGAGGGCAAAGTGATCAAATTGCCTTCAGCTAACAGGGAGTTTGAGGCCAGCCTGGATTATATGAGACATGTCTTAAAAATAAACAAACAACAAAACAGTAACAAATAACGTAAGAATATACTCATTTTTATGTGTTCAAAAAATCACATAATCTACATATTCCTTACTCAAAGATCTATTTACGTTAACACTGAATATTCAAAAAAACACCAGAGTCAAAAATAAATGATTGCAGACCTAATGATTCTTTGGATTTCATCGATGTCTGTCATTATGTCTCCCTTTCCTTTCTGTTTTTGTTAATTTGGATATTGTCTCTGAGTCTTTTAGTTAGATTGGATAAAGGTTGGTCTATCTTGTTGATTTTCTCAGAGAACAAACTCTTTTTTTTTTTTTTCACTGATTATTTGTACTGTTCTCTTTGTTTCTATTTTATTTATTTCAGTTCTAAGTTCTAAGGTTATTTCCTACTCTCTCCTCCTCTGGGTGTGTTTGCTTCTTTTTGTTCTAGAGCTTTCTGTTGTGCAGCTAAATTGCTAGTTGAATATCTCCAATTTCTCTATGAAGGCACTTGCTGCTATTAACTTTCCCCTGAGCATTGTTTCCCATAAGTTTGGGTATGTTCTGTGTTCCTTTTCATTTAATTCTAGAAAGTCTTTAATTTCTTTTTTTTTTCTTCCTTAACCTAGTGCTCATTCAGTAATGCATTTTCACAAGAGACAACTTCCTGAACAGAATGTCAATATTAAAGGCACTAAGATCAACAACTAATAAATAGGACCCCATAAAATTGAAAAGCTTTTGTAAGGCAAAGGGCACTGTCAATAGGACAAAATAGCAGCCTACAGAATGGGGAAAGATCTTCACCAACACCACATTTGACAGAGGACTAATTTCTAAAATATATGAAATACTCAAGAAACTAGACATCACCAAACTAAATAATCCAATTAGAAATGAGGTGCAGATCTAAACAGAGAATTCTCAACAAAGGAATCTCAAATGGCTCAGAAACAGTTAAAGAAATGTTCAACACCGTTAGCCATGAGGAAAAGGCAAATCAAAATGACTTTGAGATTCCATCTTATGCATGTCAAAATGAAAGATCATAAATACAAGTGACAACTCATGCTGGAGAGGATGTGGAGTAAGGGGACCACTTTTCCATTGCTGGTGGGAGGGCAAACTTGTACAGCCACTTTGGAAATCAATATGGTGGTTTCATAGAAAATTGAGAATTGATATACCTTAAGACTCAGCTATTCCATTCTGGGCATATATGTAAAGGATGCTCCATTCTACCACAAGGGCATTTAGTCAACTATGTTTATAGAAGTTTTATTCATATAGCCAGAAACTGGTAACAACCTAGATGTCCTCAAACAAAGATGGATAAGAAAGCAATAAATTTACATAATGAAGTGTTACAAAGCTGTTTTTAAAAATGACTATGAAATTTGCAGGCAAATAACTGGAACTAGAAAAAAACATCTTGAGTGAAGTAACCCAGACCCAGAAAAACAAACGCGGTATGTGTACACTTCTACATGAATATTAGCTGTAAAGCAAACGATAACCATGCCACAGTCCACAGCCTGCTAATTAACAAGGAGGGCTCAGGGGGAGGGGAACACCCACATTTCCTTGGGAAGGGTAAAGAGAACAGATACTTCAGGAGGATTGGGGATCAAGCTGGGGCACAGGGAGAGACAACTGGAACCAGGAAGTATCTCAGGGATGAGCTAGAAACCTAGTACAATGGAAACTACAGCAAATCTACAAGGGTGACCCTAGCTAAGACTCCTGTAATGGGAGATGCAGACTCCGAGCGGGCCATCTCCTGTAACTAGGCATCATTTCCAGTAAAGTGATTGGGACACCGAGCCAGTCACAAAACCTTCAGCCTACAGTCTGTCCTGCCTACGAAATGTGCTGGGGTAGAGATGGAGCAGAAATCGGGGGAGTGATCAAGCTTGGGACCCATGCCATGAGAGGGAGCCCACCCTGACACTGCCTGGGTGGCGAGAACCCAGAGGCTGGATAGCCCAGAGATCTCAGATAAAACCAAACAAGACTGGAGAGAGAGAGAGAGAGAGAGAGAGAGAGAGAGAGAGAAAGAGAGAGAGTTAATGTGTTGATTCCTAATGATCTTCTGTTATACTCATAAATTGATACCTAGTCCAACTGTCATCAGAGAGACTTCATCCAAAAAAACTGATGAAAACAGAAGAAGAGACCCACAGCCAAACACCAGGTTGAGCTCAGAGAATCCTGAATAAGAGGAGGAGGAAGGATTGTAGTAGCCAGAGGGGTCAAGGACAGCGCAAGAAGACCCACAGACTCAAGTAACCTAGGCTCAAATGGCGTCACAGACTTAACCAACAACTACGCTTTGACCTAAGTCCTCTACATACATGTTACAGTTGTGTAGCTTAGTGTTCATGTGAGACTCCTAACAGTGGGAGTAGAGCCTCTCTCTAATTCTTTTACCTGATTTAGGGACCCCTTTCCTCCCACTCAGGAGCCTTGCCTTACTGCAACTTCTTGATATGCCATGTTTGGTTGATATCCACAGAAGTCCTGCCTTTTCTGAAGAGACATGCAGGAGGAATGGAGGAGGAGAGCAGGCCTGGGAGGGGTGACAGAGGGGAAACAGAATTGGGATGTAATATATGAGAGAAAACTATATAAACAAATTTTTAAAGTTCTATTTTAGTACAAAAGTACTCAATTATGTCTAAAGTAAGTATATAGTATTTACCTTATAAAAACCTTTTGGTGGGGGAGAAAGAGTATTTTTTTGAAAGGAAAGAAGAAAAGAAAAAGAAACAACCTATAAAGCTAAAAGAGCTCAAGAGGATTAGAAACTTCTCATACAGTAAGAAATAACATGAAACATATCAGTTATGACACAAAATATGAAGATAAAATACTATTTAGAAGAGCAAATCAAATATATAGAGAAGAGTACTTTGTAGTAAATGCACCTAATAAAAACACGGCTAAGATAAGATGAGGTTAATGTCCTATAATATTGTAAAGACCACGGTGGCAACAAAGTAGGGGCTTCAACTGTAACATCAAACACAGAAAATTTGAATTTAAAAAAGAGAGCAGAACCACAGACTCATAGCATAGGTGAAAGCTACTACAGAGTAATCTCAGTAAGATTTGCTATCTAAATAATAGGTTATCTACATTTAAAGGCAAGTTTAACTGTGTTAGGAAACATAAGGTTAAATGCATATAAAGTAATAAATGATTAGAAGAATTAATGAAATGGCAATATGAACCTGCCATGTATAGGTGTCAAAAATGCCATTTTTTAAATTGATGCTTGTTAAGTCTCGCAAATGGTTTAGGTGGCTGTGTTCCTCTCTTCAAACTCTGCTAGGAAACCAGTACTTGTGTGCCATGCTCAACTTCACAGAATGGGTAGTCGCGGAAGTAAACTGCAGTACCTGCTTCCAAGTACAGCTAAAAACAAGAGTTTAGGAAACGGCCTAATATAAACTTGACATAAAGAATGAGTAGGTTTGTCTTCTTCTATTTTTGTCATCCTTAAGAATAATTTTTCTTTTTATTACTAATTACATTTTATTCACTTTGTATCCCAGCTGTAGCTCCCTCTCTTATTTTCTCCCATTCTCGCCCTCCCTCCCTCCCTCATCTCCTCCCAAGTCCCTATCCAAGTCCATTGATAGTGGATGTCCTCCTCCCCTTCCCTCTGACCCTAGCCTATCAGGTCTCATCAGGACTGGCTGCATTGTCTTCCTCTGTTGCCTGGTAAGACTGCTCCCCCCTCAGGGGATGGTGATTCAAGAGCCAGAAACTGAGTTCATATCAGAGACAGCCCCTGTTCCCCTTACAAGGGGACCTGCCTGGACACTGAGCTGCCATGGGCTACTTCTGTGCATGGGTTCTAGGTTATCTCCATGCATGGTCCTTGTTTGGAGTATCAGTCTCACAAAAGACCCCTGTGTCCAGATTTTTTTGGTTCTGTTACTCTCCTTGTGGAGCTCCTGTCCCCTCCAGGTCTTTCTATCTCCCCCTTCTTTCATAAGATTCCCTGCACTCTGCCCAAAGTTTGCCTATGAGTCTCAGCATCTGCTTTGATACCCTGCTGGGTAGAGTCTTTCAGAGGCCCTCTGTGGTAGACTCCTGTCCTGTTCCCTGTTTTTTCCCCCTTCTGATATCCGTCCCATTTGCTTTGTGAGTAGGGGTTGATCATCTTACCCAGGGTCCTCTTTCTTGCTTAGCCTCTTTAGGTATACAGATTTTAGTATGATTATCCTACATTATATGTCTAATATCCACTTATGAGTGAGTATAAACCATGTGTGTCTTTCTGCTTCTGGGATACCTCACTCAGGATGATCTTTTCTAGTTTCCAACATTTACCTGCAAATTTCATGATTTCTTTGTTTTTAATTGCTGAGTAGTATTCTATCCTGTAAATATGCCAAGATTTCTGTATCCATTCCTCAACTGAGGGACATCTGGGTTGTTTCCAGATTCTGTCTATTACGAATAAAGGTGCTATGAACATGGTTAAGCAAATGTCCTTGTTGTGTACTTGAGTCTCTTTTGGATATACGCCTAGGAGTGATATAGCTGGATCTTGAGGAAGCACTATTCCTAACTGTCTGAGAAAATGCCAAATTGGTTTCCAAAGTGTTTGTACAAGTTTACATTCCCACCAGCAATGGAGGAGGGTTCCCCTTTCTCCACATGCTCTCTAGCATGTGTTGTCACTTGAGTTTTTGATCTTAGCCATTCTAATGGGTATAAGGTCAGTGTCGTTTTGATTTGCATTTCCATGATGACTAAGGACACTGAGCATTGAGTGTTTCTCTGCCATTCGATGTTCCTCTAATGATAATTCTCTGTTTATCTCTGCACTCCATTTTTAATTGGATTACTTGATTTGTTGCTTTTTAACTTCTAGTGTTCTTTATATATTTTGGATATTAGCCCTCTGTCAGATATAGGGTTGGTGAAGATCCTTTCCCAATCTGTAGGCTGTCCGTTTGTTCTGATGACAGTGACTTTTGCTTTACAGAAGCTTTTCAGTTTCATGAGGTCCCATTTATTGATTGTTGCTGTTAGAGTCTGTGCTGTTGGTGTTCTGTTCAGGAAGTTGTCTCCTGTGCCAATGAGTTCAAGGCTCTTCCCCACTTTTTCTTTTAACAGATTTAGTGTGTCTGGTTTTATGTTGAGGTCTTGGATCCACTTGGTGTAGAAAAATGTAAATAGAAGCATATTTATCTTCCTGCACAAAACTAAAGTCCAAGTAGGTTTGTCTTCTCAATTCAATAAAAAGGGTGGGGAAAAGAAATATCACTCAATATGAAAAGGCAAGGAGTACTAGGAAGAAGTGTAGGTAAGAAGGGACACAGTGGGCTGGAGAGATGGCTCAGGGGTCACTGGCTGCTCTCCCAGAGTACCTGGGCTTCATATCCAGCACCATGTGGCATGGCAGCTCACAGCCACCTGTAACTGTAGATCCAGGGGATCTGATGCCCTCTTCTGGCCTCTGCAGAAAACAGGCGCACAGTAGTTCACAGATACACTTGCCAACAAAATACCCATACACAAAAGAAAAGAAAAAGAAAAGAAAAGAAAAAAAGATACAGGGAAGAGTGAAAAATACTGCAGACATTCCAGAAAAATCATGGGAATACAGAAATAGGTCTTCCATGTCTCTGATATAGAAGATTAGATTCTGTGAGAATATCAGCTCTCTATTTTATGGGTTTAAGGATATTAAAATTAAAAGCTCTTCAAAATTTCTAACAAAATTATTTTAGAGTTGAGTTTAAGAAGAAGTATAAGACTCTTCCCAGACTTATGCTATGTGTCTGTTGAAGACAGAATATATCTATCTTGCCCAGCATCCCTTGCCTGGAGGAGGAACTCCATAAATATTTATTGAATAAAAAATAGCTAAGAAAAATTGTGAAAAATATTGTAATTAGTGTTTCTAAGAGAAACTGTTTCTAGCACTATCAATGAAGACTTGCCTTGATAAAGGTTAATATCTTTGAGATAGAAAAGGATCAAAACTGATAGAAAAGGCAGAAAGTGATGGTTCCAGAGAAACAATTAGAAAAATAAATAACAATTTGTAGATGGGAATGTTCATTTCAGGCTATTAATGCTTTAAAAATTGTCTTTACCTAATGATAATAAAGCAGATAATTAATTATATTGTCTCCACATAAGAAATAACACAGCCTTTTAATGTACTAGTGAATATTTAATGTCTTCTATTCAGATTATTCATTCAACAAATGCTCTTAATGTAATGATAAAAGGAAAGAAATGCATGAATACAAACTCTTTGGGGCCTGGCTCTTAAAAGCAGAAGCTAGATCGAAGACGCATGGAAAAATACTAGAAACAAGTATATTAAAATATCAGAAGTAGTTATATCTGGATAGAGTCCTCAATATATTATTTTTTATTTATACATTTTTGGATGTTCTATATTTTCTATGAATTTCCATAGTATTTAACTTGTACTATAATAAAAATCACTCCATAAAGCCTAGTTTATTCAAGGTAATAGAACCAGATTACTGAATTTGAAAATAAATCTGGCCTCACTTTCTATTTTGGTGCCTCCAAATTTCAGAGTATGTCAATTTCCATATGCTGCAAAATCCCAGAAAAAAAAATCTGATTTTCAATCTGTGGATACAAAATAGGAGCTTACCCCCAAAGTGACGATTTCTACAGTCTCTCTTACACTCTTCACCTGAAACTCAAAACACCAACTTGAAAATATTTGTGTATAAAGAAAAATGTGAGCGATTTAAGATAAATTTTAAATCCTATTTCTCTCCTTCAGAATGCTTATGGAGTACATATAATGGAATTTTTTCCTTGGGGAAAAGGAAAGAAAAATCTCCCTAAAGCACATGCTAAGATATTTAAAATAAGTAGTAATCGGAGCAAATGACTTCTTCACATGGCAACTACCAAAATGATAACATGTAGTTAACACATGATGTTTCAAAAGGATCATACACTTTAATGCCTTTGAAGACCTTTAATTTTAAATGCAAAGGTATCCAAAATGAGGGCTCAGCCTTCTCATGATGACTTTGCTAGCATAACATATCTGGCCATTGAGAATTAAGCAAAAGATTATTTCACCAGTTTAAACTGAGTAACACTTGCAGAATATTGGTGTGTTTGAAAATAACAAAGTAAGTGTCTACTTGTGCCTGGAGTTTGGGGCAAGAGAATGAATTACTTTGATTATATATTCTAAATTTGGAGAAGAAATGAGAAACATACAAATAGCTTCACTGAGGGACTGGTAACCTTTTAATAAGATTTTGTTAATCTGTGTATAACCAGATCTTCATTTTAACGCTTGTAGACAAGTTTTGATGCCAATGACTTCATTTTAGGGATATATAACTTAACAAGTTGTCAGGTTTAAAATAGGAACATGTATCTTACTTGTGGGTCTTTTATTTTTAATGGATAAAGAGATGTAAGGGCTTTTGAAGCTTCCAGATATGGAATGTTAGACCATGCTTTTAGGAACTGACTTGGTGTGTACTCAAGTGCACAGGAATCACCCTGGCAACTGCCCCAGTGGGATGGCCCACGATGACAAATCTAATTTCTCTGGAGCCAGGAGAGCTTGGTGTAGGATTTTTAAATAATTTAAAGCCGATATTAGCAATACTTAACATATTAAGTGATATGGAATGCTTACTTAATATGTTAGGTCACATGGTGCACTTGCAGCTCATTGTTCTTCAGCAGGATGTGGCTCTCATAGCCCTCCTGAGAAAACAGGAAAGGCCCTGTTCTCAGGTCACATCTGAGGTCATCAAGCCAGTGAGAACCCACGATTCACCAGATGTAGTGCTGGAGCCACCAGTGAGACTAGAACCTGGGACTTGGAAAGACTTTTCTAGTATTCTTACCACCAAATCGTGCTGATTTTCAAGGAAAGGAGCTTCCAAATGAGGCCCTTCCTCCTCTCCCTTGGGTGACTTTAATAAACTCAGTGTAAAACAAACAACAAACTGGCTGTTCCCAAGCAGATGGCGCTGCTCATCTGTGGTTAAGCAGGACTCTAACATGCCAAACTCTCACAAAACTCCTTCCTGGGGACTCCATTGGCTGGCAAGACAGGCGATTCTTATTCTCCTTCCTCTTCAGAACAAGAGTCACAGTCTGCTTTGGTGGAGCAGGCCAGCCCTTGTGTGGGAGAGGAGGGTGTCAGTAGGGATGAAGATGACACACTGCCAGCGAGCTCCGCCCCAAAGGCAAACTCTCAACTGCAAACAGCACGAAACACCAAGGAGTCAGCCCCCAGCTGGTTTGCAGCCGATAGGTTACAGCTGGGACCTAAGACAAGATGCCGGCAAAATTTTACAAAATTTTGTTTGTGAAACATTATAGAAACTCAGTACGTAATATGTTACCTATTGTTTTTATTTTCTTTGTCTAATTATAATTAAATTGTATAAAGTTGTATATGTATAATGTATATATGCACACATTCATACATAATCTATTTTTAAGTAAGTACAATATAGATGCCTACAAATCCCCTCCAGTATGTCATGATACCATGCAAATATTTTATTTTCTATGCTCTACAGTGAGAAAACTTGGTCAATACAGGAATAGAAATTGATCATAGGTTCTAATGAGGGTAGAATA
The DNA here is from genome assembly GCF_030254825.1 of Meriones unguiculatus. Classification (NCBI taxonomy): domain Eukaryota; kingdom Metazoa; phylum Chordata; class Mammalia; order Rodentia; family Muridae; genus Meriones; species Meriones unguiculatus. The sequence goes on along the minus strand of NC_083360.1, from coordinate 94,989,874 downwards.
TTCCAGAAAAAAAAAATCAGGGATACTTGGCATTCATTTATTCACTAACTTATTAAATATAAGCACTAAAGACTTACTACACATCAGGCATAAAGAAGTGTTAAGACACAACAGAGAGCAACTATTTTATCTTATGGGTTTACATTGTGACTGGAGAGAATAGACCATAAAACCAGACAAATCACTTAAGATGGCAGTACCCGGGCAGAATTTAAAGAAAGGCAACCAGTCCACGGGAGTGCCCTGTGCAGAGGCCGGGAGTCGGGACACTTGCAAAGAGAGCACAGCATTCTGAAAATCAGATTTGCTTCAAGGTTCTAAAAGCGCTAAGTATGCCAGCACTGCCAAAGTTGGGAGAAGAAGGAGAAATAATTCTGTAGGGAATAAAAGCCAATTATGGGAGATTCAAGCTGTCAGCCTCAGAAAGCTACAACCTAAGGAGCAAGCTGAGACATGCTTCTGTTAAAGACCAAGGAATCCTGGCCAGACCAGTTTGTTCCGACATCACTACTGTAGACTGGCCTATGCGTTGATCTGGCTCTGCGACACTGCTCCTCAGCCGCCCATGTCTGATGGCTCCCCATGATGTCCTCAGAGGAAAGATGTCCCCATACCAACAAGCCTGCCATGACACGTGATCACACATAGTCAAGCCTTCTGTACAGCCCCCTTTCGATCTTGTGCACGGCAAACTCTGGGGATGCTAACCAACTTGCCGTTCCCAAGGGGGCTGGGCCCCACGCAGCCTTCGTACACACCTCGTCTCTGTTGATGCCTGGACTCACACAAGTGGAACTCTTTTGAGACACCATTCTTTATGGTTTCTTTAAATAGAAGCCACAAAAGGGAATTTTTTTTTCTCGGGAGAACAGAATTCGTGCACATTCCCTGCAGAGCAGACAGCCAGTGAAGTGGAAGAGAACGACGCTGAGGTGTTGTGAGCAAGACGAATCAGAGAGCGGCTCTGAGGACGGCACTTCCTACAACTCAGTGTGAAGCTGCATATATACACACTTGCCTATAGACAGTTATATACACACCTATGTATTGGTACGTGTGGAATCAAGGTAAATCTATGTGGCAGGTGTTCCATGGACTACTTACACTGAGAGTGATACAGTCACACATTTTTCATTTGATATTTCTCTAAAAGCCAGGCTTATCCTCAGTATTTCTGAAGGCATTTGCCTTCATCTTACAGGTTCTTCCTCTCTCTAATTTTCTTCAAATAAGCACCATCTAATCTTAAGTTACTAGACGAAAATAGATTCTCCTTAACAAGCATAGATAAAACAATAAGCCTCTGGGAAAAAAAAAAAAAAAAAACGCCCTAGTAAGACAGAGGTTTGATAAAAACTTCTTGTTTTTATCTACTGTAACATTCAAACCATCACTGGCTTGATCCCCATTTCTGGATGGACCCCTCAGAACATGGTTGGCTTGCTCCACATCATCAGACGGTGCTCTGTTAACTCCAGAACTCTGCTCCTTGGAGACATTGAGTTGTGGCTGTGCAGAAAGTAGAAGGTCACAAGGACAGACTATATTAAGGAAATCAATTCTTAATAAGTGGCCAAAGAGGTTGAGCACCCCCAGCCAAATAATTCAACAAAAATTTGCTACGAAAAATGATTTTTTTTAGGTTAAATGGAGCAAAGGAAACTAGAGAGGAAGGACAAAGATGTTCCGATCCAGTCACTGGGTGGGTGAGGGTAAAACAGTGCATTGGAAGTAATTCACTGACTACTTACAGAATCACAACAAAGGTGACGAAAATCTCAGAATTTGTAAGGCAAATGTAAATATAAATATAAATCAATTACTGGCTTATTATTTCATTAAATTGAAGATGGAAAGGACCAATTCTTGAGTCACAGTGTTTGCCTCCTGGGGTCCTAGATAGCTTTCGCTGTCAAATTAAAATAAAAAAGATAAATAAACATGAGAAATTAAGAATGTCAAAGTGTATGAAGGGAAAAAGGAAGAAAGGGAAATGATGTTTCACAGCTATTATCCAGGCTAAGAGAAACAAAATTACTTGATCATAAATTCAAGATAATCTGGTTTTCTTTATGAGTTCCCATTTTATTAATGAAAGGAAGGCAACACCTTATTGTACCCGGGTGAATTAAAATGCCTATTTGAAGAAGCAATCCTCCATAGGGGTCTTTAATAGAATCTGTGAATGGTTCTAGAGCCAGATAATTTAGCTGTAAAAAGGCAATATTAATATTAACCTCTCCATGTGCACAGACCACCTTAAGGGGCATGGGGACAGGGGAATATTAACAGAACAAGCCAGGCACATCATTTCTCTTTTTAAAACAAACAGAAAAATGTACTATTTCAGGGCCAAAAATTGCTTAGGATACACACTGGCATCCCTTCATGCCTCTTGCTCCTGATAACACTGACCAGCAATTCAGCACTTTCAGCAAGGCTCCGGTTATTTTTCTGACTTTGTATTCAGAGGGCATGTCTTGTAAGGAGCCTAATAGCCAAGGATTTAAATGAAATAAACAGAATAGAAAATGAACTTCCAAATGCAGAACAGGAGCCATGACAACACATTTCTCAATTAGATGCAGGTGCTCAGAAGGAACCCTGGAGAGTATGACCTAATAAAGTTAGGAGAAAAAATACCGTAATTTGAGAATAGAAGAAAATGTACTTTAATTGAGCAACTGGTCAGTTGGTGTGAAGCTTAGATATAATAACAAATGGTTTGTCTCTTTGCTCCAGACTTGCAGCCAGTTTTTTATAGAAATGTCAACACATTTCACTCTTTCTCTCTTTATAGCTCCTGTCACAATCCTATCTTTGCCATCATCACCGTCTTCCAGATCACTGCAAGCTTCCTGGCATATTGCTATCCAGCCCCCTCCTTCTCATCGTGGAGAGCCCAGCTGTGTTGCTCTTCCCATTGCCACATCTGTCCACACCACACCCCTACTACTCATTCAACTTCAACTGATCCAACAGGTATTTTGTGACGAGGTATGATGGCTAGCTTTAATTGTCAGCTTGACACAACCCAGAAATCACCTGTGAAGAATGTCTTATTAAGGAATTATCTTGATCAGGATGACTTACGGACATATCTGTGCAAGATTGACTTGGTTGCTAATTGATATAGAAAGGTCCAGCCCACTACAGGCAGCCTCATTCCCTAGGTTGTCCCCTAAAATGTATAAAGGTGAAGAAATCAAGCTGAGCAGCAAGCAAAACAGCAAGATGCATTCATTCCCTCTTTGATCTTGACTGTGGGAGAGACTGAGCTCTCTGCTCAAGTTTCTGCCTTAACTGCCATTGCAATGGACTGTAATCTGCAATTGCATGCTGAATAAACCCTTTCTGCTCTATGTTGCTTTGGGTGATATTTTGTGTAGAGAAAAGGAAATGTGTAGGACATGAGGATTGAACTAGTATTTTCTACTTTCTAAGCATTAGTCTTCCATGTGGAGTGTTCTACTGAGTGGGATACATTCTGCCCCAAAGGTTCCCTTGATCTTCCCTCTCTCATTATTCCACAACCTCTGGATTGTTTTCTTTATCTTCACCTCTAAATATTAAAATTCCAGGAGTTCTTCAAGTCCCAGGTCAAAGGTTCATTATACGCTAGAATTATTCATAAAAGTTTTCCCTATTAAAACTATTTTTGTTTTTTCTTGTTGATTTTTGTTTGTTTGTTGTTCAGGGTTTGGCATTTTGAGATAGTGTCTTTCTACATAATCAAGGCTGGACTGGAATTCACTATGTTGACCAGGCTGGACTTGAATTCCTAGAGATCCACCTGCTTCTGCTTCTTGAGTGTTGGGAGTAAAGGCATGCACCACACTCAGACTTAGGACTAATTCATAAAAGAAGCACTGTAGTCTTTCAGTTATAACATAGTTTTCAGTCTAAATATTGTCAGCAAAATATGATGCCAGGGTGTTTTACCAAGTATCTGTATACACAGTGCTGCAATTTTCTAGGGCTGTGATTCAACCACAGGGCTTTCTACCTTCTTCTTATATTGTTAGTTCTGTTCGTGAGACAGGCTTTCTTGTGTAGCCCTGGCCTTCCTAGAACTCACTCTGTAGACAGGTGCTCCTCTAACTCAGGGATCCACCTGTCTGTATTTCCCCACTACAGAGATTAAAGCATATACCACCATACCTGGCTCAGTAAGTACTTACTAGTAAGTACTTACTAGTAAGTAAGTATTAAAGCATATACCACCACACCTGGCTCTAGCAGTACTTACTAGACAGATCAAATAAAAACAGCAAGCCTTTTACATAGTAGGAATGAGACAAGTATGTGTTGAATAACAGCATGAGTGAGTGAATGACCCAAATAATGTTTCTGGACTGATTAAATTGCCTCAAGACTTGCCACATAGCGGGCACTTTCAGGGTGCGAAACATGGAAGGTGGCCACTACATTGTTCCTTGTTTCTGCTACCACCATCATCTTCGATTGTAGGCAGCTAGAAGAGCAATCAGCAAATGTAATATCCAGCTTATGACAGTAAACCAGAGGGCATATGAAAACTCCATATAAGCAATCCATACAAAGTCGCTTAAATCTCATTTTTATTAATCAAGCACTGGTATTTTTATTTAATTGGAGACTATTACTTTAGAATTCACAAGTTTTTGTTTGTTTGATCAAATTGTTACAAATGGCTCTCTGCTAGGAACTATTTCTTCTTCCCTCTTTGATGAGTACAAGTGGGGTACTTACTGAAGAGAGGTTTGTTTGTTTGCTTGTTTTGAGAGTGTAGCCCTGGGTGACCTGGGACTGTCTGTATAGACCAGGCTGGTCTCAAACCCACAGATATCCACCTGCCCCTGCCTCGTAAAGGCATATGGTATGACTGCCCAGCTAGAGGTTTTGAATATTTAGTAATATATCCACATTTTATGAGATCTCAATATTGTAAGGATGATAATTATAATGAATCTCATTTTCCAGAAATAACTACAGAGATATTTGATGCCCTGCATGCTCTTCTCAGTAAAGTCTATGTCCCCTTCCTTGGAACTTGTGAAGGCTTATAATAGTTCAGAAAATTCAACTAAGTGTCTTGAGTGACATTATATTGACTAAGTCAAAAGATATAGCTCCTGCCCTGTGCTCTTGTGCCCACCCCACCCCCCTGCCAGAATACACAGAGAAGGCACAGGTAGGTGTTTGGATCAATAGCCCCAGCAAGGTTTCAGCTTATAGCTAGCATTAACTTCCATAAATGTTGGAGAAGCACCTTCAAATGACTCAAGCTCCCAGCTCTTAAGTCTTCCAGCTGAGGCCTCAGACAATGCATTGGAGACAAGCTGTTCCTCCCATGTCATGTGTAACTTCCCACCCCACAGAATCGATGCACCTAATAAATGTTTTATGCCAATGAATTAGGGATAATTTGTTACGCAGCCTCAGTAACTGGAACAGTAATTAGATAGCTTGTTGTTTTCTAGGTGTCCAGCTGAGTTGCCGGGAGAAAAATGGAGGGAAACAACGGATGAGTTGAAGTTACTCTAAATCCCTAATCTCGGTGATTAGTATATCAAACATGTGGCAAAACCATCTCAGGTAGGCAGAAGTTAGCTGTACTAAGTGCCAAAATGAATGAGGTTCCATTCTGCAGACTACCTACCAAGAAGAAAGAAAGAGCAAGCTGGAAACATCATCCACACAGAACTGTCAGTATAAACAGTAATATTGGGCCAATATCCATTTAGCACTTGTCAAAAGGTCCATTCTTCTCTTTGTCTTTGTGACTGTTTTCACATGCTTTTGAAACAAACCTATTGGGATTTTTGTCATATTTTTGTAAGAGTTTTTTTTTTTTTTCCTTTCTGTTTTTGGTTATGAACCTTCTTTTTATATTGTACATAGGAAATCTTAATTCTTCAAAACAATAATCTGAGAGTTTTATAGAGAACTGTCCTTCGTGAAAACTGTATATATTCATGTAAGATGCACTGATTCTAATATTTTCCCAGTTTCTGTGGATTAGAAACTTCATAAAATGTTAGCCCCAAACTAGACTGAAGGTAATGAGCTACCAAGAGCAGTGGTCTAGATCTAAGGTCATTTCCTTGAATTGCAAAATTTTCTGCTACTGACACTCTCTCTTCCTAGAAGACTGCATGATGATACTATGTAAAATAATATGTAAACATTCTTGTTTTTTCTAATAAAGAGTCAAAAGAAAATTGGTCAAGAACTTTTCTTCCTCTTAGAGTTAATACAATGTAACTTCTAATGCACATGTTTGCAATAAGGACGAAGAGGGAGGCTTGTGTTCCTTTACAAACACAAACAAAACAAAACAAAATAACAACAACAATGACTAGAAGTTGACTTTCATCTTTCGTCTACCACAGAGAACCAATAGAAAACAGCCTAACTGCAACTGGCTCGTAAGGTAGAAGATGGCGGTGGTGGTAGGGGTTGTTGTTGATCCATGTCATTCTCGCTTGTTGTTTTTTTTTTGTTTGTTTGTTTGTTTTTTTGTTTTGTTTTTTTTAGGCTCTGTGAGGAGTTGGTCAGAAAAAGAGTTACTGATGTGCTCTTGTTTTCCAAGGCTTCATGGAATTCATTAATCCCTTGCTGACATTTCATTTCCCTTTAGACAATATTTCTTCATGCCTGGGTAGGGGAATACTTGCAAGCTGACTACAGGTTGAAAATAAACAGAAAACATGTAAATCACAAAGGATCTAAATAATGCTACAGTTTTTCAGTGCTTTAGACTTGAATAGAGAGAAAGCTTTAATGGAAAGAAGAAAAAGAAGCCACCATTTCAAGTAAATGAGAATCAACCTCCAGGCAAAAGGACTATACCTGAAAAATCACTTTCCTCCCCACATGAAATTTAGAGCTGTGAACAGAAGGAGCCCGTTTCCAAAAGCAACGGCTTCCACTCCGTTCATTTACTGCTCACTAAAACTCAAAAGTCAGTTCATTGTCGAATCTAGTCATTACACACATAATATCAGGCTTGAACAAATTGAGATTTCTTTTATGAATTTGTTCCAATGTGCAGGATAAAAATAGAGCTGGGGGAAAAAGCCACTTAGAAACTTAAGAGATGACAGAATTGCCCAGGAATGGAGGCTGGGATTCTGATGATGCAAATGTATTCAGGAAACTTCATCTCCTCACAAAACGTACTTAACAATTCCTTAACAATTTAGCAATTACTGACGCCCCAATATTCTTTGAATATGCACTGAGCGAATAAACATTGATTAAGCTGAATTTTGCAGTCACTCTCCTAGTGTGAAGAGAGAAGGGCACAATGCCCTTGTTAATTAGATGACTCATGGTACAGTGCCAAAATGTGTTCCAAGTTCACAACTTTATCCTGGACCCTATGTACCCCATGAGCCCAAATAGTTCTTAGAGAAGTCCAGAAGAAGCCCCCTGCTATTCGTGGTAAAGCTTGCCATCTAGCCTGCAGGTCCAGTTTGAAACCGCAAAACCCTCCACAGCTCTGGAGGAGTGGGTGGGAATTGGGCAGGGCTGGAACTTATCAGTTGCCAGATAGTTGTGGTCTCTAAGTGGCTCACCATGGCAACAGCCTCTTTGTTACTTTAATGGGGATGTTTTCAAAGTTCGCCAACTTGTACATGAATTTGCTAACTAAAAAAGTCAGAAACATTCTCCCAGCTTCTCTATCAAATGTTGCAACACCCTAAAACCGCTCAGATGATGATTAGGAATGTGGTGGAAAGTTTTTGCTTACTGCTCAGGTAACCCGTCAGCCATGACCCATGTTTTTGTGTGTAAGCGGTGAGTGACTTGCTTCTGGAAAGGGAGTGACCCAAGTTTTGTTTCCTCTTGACCAGATAAATGAACCAAGCATGAGAACAGCTGGCCAGAAAGTAACAAGAGTTCTTCTTCCTTATGGCTAAAGGACTCCACCCCCTAATTGTAGTGACAGTGCTTTTCTTCTTGGAACACAAGAAGGGGCTAAGATACAAGTCAAGTAAGAATTCCCAAATAAACCTTCCTGTGAGAGAGGGGGTCAGTGTGGAGGCACTGCATTTGCACAGACTGCAGCCAACAGGGTGGCAGGGTTGGACACAATGCCCTACAGGAGAGGACTCCACACAGTGGTGAGAGGGGAAGGAGGCGGAAACGCTGCTTCTCCTGGGAGTGGAGTTCAATGAGGACCTACACGAGGTAAGCAAGGTAGCTCTATGATAAAAAGACCTTCTCCATCAAAGAGGCTCAGGGAATTAAGATAAGGTTAGCTTGAAATATCAGCAGAGATAGCCACTTCCCTGCTGGTAACTAGCTATGAGAGCAATGTCATCATCCAAATCGAGAGGGGAGGCCTGGGGACTCCCGAAAACCACAGCACTACAGCTCCACAGCACAGGGCTGGAAGAGAAGAAACCTGGGACCTCTTGATTTCTGACTTACACTTCTGTATTTCAAACTTCTATTTCAAACTTCTTTGTTTGTTTGTTTGTTTGTTTTGTTTTGTTTCCAACAACTTCTCTAGCAACCATTAAAAAGACTGAAATGTTCATGAAACATCAAAGCTTGGTAGGAGAAAAGGTGGAGGAAGCCATTAAAGCATGAATACTGAGTTCTGCCTGGTTTTTATTGGGAGCCATGTGTAGCACAGACAGGCTATACTTCTACATCGATTTAATTTACTTTGAGTAATAAACATGGTGAGTCTCAAGGGACTTCGAGCTCAATAAAAATAGGACTGTATAATCTGTCATATCCTATTCTAGAATAATGATTTTTGACAAACAATTCAGATATATAAAATAAAGTGGCAAGTCTCCCACTGGAAATATAAAAAGAAACATTGTACACACAAAAGTTACAAGAAATACAAATCCAAAACAAAGAGCTCATCTTTGTGTGCTTTAGCATCTTCAATACCCTGAACAGGAACACACAGGTGGGGCAACCTACATGATATAGGACAAAGAGTTCAGCCTCCATCTCTACCTCCCACATGGTGAAATTCTCAGGTTCTGTACCAAGGGCTCCAGCCACAGGAGACTGTCTTCTTAATGTTCAATCCTCACTAGGGCATTGTAGTTAACACTCGCAGAGCATTGGTGTTCCTGACCCGTGCCATTTACATGTGAGTGTGGATCTTTTCATGACCTCCAGGAAAAAAGTAAAGAAATGTGCACCTCGGTTTAAGGTGCTCCAAATCCAGAGACAGCTTGCAGTTGTGTACGCCCTTCAGTTGAATACGGAGACTACATCTCACATGCTATCAGATTTATGCACGTGTGAACAGAGCACAGGTGACTGGAGTGCTGAGCAAGGACACTAACACACAGGAGGCTGGCACTGAGCACTGCATTCCTCCTCAAGAGTATAAATTCCCAGGGTGGTGTATCACTTCCCACACTGGCAGCCCAGCCTGGAAAAAAGACAATCACTTTTTATTTGTGGGATGCAAATTTTGAATAATAGTGGGAGAGATGGGAAAACATATACAGCCAAAATTGCAAGAGAAATGGGAAAAAGTTGATATTCGGACATATGACATTCTTGTTTACTTCAGGAAAAAGTGAGTGGATTATTCTTGGTGACTGCTAGAAAAGAGGGCACTGAGTTCCCTGTCAACAGAGGATTGCAATGCAAGCTTTTATCAAGGAGGCTGGGTGACTTGGGAGGAAGAAAGAGAGAAAATGTCAGAACTACAGCGCCTGAAGAAAGGCAAGGTGAGTGATCAAGGAGGACTCCTGTTTGAACGTGATGAAAAGTTAAGAAAACTGTACCTCTGTCTTTGAATATGGCATTCTGATTTACCGTGAAAAAATGTACGACAGCAAGAAGTTAAAAAAAAAAATCACCATAAGATAATTAGCCATTTCCCACCTTTGTGACCTAATGGTGCCTTTAAAGGAATGAATGAATGAATAAATAAATAAATAAATAAATAAATAAATAAATAAGCAAGCTTCATGCAACAGAAAATTTGCCTATGGCAGGTCTTTAGCTTTTAAGAATTATAAACACACATATCTATATACATACATATACATGCATATGTATTTTATATACATCATATTGTAGTTTTCCTGTCAGATAATGGTACGTAGTTAAAAATTTTTCCAGGTCAATGGGTGAACAAGCATATAACTTTGAAAGACATGTGTTCTTGTAATCCTTTGCAAATTTGAAAACATTAAGAAAAGCCAAAGACCTTGGAGAGACTTAAACTCATCCAGTGACATAATCCAATAAAGATGACAACTTCATATATGATGCTTCTAAAAATGTGCATTTTGAACACTACAGTATTTTACTGGCCTCTTCAATAATGACAGCCTCTATATTTAGTGTCTTATCCCCAGCTCCTCCCCTTAAAACGAAAATCTCACTAATACCTTTTCAACTCTCTCCGAAACATACACATGTTAATTTGTCAACAACACAAATTTCAGTAGTCCCAACATTATTTTCCTGTGGTGCGAACCCTTCCATATAAGCAAGATGGGGATTTGTTGTCATGACAACAGAGTGTGACTTTAATCAGCTCCAATGATCATTGGCAGTCACAATTTGATAGATACCAAATTGTGAGTAAGGTTTGATTATCCAATTTTTCAATCTCTTTCTGTAAGAAGCTACAAGAGGCCATTCCTTTCCAGAGGGGAATGGGATAAAAAGAACAGAAACAACATAAACACTGGCGGGTGGCTGCGGCTTTGAGACAGAAGGAAGCGCTGGGTGAATGGAGATCCGTGAGGTGGTGAGACCCTTGTGAGTGACTTTGGTCCACCTCCTGGATAGTTTGTTGCACGCGCCCTTGCACAGCACTGGGAAGGAGACGCTGTCTCCTTCTTCCTTCCTGTCACATGTAGGTGATAGTTACGGTTGTGTGTGCAGGTGTTGAGGTTGATCTGTGTGGGAAGAGGAGAGGCAGTAGCCTGTAGCTTGACAGAAGAAGGAGAAATCTGAACAATGTGTTGAAAAGACTACAGTCTGAGCTGCACAGGACCAGCTGTTTTTGCTAATTAGAATAACAAAAATAGCACATGCTAAAATGTTTTTCTTTTTTTTCCTCTCAAAAGCAATGAATGCTCTAGGAACTATAAGGAATGAGCTTTAAAATCCATTTAAATAGAGGCACATTTCAGGAAACATATGGGGAAGAAACTGCAAGGGAGAAGGAGAGGAAAGAAATACTGTTGGATTTGGGGTGAAATTTTTTGACAGATGATGCACTGGGGCTATTTTCCTTGTTCCTAATATTAATAGGAAATGCTGTCAGCACATCTAAGTTTCACAGAAATGCCATTGTTTTTGTGGGTTACAGCAAAGCAATGTAAGTGCACTATTCCCACTCCAAACTAAGGGACAGAGCCTGACAAAAGCTGCTAGTGTTCTCTCATGCTTGCTCTGTGTCTCATCTCCTCTGTCACGTTTCCACAGAAGTAGTAGTAAGTGATTCAAAAACTTTGAGTCTAGGAATAACATTTGTGACAATGACAACATTCTGGACATCTGCACTGTTAGAGTACTTATAATAAAGTCACATGGCCATGGGGAAATTTCACAGAATTACAATCACAGTAATTTGCCAAGGTGTATAACTAGTTTGTTTTCAGCTGTTCTTCTCATGAATAATTATCAAGCAGGAATATCCTAAAGCAACCACAAGCTGTCACTTAACCAAAATATTCAATATTTAACATTGGATTTAGAATTTCATAAATGAAAATAATTACTGTAAAAGCAAAATAATATACAGTGTGTATATTTGCATGTGTAAATGCACACAGCTTACATGTTAAAATTCAACTCCCAAAGTAGCCTTACCACAGGAAAGCATGTCTTGAGCTCTGATAAGAAACGTAACACAAGGAACTCTCAGCCATTTTTAAGCTGAGCGAGGTTGCCAGTCCTTTAAGAACTGCCTCTCAGCACGAAGAGATGGCAAAGCAGCCTCTGCATAGTGATTGTAGCTGATTACAATCATGCTGGAGTCTTTATTAGAGTTTTTTAAATGTTTGAAAACAAATACTATATAACAGTTAACAAGTTATGTTTTTAAATTAATACAAGAGCATTACTAAACATTTCAGCATTAATATCTAGATTGAATATCTCAGATTGCTCTTAAGTGTCTTAAATTTGTTTTCACTTCCACAGTGAGAATATGAGAAGAATATTGTTCCTTCTGATAATCTACCAAGTTATTATATACGTGCATTCATATAGTGTTTGTATTTCTAGTACCTCTTTACAAATTATTTGGCTGAAGCAGAGATATCAGTCCCAGATCCTGAAGCCAATTAGTGTATCATGAGTGTACATGTGGGTACTTTAGCTTATTCCAGCAATTCTAGTATGCGGTACGGATTTTTGCTATTTTATTGCTTATTCTCCCATTAGTAAAAAGCTTCTCTGTAATAAGCTTGAAAAATATATATTCTTCAGTTGAGTAAAAGATAAATGATTTGAGGGAAGAAATTCAAATATGAGCAGCAAATCTATCTAACTGAATTGTGGGTAATAGGTAGAAATTCCTTTGGGGGATAAATAATTTTTTTCACTTGGATAACACCATTTGGCTCTCTGAATAGATTATTAGTTTCTTAGAAACTTTAGGGAAATAATCCTACTTTGTCTCTCTTATGATATATTTTAATCATACCCAAATGAAATATATAAAAGAAATATATTCATTGGAAATAGGACTTATTACAAGCATAAAAAGTTACAAAATCATCATGAGTTTTCAGAGAGTTACATGACTTTTATTGAGCAATTGTAGAGAAAGAATGTTTGATTGGAAAGCACAAAGGCAGGATTTATTTCCCAAGTAGATCCAACATGGATTCTTCAAGATCTATATCAATTTAAGCTTCACTTTTCTATTCACAAAAAAATGTGTCTATTTGTTAAAATAAAAAGATAAAATGATGAATACAAAGAGTATAAAAATGGATTCATATAATAATATCACGATAAAGAGAACTCGTGTGATTACCACCCAAACAATTAAATATTAAGCATTAAGGCCAACAGCTGATATACAGGAACTGAAAACAGGAAGAGCTAAAAGTTTCCAGACGGATTGCTCTGAACTTTGTATCCTACACAGAGTAGGTTTGAGCAGCAGTTCAGAACAACACAAACTTCAAACCACATTCTTCCTCCCTCATCCTTCATTTTTCCACCTTAAATTACAAATCCATAATTATACACCCATTGCTCCTGCTGTTTTTTGATTTCTCGCCTCCATTTCACTTGTCCAAGTTATAACTATTCACGAACCTGACCTTCTGGCCAACTATCCTTCCCTACCTTAGTCCATCAAACACAGAGATGATGGCTGCCACCCTCTTCAGGCCTACTGCCTGCACACTATCACTGTGTTCTGACCTAACGCTGGCTTTTCTCCCTGTCATTTCCCTCTGCCAAGAATGGATGAAATCCAGACCTCTCAGTTTACCGTCGGGATAGCTATTGATATTCCTCAATTCATTTTATATTCTCTGTAGAGCTATTCCATTTTCCAAAGGAGGAACATAACCTGACAATGGTATATAATAGGCCCTCCAACAGAACAGAACTCTATTACAGTCTTAACCAAAATTTTCTGGGGCAAAGAGGGCATTTCTAATTCTATTAAGTGTTGGGCATATATTTAAATGCCTGGCACATAGTAGGGACAGAATTTAAATAAATTCGTAAGAAAATTTTTGTGATATATTAGGGTGAATAAAAGCACTCCAAGAAAATGTATTCCTTATTCATAATGAAAAGATGCAAAGACATTTCACATGTAATGATACAACTCATTAACTCTAGATTCCAACTTTTCCAATATTCTATAATATAACCAAGAAGAAAAATTAAAACTTTAATATTGAAAACTAAACTGGGCAGGAAATCTACAGGCAGAAATCATTAGAAAAAAGATAGACTAATGATAACACAAGAGTTCAGAATGAGAAAAAGAATGTAGAAAGCCCATCAAAGCATCACCTTATAGAACACTCCTTCGTGAGAAATATTTTCCCCACTATCTGCTGTATAGGTCATCTCAGAGATGTGGGCATTCTGCATAGGAAACTGAGAGGCAATTATGTCCAAATTGGGTGCTGATTTTCATACACACAATACCATATACTTCTTTCCCTTCCAACTATGTTTCTATGGAGTTCAGACAAAAGAAACTCATAGAGTGGAATATTTGAGGGGCAGAAAAAGTGGAAGAGTAATTAATTCACTTTGCATCCTGGGACATGAATGGGGAGTGAAAGGAAAGGGATCAACAGATCCCAAATATTCCAGGAATTCCACCACTGGAGTGATCCATGAGGAAGGCAGAAGCATTGATCTCTGTATAGGAAGATCGCACTACTGCCAAAGAGGAACAGGAACCTGGGAAATAACATGGACATAGTGTCTTCCAAATAGCACAAATAGTGTATAAATAACAATTCAAGAAGGAAACATGGAAAATAATGACTTTAGAGTGAGCTTTTCTCTGTGAGAAAGTAAACAAAACCAGATTTCTATAGGAAAAAATGGCAAAACCAGCAAAGAGAGTTATCATTACCGTAGAAACAGGGGAACATAGCCGAAAATACTACTCCATATTTGAGGTAAAATGAAAATAGGCTGAGGACAAAAAACTGCTAAAAACTTGCAAGGAACTAAAATAATCAATTAGAGAAATAGATAAAGTGGACTACAAAACCCAAGGACCTACACAACCTCAAGTACATCTTCAAATCAAACTGAAAACATCAAAACAACTTCTGTAGCAAATAAATCTGATTCTGAGAAGCTAATTGTGGAGTTCTGTTATCGACATGAGCCTGATTCTAACGCAGCAGCCTTCCTTCCTGCTAGGAGTCACTGGTGTTAGCGGGAAAACTGCAAGCACATCCTTTGTGGATAAACAAAAGGTCTTTTGTTCCGGACTTTAACATCAGAAAATGAAAGCTAAATGCCTGGGAAAATATTCAGAAATATTAAAAAAAAATCCTATTTTCTAGGTTGTGAGATAGCTCAGTGGGTAAAACTGTTGTCACAAAACCCTGACAACCAGAGTTCAGATCCCCAGAAACCACATAAAGAACATGTACCATATTGCATGAAGCTGTGATCCCCGCATCCCTTCTATGTTGGGGGTTGGTCTGATGCTTTCATTTTGATGATAATTACTGGCCCTCAGGATCTTGTTACTGCCCTATGCTTGTTGTGTGAACCTGCCTAAGACATTATTCCTGATAGGTTGATTAAAGGTCTAAAACTTGGGCAAAGCAGAATGGGGTGGGCGTGGCTAAGGTTCCTGGGCTTTGGGGACAAGAGAATCACAGGAAGGAGACAGGACAGAAAGGAAGAGAAGAGGAAGGAGAAGGAACCATGAGGGTGAGGAGGAAGGACTCTGGGGATTTTGTGGATGGAGAAAACACCAAGGTGAAAAACATAAGCAATTGTTTATATGATTATTTCTGGAAAGTAGCCCAGTTAGGAAGGGTTAAGGAAGATGGCACTGAATGGGGTATTGGAGGTGGATGGTGAGGTAATTAAGACAACATAGCTCCACAAGGAGAGCAACATACCAAAAAATCTGGGCACAGGGTTTTTTTCTGAGACTGATACTCCAACCAAGAACCATTCATGGAGATAACCTAGAACCCCTTCACAGATGTAGCCCACGACAACCCAGTCTCCAAGTAGGTTCCCTAGTAAGGGGAACAGGGGCTATATCTGACATGAACTCAGTGGCTGGCTCTTTGATCACCTCCCCCTGAGAGGGGAGCAGCTTACCAGGCCACAGAGGAAGGCAATGCAGACAATCTTGATGAGACCTGGGGTCAAATGGAAGGGGAGGAGGACCTCCCCTATCAGGAGACTAGGGAAGAGTCATGGGAGGAGGAGGCAGGGTAGGATTGGGAGGGGACAGGGAGGGGGCTACAGCTGGGATACAAAGTGAATAAATTATAATTAATAAAAAAATAAATAAATTGTACAAAAGACAGCATAGGTGAAATAACTGACCACCCCAAGGTAAATAAGGCAATTATAAAAATCTAACAGGTATCTGTGTTTTATTGATTGTGAGAGCAGGTTAAATAATGCTGCTGTGATAATTATAGGGCTAATAATAAATGATATTTAGCCCAACACCACTTTATTTACTACACTACTAGGAGACAGCAGGAAGAAAGAAGCTGCAGAGCTTACAGGTCAGCTAGTGTGGCCTACAGAGCAATGAGTAGCTTGACCCTACCTCAGGAGAAACAAAGCAGTACTCACAACTATCTACTGCCTTCCAAGTGTGTGCTATAACATGGACATGGCATGTATATTGACATATGTGCCCCAATGTGAACATGAAAAAGCACACACACACTCACACGACACAAAAACACTAAACAAAGAAATTTACTTCCAAAATCACTAAAGAATATGAAAGAACCATCAAATAAATAACAACCAGAATAAAGATAGCAAAAATTTTAAAGGAGATAAAAGAAATTTAAAAACTGAAGGAGGGCCAGAGACTTGGCTTAAGAGGGAATCAACTTGTCAAATTGTTTTCTGACCTCCACACATTCACACATAAACATGTTAGAACTTGAAGGAAATAAAAGAGATAATGAAATGGGGCATAACTAAGAAAAATAATTGAATTAATCTAACGTGATCAGTTTTGAAAAATTCGCAAATAATCAAAGTGTAGATTGAGTGAAAGTCACTCGGAGGCTGATGTGTCAGCTTTAAGTTGGAAGCTAGCATCGCGGTAGCCGAATCTTCAGGCAAAGACAAATAAAATCTAATTAGAGCAGCAGTGTTCACTTTGGACAATGTAAGATTTCAGATAAAAAAGGCTGTCATAAAGTAAAGCAGTTGTGTATTGATAAAAGTTATGGCAGTATGAGTCTATAGGGGTAGACAACAGGTTTATGAACCAAATAACACATTTTTCTAATATACTGAGCCCAAATCATCAGGAAGGTAAAAACAAAAATATGGTGAGAAACCAACATTTCAAGAGAGATTTTTATATAAGTTTCTCTCAGCTTTGGACTGATCATGAAGAATTTGGGAAAATAGAGAGTTGAATTATTGTAATTTAAATAATGGTGACAGGCATACTACTTATACAGTTAATAATATGGATTGAGCCATCTAATACAGGTAGGTTTTCTTCCATTTGACAAATCATGTGTGGTGCATCTTAAAATTGATGAGACCGTCAACTCATTAAGGAGAATGCAGCACATTATCAGAAGCAGAATACTCCAGGCCAAAAAATCTGACTACATGACCTGTAACTGTAAATGTCAAATCAAACTGAAAAGATTACATAATCACTTGAAAGTGTGTGTGCGTATGCAATTTATACATTTATACATACACACTTACACATATAAACAAAATACATGTATAAAGCCACATATATAACATATATACAAACACAAAGGTATATAATAAAAACTTAAGGAATGATAAAAAAATATTCTAATAATAAAAATGTTACTTTATTCATAATATCTAGGGTTTGCAATAAAATATTGGAAAAAATAAATGGAGCTATATGGAAAAAAAGGCTGTCAAAATGTTGATAGTTCATGAAATTTGGTGATGGGTCCCTGAGGGTTGATCAAATTATTTTCTTTTTATTTCCAATGTGTGAAATTCTCCTTAATATAAATATTTCTATAAGAACCACACATTAAAATTTATGGGTTGCTTAAAAACCTGTTACCTGAAGGCAAATTCATTATCCTAAATGCTATCCAAAAAAGAAAGTCGGGAAAATTAAAAATAAGAGAGCAAAGACAAATAAAAATGCACAAGATAATGAAGCTTTGGCATGGCAAAGAAGACAATCATCAGAGTGTTGGGACAGTCTGCAGAACGGAGGAAAGTCTTTGTCAACTGTATGTCACACAATGGATTAATATATAGAATCTATAAAGAACTCTAAAGCTTAACCTCAAAAACTAAATCATCCAATCAATAAGTGAGCAAAATGATTTGAATACACAGTTCTCAAGAGAAGAAATAAAAATGGCTATGATATATTTTTAAAAGAATATAACAAATTCATACATAAGGAAAATGCAATTAGTGCTTCAAGATGGCACCCATCTGGGCAGAGTGACTGTCACCATGAAAACGAAGGACAGGCCTTGGGGGATGCTCAACCATTAAGGACACTTGAAGCTCTTATAGAGTTTCTGGATTCTGTTGCCAGCCCTTAGACTGCAGCCATAGCTCCTACCTGAGGGGACCCAATGTCCTTTCCTGGCTTGTGTGACCTCCTATCCCCATGTGGGGCACATGAACTCATGTAGGCACACACAGCCACATAAAAATGACAAATAGGTATGTTTTAAAGAAACAAAAGGACAACAAGTGCTAGAAAGGAGATGTATGTACTGAGGTGGTTCCTTCATATGAACTGGCATAGCCATTATGAAAATCACTGGAGTGGTTCCTCAATAGCCTAAAAATAGAGTTATCGTAGGAGCCAGCTATAGCACTCCTGAGAGTCCAAGTCGGCAAATTACTGATACTTACACAGCCACAATTCCTGCTGCTACGTACAACAGCCATGACAAGGAGACAGCCGAGATGGCCATCAGCTGATGGATGGATAAAGAAAATGTAGTGTAGATGACATGCTTACACCATGAAATTTTACTCAGCTGCAAAAAAAGGGTGACATTATGTCATTTGCAGAGAAATGGACAGAACTGAGGTTATTGTGTAAGCAACATAAGCATGACTCGCATAAATCATCACATTTTTCTCTCATATGCAGAATTTAGATGTGTGTGTGTGTACACAAATAAATATCCATGTAGAACCTGAAAGAAGAGGAAGAGGAAGAACAGGAGAAGAGAACAGAATATATATCTCATGGAAGTAGAACAGTCTACTTGGTAGATGAAGGAAGGCTGGGGAGAGCAGAAAGTGGTCTGTTTTGGAGCAGGAAGGAACAATGGGAAAGGAATTGAGGAATGAACACACAGGCAAATAAAATTTAGGCGAAAGCATACACCCTATGAAATGGTTTAGCAGGCATATATACTTGCTGCCAAGCCTAAATATCTGAGTTCAATCCCCAGAAACAACAGGATGAGAGAAGAGAACTGACTCTCACAAGTTGTCCTTACCTCCACACATGTATTTAAGCATGCACACGCCCTACATAGAAGGAATAAAATAAAATGCAATAAAGGCTTCTAAAGAAAGCAGAAAAGGTAAAACTGTCACAAGTGGAAAAAAATGCTAAAGTAATAATTGCAAGAGCTAGGTTTTATTAAAAATTAAATATTCAATTAATTTAATCAAGAAAGATAACACAGATATTTAAAACTTGAATAATTAATGGTATTGAATGGTAATTTAATATTAAATAAAACAAAACTGTGAATTCAGCAATAAGTAGTAAGAAGAAAACATAATAATCTGGGTGATAATTCATATGGAATTAACATATTTTTCAGCAGATTAACAATAAATTGAATTGATGGAGCAAATTAACAAATATTAATCTTTGTGGATATATTTAATGATAAACTTTATAACTAAAGATGAAAATGATCAAAGCAAAATTCATAGTCAGATCATAAACAAGTAGGTTTGAACAACTACCGTGATAAAGATGGAGAGGAAGAAGACCCGAGAAACGCTTCCAAGTAGCTAAAGCGGGCAGTGTGTCCCTGATATGGTAGGACAGTCAGAATAACTTAACAGGTAAGCTTCAAGACATAAAAGTGCAAGAGGAGTTCATATTCAGACTTGTTGACTTAAGATTCAGCCACATTTCCTGTTGTTAGGCAACAGCATTTGCAAGTCTCAAGATGAGAGAAGCGTTCTGAGTTAGCAAGATAGTATACATGGGTTAGCAGCAGGGGTGATAATTGTTATCATGAAAGTCAAAAAAGCATTCAGGAAGAGAGAATGGAGCAAGAAGAGAAGCAGGCGAGGTTTTAACACTAGAGAGAATCACCCTTTATCTTAGAGCCATGGAAGAGAAATCTGTGAAGGAAAATGAGAAACAGAAACTAAAAGACCAGAAGAAAAGAGGGTACAACAATGGGGAAGCCAAGAGAACTGAAGGACAGAAAGCTGGCTGGAAAGAGTGACATCTGGTAGCCCCAGATATTAGGACCTTGCTTAGTCTCAGATCCAAAACAAACTGGAACTAGTCCCTCACATATTTTGCTCCGGCTCCAGTTAGAGATCATTGGCAGCTGTGAACTAGTCATTGTAATCAGAACACAAAACAATGAGAAATCCTGGTATTTGGAATAGCAGAAGTGTATGTCAGAAATCCTGGGACTTTTCTCGGTACAGGCTTGCTACTCACCTTCTGTTCTGATTCAGTTATTTCAACTCTTGTCAGATAATGAGCCAATAGGACTGCAAAGGGTAAACGTGGCCAGCAAATCACAATGCTACTCCAACACAATGGGGAGGTGACTGCCACTGACTCCCAAAGGATGTGTTCTGCCTAATTTTCCCATCCAAGAAACTTTCCAAAATAAGATATCTATGGGCAAAGGTAGCCAACTGAGTAAGAAGGTAGAGAGTCAGTTCTGTTACCCAGAACTATCTTGTTAGAATAGATAGACCCCAATAAGATATGTTCAACGGTTAGGGCTACTAGCACACATCTCGCTGGATATAATGCCTGCTCAACAGTATGCCTGGTACTCGAAAACTAACCAACTAACTAGAAATAGTGAAGTCATGACTCTTGAAAGAGAACCTACAACTACCACTATACTAAACCAGCAAAATACCTAACGACATTTAATATTTATCCTTATGCCCACAGATAAGTATAGTACTCACCCCTCATCACTCAACATATGGGGACCGTTACAGAAAACAACTGATCAAAATGCAGACTTGTGAGACAGGACCCAGCTGATACTTACACAGCACAAATCTTGCTCCTAAGCGAGGCTCAGGGATCATTGAGGAAGGAGGTGTGTGTGTGGAAAGATTATAAGAGCCTGAGGAACAGGTAGTTTGCTGTGAGATTCTATCTCCCGGAACGACAGAAGCTAACCCTGAAAGTCTCACCAAATATGGCTGTCGAGACAAGAGCTGCACAAGGACACCACCAGCGAACATGCTAACATGCACGAGGGAATGCTCGTGAAGCCGCCCGTAGACAAAGAACTACAGGAGTTGTTCTCTAAGGGTGGGCTTTGAGAAGGCACTTTCTCTAAGCAAATTTCTCATCAGTGGGAACCAGAAATAAACATGGTCCATATCACATGTCCTAGAACAGGTCCGCTTTCCCAGAGACACCCAGTTTCCACCATTTTTATGATTCTTCAAGAGCACATGGAGATGAGTGAGAAAGAGTGAGACTGGGAGAGAATGAGGGAGGGGGTTACAGCTGGGATACAAAGTAAATAACCTGTAATTAATATAAAAAATAAACATTATGAAAAAGAGCACATTTAAATGCAATGCTGTTTTATGTTTCCTGGTATGTATGCCTTCAATGTTCATTTGCATTTATACAAATCCAATAAGAACTTCCAGAACTTTCTCTTGTCACTCCTCATGGACATATATCTATGACATAATCTCTACTTTTTTATATACATACATATGTGTATTCAAAATTCTTAAGTGAAGGAGGATAGGAATGGGAGGGAATGAAGGATGGGGCTACAGCTAGGATATAAAACAAATAATTAATATAAAAAATAAAAATCTAATTAAAAAAACAAAAACAAAATTCCTAAGTGATTGGCTGATTAATATGTTTGTTTGGATGTACAATATCTCATAATATTGTTTTCATAAAGTTTCTAAACCAGAGCTGATAGTCAAGTGTTTTTTCCTAATACATACTCTGACTGTGTATTTCTAAAAAGTATTACGCAATTTCATAGACCTAAATGAACATTTAAAATGGGATAAATTACAGTAAAATAGTGCAGTACTTTCCTGCCACCAGATTGCTGGGATAGTATTATACTAATAAATAAGAGTGGATATGATAAACTGTTTTCAATTATGTAGTATTTGGAGCTATATTAAGTATTCTAATAAGAGGAGAAAATGGCAATATAAAAATGCTTATGGAGAAATGCAACAGAATAAACATTTAATGAAAGGTTCAGAGGGGAGAAATGTATTCTCTTCCATTATTTTCCTGAAAAATAAAGCTTCTCACTTCAGGAGACCAAGTCAAGTCCGGCATGTGGAAATACACAGTGTGAACTCTGCACCTGCCGCGGCCCTGGCACTTTGCTCATCTCGTTCACGACACCCAGGAGAAAATGCATGTGTCATTTACCGCCTCCATTTCCACCCCCGAAAATATGGTATTTTCATAATGAACTTGTTTCAGAAATTTAAGAACAAATTGACATAAGCAACACACTCATCTAGGTCAATGTCAAAGTTCCTAAATCAAGCAATCTTCATCCTGTAGCAAAACATCGTTCCAATATTCATAGATTTTATTTGAGTAAAGGATTAACCTTAAGCTCTACAAAAATAAAGCATAACTAAATTTTAATTTTTATCTAAAGGAAAGTGTAACAATTGTTTTTTAGGTAACACATGGTGATTTTATGTGTAACTTTGAGTTTATAAATTTTTAGTAAGCATCATTGAAATGACTCTGCATTTGTAATACCACAAATTCTGCATAAATATTCACACATGTTGTTCCCTATTTGTGGTGGAGTTACTAAATGAAACCCTCAGACCTGAGTATGTACATTCTAGTAGTTTTTTCTTTTTACTCAAGGAGGCCTGTCAACTACGTGCCATCTACAAGGTTTGCCAATGACATCTTACACCCACACCAACAAATCCTGTGTGTGCACCACATGGTCGTATCTTCTTATTTTAGTGCAAAGTTCTGAACATTTCCAAAATTGCAATAATGTTATCACCTGAAATATATTTTTTTTAAAATTGAAGGTAACCATTTCACAGCTATTATTTGTAAGATATTGCAATTCTGTCGGTCAACTGAAGTACTGCTTGTGGATATTTATGTTCCAGACTATTCAGAACATTGATCTTTAACAGAAGGATGGGCTCCTCACACTAAAACCTCAGCGAAGAAGTGTCCTTCCAATATTCCGGTTGTAGACATTGGCAACACACAACACACACTGTATCATACACACATCTGAACTGACACTTCCTAGGAAAAACACAAATGTGGAACAGGTTGCTCAATACCGGTGTCCTAACTCTCTTCATTACACAGATAAAACAAGTGATACAATGTAAGTTAGCTGTGTCTTCAGCAGTAGGGCCCTGTCATCAGGTTTACAAGGATAACCAATCACCTTGGTAATAATCTATAATGCTGTGGGTGGGAGTCGACAGGATACTTTTGGCCAAAACCCCAACAAGATGTAATTCATTCTTGCAACTGTTGGCATTAGATGTCTCCTCAGGGCATCGTCTCTCCCAGTATATGGTGACTCCATTTAAATTCCTTTCATATAAATTTTAGGAAGCTTTTATAGTAGTAGGTTTCCCCTACAGCTGTCTGCAAGGCCTACCAAATCCATCTTGAAGACACACAACTTCACCTAACTTTTAAAGAAAATTTATGAGAAAATATCAGCAAATATATGTATTCTAAATTTAAATAGAGCATTCCTGAACCAGACAGAATGGCTCAGCTGATAAAGACATTTGCCTCCAAGTCTGATGACCTGGGTTCAATTCTGTGGACGTGCATGGTGAAGGAGAGAACCAATTACTGCCAAGTTGACCTCTGGTCTCCAGACAAGTACTATTGATATACACATAATAAACTGTACTACTAGAAAAAAGTCTAGAGTTTTTCAAATTCAATGGTCATGTAAATTTGGGGGGATAGGGCTTGCTAAAATATAAAATGGTGATTTCCATGTCCCAGTAACCACACATATAAAACAGGACAACACACAATGAAAATAACCCTTATAAATTAAATGAGGATTTATGCTATATTTAAAAAAAGTCAACTTTAGAACTTTGCCAGGATCTAGCCAGATGAGCATGTCTGGCCCACACTCCAAGGACCCTTGCCAATTCCCAAGAATTCACACAGATCCCATACCCATGATCTCTGGCTAAATTGGGATACTCCTGCCTAGACGTCAACCCTTCACCTAGCCATATCCAGCACATCCTTTGCTACTGTCTAGCTAGATGAATCCACATGAGCCTCCCTCCAAACACCTTTTCCAAACTCTCAGATCATCCACTAAACTCCAGGCTTGGACCAGGACACACATCCTGCCCATGAGCCCAGTACCCCTGTGCCAACCTGACTTCATTCCACCTAAGCCATAGCCAACATTTAGACCAACCTACCACACTTCTTCTTTCCTGCCCTAAATTGCTCTACTTACATTGGACAGAACTAATGCAGAAATCCATATGTCCAGATAGCATTTCAAAAAGTTCAAGGCAGTATCCTCCAGTACAAGGCAGTACTCCAATACTGGTGAAAATTTCCACCAGTCTTGGGGAAATGTTTCCCAATGACAATTATCGAGATGAACAACAGGTCACAATATTTAAAAGAATGTAAAGTCACAACCTTTGTTAAAGAACTCAGGGATATTATAGAAGATACAACCAAATTGAATAATGGATTTTAAGATAATATATACCTAAGTGATGCCAAGAAAACACAAAGATAAAAATGATGAAGACAATCCAGAATTTGAAGCAAATTCAGTAAATACTAAAGATAAATCAAGTTGAAATGAAGAAAATATTGAAAAGTCTAACCACACAACTAGGAAATGCAAAAGTAAGCTTTAAGAGTAGAATAAATCATGCAGAAGACAGAATGTCAGCATTCAAGGATAAATTAGAGGATCTAGACAGAGTAAGCCAAGACTATGAAAAAATTACACACAGGAAAGGAACACAGAGAATATGTGGGAATTGTAGCAATAGATGAGGGAGAATAATTCCAGGTCAATGGCATAGGACAGATCTTCAGCAAAATCATAAAAGAAAACGTCCCCAAATTAAAAAACAAAATACTGTTACACCAATAGACGAGACCAGAAAAGAAATTCCCACAGCATATCATAGTTAAAGCACTAAATATAGAGGAAAAAAGTGTTAAAAGATTCAAATGACAAAGCAAAAACAAGCAAAACACAAGTCACATATACAGGACACCCATCAGAATAACAGTTGCTTTCTCCATGGCTACCTTGAAAGCCTTAGGAGCCTGGAGCCCTGAATTCCAAGTCCTAAAAGAAAATTACAGCCAATGTTACTAATGTAACCAGCAAACTGTTTATCATAGTTGAAGAAGAAAGAAAAATTTCCATAATATAAGTAATCTTATTTTTTTTTTATATGTAGCAGACCCAACCTTAAGAAAAATACATGAAGTAATACTTCAGGCTAGTAATAGCTTTACTTGTAATAGCCAGAATCTGGAAAGAATCTAGATGTCCCTCAAAGGAGGAATGGATACAGAAAGTGTGGCACATTTACACAATGGAATACTACTCAGCAATTAAAAACAAGGAAATCATGAAATTTGCAGGCAAATGGTGGGAATGAGAAAAGATCATCCTGAATGAGGTAACCTAGAAGCAGAAAGACATATGCTAGGATACTCACTTATAAGTGGATATTAGCCCTATAATATAGGACAAACATACTACAATCTATAGTCATAAAGAAGTGAAACAACAAGGAGGACCCTAGGAAAAGGCTGAAACCCCACTCAGAAGGACAAACAGGAGAGATATTGGAAGGGGGAGAAGACAGAGAACAGCACAGGAGCCTTCCAAAGGGGACCTCTGAAAGACTCTATCCAAGAGGGTATGGAAAGAGATTCTGAGCCTCATTGCCAGACTTTGGGCAGAGTGCCAAAAATCTTATGGAAGAAGAAGGAGATAGACCTGCAGGGGACAGGAACTCCACAAGAGACCAATAGAGCCAAAAAACCTGGGCCCAGAAGGACCTGCAGAGACCAATACTCCAACCAAGGACAGTGCATGGAGAGGACCTAGACCCCCTGCTCAGAGGAAGCCCACCAGCTGCTCAGTTTCCAAGTGGGTTCCCTAGTAAGGGGAAAAGGAACTATCTCTGACATGAGCTCAGTGGCTGGCTCTTTGACCACCTCCCCCTGGAGGGTGCAGCTTTGTCAGGCCACAGAGGAAGATGATGCAGCCAGCTTTGATGAGACTTGATTGGCTAGTGTCAGATAGAAGGGGTGGAGGACCTCCCCTATCAGTGGATTAGGGAAAGGGTAGAGGGGGAGAATAGGGAGGAAGGGTGTGACTGGGAGGAGATGAGGGAGGGAGCCACAGCTGGGATACAAAGTGAATACATTGTAATTAATTAATTAAAAAAAGAAATGAATGTGAAATAGACCAAAAGAACAAAAACAAAACTAACAAAACTGTACAAAGAAAAACAAAGCTATAACTATTCAAACATGAAGTACCACTGAGAAAACAAATATCATCATCCTAAATCAATAGCACAATGACTGCAGTCAATACACACCTTTTGACTAATAACTTTAAATATTAAAGGCCACATTCTTCAATTTTCTAACCAAAAGGTTATACAAGGTACAGGTTGCCCAAATGGATCAAGAAATAAAATCCATCTATCTATGGTCTTCAAGATACACATTTTAGCTTTAAAGATAAACATCACAGTAAAATAAAAGGGTGGACCTAATAGACTAGCAGAAGGAAGGAAAAGAAGACCTCCCCTATCCGTGGACTTAGGGAGGGGCATGCGTGGAGAAGGGGAAAAAGGGAGGGACTGGAAAGGAGGGAGCTAAAGGGGGGATACAAAGTGAATAAAGTGTAATTAATAAAAATTTAAAAATAAGAAATAAAAAATAAAAAAATAAAAGGATGGAAAAAAGTATTCCAAGCAAATGGAACCAGGAAGCATGCAGATCTCTAGTAAAAACACAAACTCATGAAGATTAAATAGCTCATTACTAAATTATGACCTGGTCAAAGAAAAAAAAATCAAGAAAAAAAAATTCTGGAATGGAATGAAATGAAAATGAAAACACAAAACAACAAAACCTCTGGGACACATTAAAAGCAGTCTTGTGAGGAAATGTATAGATTAGGTGCCTATATTAAATAATTAAAAAGAGCATAAGTAAATCATTTAATGATGCAACTCAAAGATTTGGAAAACCAAGTACAAATTAAATACAAACACATTATGTGGTAATAAATAATCCCAACCTAAATAAATGAAACAAAAACAAAGAAAACAATACAAAGAACCAATGACTCTAAGAGCTGGTTCTTTCAGAAGATAAACATGATAAACATAACCCAATTAATAAAAAGAGACAAAGAGAGGACCTAAACATACACCATCAGAAATTAACAAGGAAACATTACGACGGACCCAAAAGTAAATCCAAGTAGGATAAGAGAGTACTTTAAAGCCTGTACTCCAGTACGCTGAGAAATCTCAAAGACAAGGACGAAACTCCAAACTCAACCAGACCTCCAAAACCAAATCAAGAAGAGATCACTACACTAAAAAGAGCCATACAAAATGCATAGATTGAAACAGCACTAAAAACAAAAGTCCACGCCCAGATGGAATCACTAAAGAATTCTACCAAACTTACAAAGATAAATAAATAAATAAAATTTTAAAAAGTAAAGCAATAATTTTTACATTATTAAACAGACATAGAAGGAACACTCCAAATTCCTTCCATGAAGACCACTCTTCTACCAAAAGTGGGTAAAAACACAACAACAACAAACAGAAAACAACAGGCCAGTCTCCCTGATGAATATGGATTCAAAATTCTTGATAACTTGATAATTCTTGATAATTCTTGATAACGTGCAAACCAAATACATATATATATATACACACACACATCAAAAAGATTATCCACCCTGACCAAGTTGGATTTAGACCCTGTGTATCACTTTGCACAAAAACTAATTCCAAATGGATCAACATTATCATTGTAAAACTGAAACATTGAAACTGCCAGAGAAAAACATATGCAGTATCCTACCTGACACAGGTAAAAGTTAGAAAAAAAGTTTCTGAATAGGTGTGCATTTGTTCTGGAATTGAGGCCAGCAATTGACTCATACTTGTACATAATAAATAATCAATTAAGTAAAGTAAAAGTCCACAGAATGGGAAAGAATGATGCCAGTTAGGCATCTGACACAAGAATATATATTGTATACATTATAAATACATAAATACACCCCTATATATTATATATAACAGATATAAAGACATAGGATTCCAAGGACAAAAAGTCAAAACAAAAACAAAAAAGACCCATTCGTATAATGTGGCTGGCAAATGAATAGAGAGTTCTCAATAGAAGAAATAAAAACAGTTAAGGAATATCTCAAAAAATGAATGTTCATCATTCCTAGCAATTAGGAAAATGCAAATCAAAACAACCTTGAGATTTCATCTTAGTACAGTTAGAATGGAAAAGATCGACAAAGACAACTGAGAGCAAATGCTGGAAAAAATGTGGGGAAGAAGAAAGCTGTACTCACTCTTGATGGGATTGCGAACTGGTACAGCTACTCAGGAGATTAGTGTGGAAAACCCTCAAAATGCAGAAAATAAATTAAACATGTGACCCAAGTATACTTCTCCTTGGTATATGCCTGAAAAATTCAACATCTTAACTCCACAAATCTTTTGCTCAGCCATGGCTATTGCTGCTTCATTCACCATAACTAAGCAGTGGAAACATCCTAAATGTCCCTCAACTGACAGACGGATGATGAAATTTGGTGCCCATCACTATGGGACACTATTCACCTATTTTAACAGCTAAGTGATGAAAATTTCAGGCCAATGGTTCAGACAAGAAAAGCTTATACTGAACGAGGTAGCCACGTCCAGAAAGACAAAAACCACGCGCTTTTCCTCATCACACAGCATACAGTCAGATATGGAGGTCACTACAGAAAAACACATCGGCTCAAAATACAGACAACAGGACAGCTGGTGGTGTTGGGCCCTAAGTCACCAACAACACAATCCCTTCACCTCAGGGGGTCGGTGGGAAAGGCAGGTGGGAAAGTTGCAAGAGTCAGAGGAAAGTAAGTCTGCAGTGAGAGTACGTCTGCTGACACATCACAGAACCCGCACCCATGAAGGGTCATCAACATGGCTGCCTAAACAAGACCCGAACAGAGACAGCAATAGACATGCTGACATATCTAAGGCCTCAACTGTAGACTACAGGCAAGTAAGGAAATC
This sequence comes from Meriones unguiculatus, assembly GCF_030254825.1. Lineage (NCBI taxonomy): Eukaryota > Metazoa > Chordata > Mammalia > Rodentia > Muridae > Meriones > Meriones unguiculatus. Next base: position 94,960,642 of record NC_083360.1, on the reverse strand, counting down.
TGAGAGCAGTGAAATAGTCTTTCCCCTCAACTGGTTATACAATAATAATTGGTCAGCCAAGAAGTCATATGCACACAGGTAACATTATATGTATTAAGCAGTTTGCATTTATACATGTAACGAAAAATAAAGAAAAAGACTTTAGAGAACGAACATGGGAGGGTTTGGAAGAAGAAAAGGTAGGGAGGAAACATAATTGTATCATAATTTCAAATATATTATTTAAAATCAACTTTAGGATATTCCTGAAGAGTAATCTTAAAAAAGAAAACAAACCTAAAATAAACTGGTAAAATTTTGATATATTTTGACAAATCATGAATATATTTACTTTTCACAATTGCAAAATCATAACTTTTATGACCCACTTGAAACTTCATTTCACAGTTTCTTGTCACACATCCAGTTAAGAAAGTTGATTATAAGACAGGCAAGAGTTTTTAAGATAGGGTAAAATAAACATAAAGTAAGACTTACCTCATTCACTGTGCTTTCTTATACAAATCTTATCCAATGCCTTATCATTTCATAAATAAGAGAAGATATTCCCCATGAAGGCACAAATTATATAGTAGCAATTATATTAGGATCATAGATGGTGGTAAGGAGTGGTATTTTTCTGACTCCATATGGTTACTCACAGCAAGATTTGGCCATATTAGACTATGACCATAGTCTCTCAAGAAGCATTTACACACACACACACACACACACACACACACACACACACACAGAGAGAGAGAGAGAGAGAGAGAGAGAGAGAGAAAGAGAGATGCACACCTGCATTTGAAGACCTTAGTCTAGTACTGCTTTATTTGATGAGACCATGAATTAAAGATGCAGACATAGCCAACACCCAAGCCTATGAAAATATCACAGCTAATCAGGTGGTAAAGAATGTTAGAAATGGTTCCTAGAGTCCTAATTCCATCCTTGAGGCATGCTCACTTGTACAGAATGTAAATCCATGGAAACAGACACATTCACCCACATGGGCAAGTGAGCCAACTGTAATAGTTAAACCTGCTTCTTTGACAGAATGAGGTAGTAGAACCACCATGATCTTTTCTTGATTCGGTCTACAAAATACATAAGTTTTTCCTTTTCGTATTTTTAGTCTTTTGAATGGCATGGCCTTCAGATAGAAAAGTTAATAGAAAATTGCATTTTTCTTTCTTCCTTTCTTCCTTTCTTCCTTCCTTCCCTCCCACCCTCCCTCCCTCCCTTCCTAAGACAGGGTTTCTCTGTGTAGTCCCAGCTGTTCAGAAACTCATTCTGTAGACCAGGCTGGCCTTGAACTCAGAGATCTCCCTTCCTCTTCCTCTTGAGTGCTGAGATTAAAGGTGTGTACTACCACCTCTCAGCTGAAAACAGCATTTCCAATAAAAACCTGGCTGTAAAATAAACTCAACCTCATACCACAGGTGATATTTAATATAGAGGAATAAAGAAAATATGGTGCTTAGTTTTTTCACGTGTTGGGTTGGGTGAAGAAACAATATGAAATGAGTGCAGCACACCTCTGGATCTACCTATGAGGATGTTTCCAGTAGGATGTGACTGCGAACAAAAGACTAAGGGCATCTGCCTCCTCTAGGCTGGGGTCACAAACTGGATTTAAAAAAGGAAAACAAGAACAAGCTGATTACCAATATCCATTTATTTCTGTTTTCTGGCTGGGAGCCCGCCATGCCCCCACCGCTCCATAGTTACTGTATCCAATAGCTGCAAACCAACACCAGCCTCATTTCCCTTTAGTTACTCTGGCCAGATACGTGGTTACAACAATGAGAAGAGTAACTAAGAAAGAGGGAGCAGAACAGAAGGAAAAATAGTAAGGACTCTAGAAAGTGCAGGCTGCTGGAATGGAAAATTCTCCAACATGTAAAACAGATGCATAATAGATGGAGAAGATGGATATGGACTGGCATATTCAAAACTAACAATAAAACTTCATTATTTAATAAAATAAACAAAATTAAAACTCAGAAACAAAAATAGAGAGATATCTGTGAGAGAATAAATTCTACATGTCTAATCATACATGTACATACAGTGTAATACACATACATACACACGGAAAGTTTTTTTATTTAACTTTTATTAATTACACTTTATTCACTTTGTATCCCCCCCCATAAGCCTCTCCCTCCTCCCCTCCTAATCCCACCCTCCCATCTCCTTCTTCACGCATGCCCTCCCCAAGTCCACTGGTAGGGGAGGTCCTCCTCTCCTTCCTTCTGATCTTAGTCTATCAGATCACATCAGGAGTGGCTGAATTGTCCTCTACTGTGGCCTGGTAAGGCTGCTCCCCCTCAGGAGGAGGTGATCAAAGAGCAGGCCAATCAGATTACGTCAGAGGCAGTTCCTCTTCCCATTACTATGGAACCCACTTGGACACTACACTGCCATGGACTACATCTGTGCAGGGGTTCTAGGTTATCTCCATGAATAATCCTTGGTTGGAGTTTGAGTCTCTGGGAAGTTCCCTGTGTTCAAATTTTCTTGTTCTGTTGCTCTCCTTGTGGAGTTCCTGTCCTCTCCAGCTCTTACTATTCTCAACTTCATATGGAATAACAAGAAACCCAGAATTGCTAAAACAATCCTCTACAATAAAAGATCTTCTGGAGGTATCTCCATCCCTGATCTTAAGGAAAGTTTTTAGAATAGAAATAGAATAAGCTAACAAGCATCAGATTGGAAACTAGGCAAAGTGAGAGATTTAAACAAAACCCCAGACATCTACTGCCTCAAGAAACCTAAAAAAAATCCTAGAAATAAAAAAATTCAAATTAAAATATTAAGATGCCATTTTCAACTTTTAGATTGGAATGGTTTTTCATTCTTACACTGAATACTACAGAGGAAGAAGAAGAGAGTCCTCTCTGACACTGTTTTTGAGCATGGAAACTGCCACATTTCTAGAAGGCAGTTTAACATCCTGTGCAAAAGGTTTGGTGATATGCATATTTAACTAGCAAATCTATGTGCAGTAATATATTCAAAAGACAGCTATGCGGAGATACAATGTCCTTAAGAAACAAAAATAAATAAATAAATCCCCAAGGATTCAAATATTAAAGCTATTAAATACGACTTGCAAAGGAAATAATATTAATGAAATGAGAAGGTGCACACACATATATGAATAAAGAATTATAAAACAGAGGAAACAGTTTACTGTGAGAAAAGAAAAGATGGAAGAGAAAGCCTGCAGGGATTCACCTTAAACCCCAGCAGGGGCAACTAAGGCTCTTTCATGAGTAAATTTCCAGCACTTACTTGTACCTTACTTCTGATTTCTATGAATGTCCTGGCCAGCATTACATGTCAGCTATTTGGCTATGCATCAATATAATCATTACTATGAAAGTATTTCTCAGCTCTGATTAACATTTACTATCTTCAGACTTCAAAGAAGGTTTCCCATGTGTGAGCCTCATCCAATTCATCCAAAGCTGAAAAGTTAAAGAAGTTCCCCCAGCAGAAAGAATTCTGGGTCAGAATGGACACACAGAACATGGGAAAGGCACTGGAATGCCCACTCTTCCTGAGGGCCGAAACTCAAGGCTATACATTCCTGCCTAAGTTGCTAGGACATCTGCTACCCATCCCTGAATCCTGAGAGGAAGAGGGAGGGGAGAGAAAGAAAAGCCTAATGAGGTCCTACAGTTTTAACATAAGAAAAAAGTTGGAAAAAATTCCTAAGGTTAACAATAATGTGGGAATTAAAAAACAAAAAATTAAAAACTAAATTCTGCTAGAGACACACTAACATGACTGAGAAAAAAACTATCCTGCCTTCCTGCTTGTATTTAAGGGTCACTGACTATCAAGCAAGAGGTGGACAAAAAATGTGAAGAAAAATGTCCTTCCAGCTAATCATATTGCTGCCATCTCTATTATGTGAGATGACAAAAATTTTTCACTTGCCTGCTATTTACAGGTGAAATTTTAATAATTTATAACATGTAACCATTTGCTGATAAGATAAACTGCAGTCCTGAAGGTACAGCACTTGAAAAATAAGAAACACTTTCCATTTTGCTGCCTTTTCATGTTAGTATCTGCTAGTCTATCATGCTAATTAATAAATGTAGCAAGCAGAGTAAGTCTCAGGGTTTTTTCTAATTTTGTTTAATTTATCAAATGGAAAATAATCTAGCAAAGAGTCATTAATTTAATTTCTTCTGAGAGGGAATCATTATGAGATATGTTAAATTTTCAACAATGCAGCTTCAAAACAGCTGTAGCCATGGAAAATTTTTATAGTTTTAATTGAACATCTGTGCATTTTAATTGATTAATTTGAAGAAAATACAGGAGAAAAGAAAGAACAGTAGGTAATATGAATTTAACAAACCATTTTTTTGTTCTCTCTGCTTCTTAGTTAATGATTTTTCAGTATAAACAAAACAAGAAAATATCAAACAACATTAAATAATTCCCATGGCTATAAACACAGTCAAATTGATTTAGTAGAGTAGACAAGTTTTTTTTTTATTATTTTCAGTCAAAAATATATAGAGGGATACATATGTGAATGCATCGAGCATTATTCACGATTCTGTGAAAAATGTTGGGCAGCCTATCTGAACAACATTTCAAATACTGAAGAGGTACTCAGTGCCCCAGAAAACACAGCTGCCACCACCAGGCACACAGAGAGCATGCAGCCAGACATTCTTCTCGGACCTCTGTGACAGCCAAAAGACTTCCCCACATTTCCTTCATTACAGCTATCATTTTCTTATCAATACACCTCTTATCTCACCAATTTCATTATGAAAACTATTGTCACAGGTATGGCAACGGCCCCCAACTTTTCTGTCTCCCTCTTTGTCTCTCTGTCTGTTCGTCTCTCAGTCTCTGTCTCTAACAGTCTCTCTGTCTCTCTGTCTCAGTCTCTCTGTGTCTCTCTCTTCTTGGAGACAATGTGGCTCCAGAGTTGAAAGCAAACAGACCTCTGAAAACCTGATGAGGACAAATAGTAAAATAGCCGCATAATTATTCCTGTAGACACTGAGTCATCCGAAAAGCCCAGAGTCGTCTCTGCTGTCGTTGCTGGTAGCTGGTAAACACATTCTATTTTAAACCAGGATCTAAAGATATTTTTGTCAGCACCATTCACCAGTGATGGAAAGGATGGATGAAAAGTGCCAATGCACAAACACACTGAAGTGTTGTCTGGGTTGCATATTTAGTGCAGTGGTAGTAAGACTGCCTAGAGAGAGCAAGGCCCTGGGTCCAGGAACCAGGGCTAGAGATGAAAAACAGCATCATGAAAAGATGAGGCCAAAACATAAGTCTTTTTTAGTTAAAGAGACAAGCGCTGGTCATTGGCTGCAAACAAAGATAAGAATAAGCAGCACAGTAGTGACATTTCAAGATGTATTATTCATAGTAGCTCAGAAAGCAGTCAAATTTAAGCGTTCAATAACAAGTTTGTTTCTGTAATTTCTGTATGAGAAAGACTCTACAGAGGGAAATGCTTTGCTCAGAAGCAACTCTTCCCCTACATTATTTTAAAACCACAAGAGCAGGTAAGTGGGGTGCTCTGATTGCCAGACACGCCCACTCAGTGTGAGGCGAATGCAGTGCTGAAGCTTGTCCTGCACCCGCACTTGCTAACCTAATGAGGAATGGGCAGCTCGCAACACGATCTTAGCAAGTGAGGCTGGAATACAAGCGAATGTAGGGTTCCCCAAACTGTAATCAGATGATTTTGCCCTGTCAAAGAGACCTCTCTGCAACAGTGTTAAGTGTGTAGTGTCCCATTGTCCGGAAGATGCTTCTCCTTTCCAGCACTTACGAGTGAAACACTACACAAAATTAAGTCATTCAGATTAGTAAGCTGTTTATGCCAAATGGTACTATTAGGCAGTATACTAGGTAGCTACTTATTGTCTTTTAGAGTTTTTGTATCAAGTCTGAGAGAAGAGTCTATTCACTTGAACTTCCTCTAGAGAGAGCAAAATTTGGGTTAAAAGTAAACACTTGATAATGATAGCACAGGACTTGAAACAAATTTTAAATGAATGAAAGCTCAGTTTGAAGGTTCAACATGAACCTCTACCCCAAGAGAATGAGATGAATATCAATGAGAAGAAATGAGTCAAGGCCTGTAGGATGATGAACTTCCCTCCCTTGTTTCTGAGGGAAACTCGTGTGTGTGTGTGTTCGTGCATCTGTTGTGTGAGCATGCCATAAATACATACAAATGCCCAGGCAGAGCCTAATTAAGTCATTGAAACTGAAGGATTTGTAGGTGTATAAAAACCAGTGAAGCTCTAGTCTTTAAGTCTCAACTCTTTTATGCTATTTGGAACAAATAGTTTAGATTTAAAAGCATGAACATTCTCAGAAAGCAATAAAAATAAAGCTACCAGAGATGGAGGACATTCCCTGATTCAAGAGATTTCCAAAAGGAAATGAGCTCATGTCACTGGGTCCCAGAGCTACAGGTCATCCTCAGATTCCATATTTGAAGAACACTGGGAAGGAATGGCATAGAGAAAACTTGAAGTTTAAAAATAGGATTCTGAATGAAACTGAAAGGAATGCACAGCAAAGTGGCAAAACAGCCCCCCAAGAAGAGGCTGTGGGTCTTACATTAGCAAAGCCTGGCTTTACTCATTATTCCTGATGCTGTCATTTATTTATATATTTTATGTTTTTAACAAAAATGCAGAATAGAGTACCAACAGGTTAATAAGATAATAATGTAATTACAAATTACTGGACAGAAAAATAAAAAATATAAGCACTAAGAAAATATTAAGATAGGAATTGTGTTGAATCCAAACACTAAAAATACTGTGAGTGTGAAATTCTGTCATCAGTGTTAGTTAAAAAAGAGGTTCTACAGTTCCTTTTCAATATCACCTAAGCATTATTAATACATTGAGTAATATATATCTATAAATATATGTGAAATGATTCAGCTCAGAAATACTGAAGTACTGAATATAGCTTATGAACTACCACTCTTACCTTTACATTTTAAAAACCTCAAACATCAACACTTGAATAACTATGGTTCTTACTGTTTTATTTCTTTATTTACTTTTAATTTCTGTTGTTATTTTGATAGTGCTGGGATCACATCCAGGGCTTTATGTATGCTCAGTAAATGCTCCACTACTCTGCCACATCCCTATCCTTGCGTTTAATATTTATGGATGAAAACCTGAAGCTCTAGCATTAAAAAGAAGCAAAGGTGCATCGAGTCTTCCAGTTCCCTCCTTACAGAAGAAAATATGATTTGCGTTCTCCCTCTGCTAAAAATAAATTACACAAAGTACAACCAGCTTAGTCGAGTTCACAGAGCTGAGGACCTTGAAAACCAGGGCAAAGAGTTTATGCCCAGTCTAGGAAAGAGTTGTGTTCTGCTTCTCTTAAAATTCTCTCCCCAAAGTCAGGAGCTTGGCTTTGAGAGTATATGGAAATAGAAGGAAAAAAGCTTAGCTTCAGAAGAAAGTCTAGAACACAGACCACTGCTGGCCTTTCACCAGCAGAAAGAGCAGAGTCTTCATCGCTAGTACACTAAAATGTCTAAGAAGTAACAGTAGACAATAGTAAAAAACGTCTCTGTAAGATCAGTTGCAGTAGGAAAAAATTCCAGGGTGATATGGAATGAGTGACTGTTGCTCAGTTTTGGTCCAGTCCTTAGGAATTCATAAACCATGAAGTTAACAAAACTGGCCACAGATCAGAATCCCCTTGAGATACCTAGAAAAAAAGGTAATAATTAATGCAAAAGTGGTTTGTAGATGTGTATCTTTAATGCAAGCAACACCAGTGTCCTCAGACAGAGGTTTTCTATGCACGAGAGGTCACAAGTTATAAATGATACATGCGGCACGGCTGAACATCAACAGAAACACTTAAAAGTCCTGACATCAGGCTAGCACACTTGTTTAATGGGTAAAGGAGCCTTTCACCAAGCTGGAAATCACAAATTTGATCGCTAGGACCCACAAGGTAGGATAGACCCAACTCCTGTAAGTTGTTCTCAGGCCTCTAAATGCACCTACACACATAGATACATACACCTACAGAGAAATAAGTAAATGAAATGTTGTAGAAAGGACTACAGTTTGGAAATTTCCAGATTTAAATAGGTGAAATAAATGAAATACGTTTTCTTACATGATGAAAAAATTAGAAGCCCTTCAAAATTAAACATAAATGATAAATTTTATCATTTTCGGTGAATAGTGTAATTTTCTTAAATTTATGGATTGACAAATCAGGTTTTGATATGGCAGCTTAGAAATCAACATGGCAATAAAGAAATAAGATTGTGTATTAGTCTTTTCAGATCCAAAATGTTAAGAAATAAGTTAATGCAAGAAAACATTATAATCAAGGAAGTCTATGTGTATGTATAGAAACAGCAAAATAAACTCACTGTTGCCTTGTGTTTTGAGTGAGAATCATCCATGGGCTCATATATTTGAATAGTTGATCCTCAGGTGCTAGAACCATTTGGGAAGGATTAGTAGGTGTGGCCTTGATGGAGAAGATGTGTCACTCAAGGCAAGATTTGGGGTTTCAGAAGCCCCCGCCATTCCCAATTAGCTTTTTCTCTCTCTGCTTTGTAAGCTCGTAGCTCCTGCTCCGATGCCATGCCTGCCTGCTTGCTGCTATGTTAACCCCATGCCAGTCATGGAGTCTAAACCTCTGAAACTGTAAGACCCGATTACTGGAATACACCTTATTCTGTAAGTTGCTTTGGTCATGGTGTCTTACCACAACAATGACAAAGTAACTAGGACATTTATAGGGTTAATATATGCTAATAATTATTAAAAGAAAAGTAAATAACTAACCTAATAGGGCAAATAGAATAATAGCAAAAAACTCATTTTATCAGAAAGTTGTGCCAAATATAAATATATATCTACCTAAGAACAGAACCTCAAATACTAGAAATATAATAAAGCAAAAACAATTAGCTATGACTATAGACACAAAATATATAAAAAATAGCAAGCTGAACATAATATTTAAAGAGAATAAATTGTGTTCAAAAATTTATGATAATTATAATAAAAATACTAATGCCTTTTTATTTGAAAACGAATTAGCAAAATGCATTGAGTGAAGAGAATAAAACAGAAAAGCAATAGATTCACAGGGTAAAAAAAATGACAATATGTAACACTGAACCATTATTTTAAAAAATAACTAGAAATAGAAGGCAACTCGATATCTTATCAAGTAAAACTCACAACTTGCATGACATTTAACAGTATATACTGAACATTTTCCATGTAAGATTGGGACCAAGGTCAGGGGTTCCACAAATATTAACTCATTTTATAAAGATGTCCTCTCCATTTCAATAAGATGAGAAGGAAATAAAAGTCATCCAGTTTATAAGAGTGCATGTAAAATGATCTTTATCAGTAGTCAACATCATTGTATATATGCATAAAATTCTAAAAACTGGACAAGAGCTTTCTAAGTTTACCAAGACATTAGGATTCCATTTAAAAAAATTAACTGTGCTTCAAAATACACCCAGCTGACTTCTTTCTCAGATCTCTCATTTTCCACAAGCCTTTCTTTCAGGCTAACACAAGAAGATAGTGCCAATCAAAATACATACCATAATATACAAAACAGCATGGAAACACAGGTAAAAATACTGGGGATTACAACTAAGTCTTCATTTGATTCTTCCCTACTGGTTCCATCATTAAATACGAGGAAGATAATCGTTAGCTTCCAAAATAATATCAAGATAAAAGGCCAACAAGAATTTACAATTTATGTTGCCTAAGATAATGTAACAATTAATAACTGGTGTCTCAGAATTCAAGATATCACCTTTAGACATTTAAATTACAACATGATTGTCACCAGATCATTTGGATGAACATTATAAATACCATAATTATTCTTCTGAAAGCAAAACATTAAAAGATCTTTTTATAAATTGATACTAGATAAAATTCAAGATTAACAACAGGATATGAGAATTTCATTAGGTATCTTTTCACAGAACATGTACAACACAGGACAGTTTTAACTTAAGGGAGAAACGCCTAAAGCCTCTTGATAGTCTTGTTAATCATCCATGTCCTATATGTTTTCTTCACAACAGAATGAGCAGGGCACTACTACATCCTGTGAAACCTGAGCTACACGGAGCAAAGCAGTGGGTATAAAAAGACACAGTAGTGGGTGTTGGTGGCAGCATTCAAATCCAGGAGATGTGACTTCAGTCTACAATCCCAGACAATTACGCAGAACTCCATGAACAGAGGAGAAAAAGATAAGAATGTACGCATTCTTCTGAAGCCTGTAGGTTAATCGCGGAAAACGAAAAAAGTATTTAGACAACAATATGCTTTGAAGAGCACACAATAAAGGATGGTGAAAGCCATGGGAACATGTATAGGGAACATGTATGTGAGATGCTATTTGAGTTGAGACTTAAAGAAATGGGCAGTCCTACAGCCATGTTGTCAGTGGTCATAAGACCAGTGTGGTGTGTATGACATATGAGAAATCGGGAGACACGAACAATGGCTTTGGAAAACTCAGGGCTTGGAAATAATGATGGAAAATTTAGCCTCTGTCCAAATGTGATAGAAAGGGATTGGAAAAGGCAGTCTGTTGTTATGTTTTGTTTTGTTTTGTTTTGTTTTGTTTTGTTTTATATCCCGGTCAGCAAAGACAGGGTTGGATCTGAGACCATTAGGTTACTGTGGTATTACTCATGGGTGTCGAGGGGCTGAGGATAGTGTCTAAGATGGTAAAACAAACCTTGGAAATAGAAGACAGACTGGAGAATGTTGCGAAAAGAGAGACTTTCCAATGGATCAGTGTGGGGAGTGAGTAAAGAAGAATCAAGGTTAATATATATAAATATATATACATATATGCATATATATTTATGTAATTATATATATTATATACTTACATATAATATATTACTGTATGTTATAATCTGTTGATATATGATATTTATATCATATATGTGATATATATGAGTCATAAAGACTATACAGTCTACAGTATCTATATTATATATACTGAATCATATAGACTCTATATGAACCAGAGTACTTCTTACACATGCTGTTTTCAGGAAAACCTAAATATTTAATGATCAAAGGAGTAACCCCTTCAAAAAGAAAGGCTATTCTTCATCTGGTTGTATGCAGAATTTTTCATCAAAGCTATGGGCAGACATTCAGCATCTTTAGCTCTTTAGCGTGGTTTCTTGTCCAGAGCATGGATATCTCTGTTTTTAAGGAAACTTTAAAAGATGACCAATAACTGAAGAATCACAATCTTGGACTTTCTCAACTGTCACTTGTGCTTGTAAAAAAATAAAACATGTGTAGTCTTTGTAAACAGCCTACATCATATCTTTCTCAGGAGTAACCAAAAGAATATGAAGCAAAATTTGAGCAAAAATTACAACATGCTGCTTGTACCCCAGCTCCGATTTATCTCTCTTCACCAGCAAAACCTGAGTTCTAACTAATGAAAAACCGGTTTGATTTTTAGAAAACATCCTCATTCTGAGCTAAAATAACAAAAGTGACCAAGGACAATATGATTTAATATGTGTTGAATGTGAATAGAACTAGGATGCTTTCTTTTTATTGCATTAGATAATCAAAACTATTAAATATTTTTTTCAAAACGCTTTTCATAATCCTGGGACCATTAATGTCATGTTCACATCACTGTGGATTTTTGTTGTTGTTGTTGTTGTTGCTTTTACTATTCATGGGACACAATGACTCACTGGCACGTTGCCAGTGCAAGAAGCAGCTAAATAATACATGACATGCCCTTTAGCTAGCATCATGATGCCAGATTTAAAACAAGGTAAGAACTTTCCTCCTCGTACACTTGCAGCGTTCAGCTGTTCAGAATCTATAGTGTTAACAATTTATCATCAAACCCAGTGATTTGCTGCCAACGTATCAAAGTGGCCACTGGATGCATATGATCAAGTCTGAGCATCTGGCCTCCTCTGTTCCTGACATTAGCACAGACAACAGAATCAGTGGACTATTGAATGCAATTACAGTAAGCGAGACGGACAATAAAGATTGATAGCGCCTTCTCTTTTTATCACACACAAAACTAGTGGGGGTTAAAGCTTTGCCTCGAGCTGCCTTCATTTAACAATGATTGAAAATACGCAATTGTGTTGGTAAAACACTGTAGCCTGTACCACTTCATTTACTGGACACATTATCAAATTAAATGAAAAGTGAACTGCCAAAAGCAACAGCTATCATATATTAATGATGAATATTTACTTAGCATTGTTCACAAATCATACAGAGAACAGAATCCTTCTTGTTATCTTCTTTGCAGGTTCCACTTGAGCAGCCTGTAACATTTCTATGTTTACGCTGTCTTCTGTCTACAAATCTCTAAATACAGATGTGCACGATTGGTTTTGTGACTCTCCATGTGACTACAATGTGTAATTAATAAAATGTTCTAGTTGTAGATGAATCCTAATTATTAAAGAGGTTTTTGCCATTCTTCATAACAGTTCTCATTCCGTTAACTTTGAAGCAGGAGAAACTGAATCAAGGGTAGATCTAATGATGTAAAGGTTAGGCAATCTAGCTTCACTGAAAGCTTTCAACATATGGAAGGTAACAAAGACCCTCAAGACAAAACAAGCTACAAATATATATTTTGTTTTTCTCTACTGAGTAGTTTCTTAGTAACCATCAAGAGATGTAACAGTTCGCCCATAATCTAACCTCAAAACAGTAAGTATACAGAAGGCAGAAGGCAAAATGGAAGAGTAAAGAATTGTGAGCAAACAAGGGAATGGATCAGAAGCCATGGCTCTTAAAAGAGGAGGCTGCTGAGCAAGTACCAACAGGTCTGACATGCACAACTGAGAATTTCATTAAGTGGACAAACATTTGGTGTGTGTACCTGCATGTTACGAAGACAGGAAACAGGCACATAGGACTGTCCAGTCATGCACATTAATTCAAGGTTGTTTTAATACCCCTCCCCCCCATATCTTGCCTTCCTTTTAAAGGATAGATACAGGAAAAGAAGGCTTCATATGTGAACAGTAATCACATCTCTGTTCAAGGATCTCAATGACCTAAACAGTCTGTGCATGACCCTTACAGAAAGAAAACATGAGATAAAAGAAGTGAAGAGGCAGAGAATCAGCCATAGGCTTTCTGACACTATCCCACATGCTAACTGTAAACAATTCAGTTCAAATTCAGCTGCTACTGAGTTTGAAATTAGAGCGCCCCTCATAGGCAATGTAAACAAGAGACAGAGAATACTGAAGATTCCACAAACGTGGAACACTTCCCAGAGCAGACTGCGCACCTACAAGCCAAAGAGGAGAGCTGAGTGAGAAGCAATGAAATGTAAAGAAAAAGGGTGTGCTCTCTAAAATTCGCCTTCAGACCTTAACCAAACTTTCCAAGCACATTCAAATTCTAATGCCCATGTCGCCTTTGAGCTGTCTCCTTAGTAGTTCTCCTCAAGCTAGATCATTGCCAGACTGTCTCTGGAGCTTCCCAAAATGAGCTCTGGGTCTCAACATTTGGAAATTTTATCAGCAGATTTCAGTAATGAATACTCATTATAGAATATTTAGTGAATGAAATATGAATAAATCAAAAAGGAAATCTATAACATTTAAAGTTTCTGTCCATAATTTACTTTTTCATGTAAAACTTCTTGTCAACATTTTTAGTAACTTTTGGGATGGTTGCTTTAAATTTTTTAAATGAAAACATAAGCTTATAATTAAAACTCAACATGCCAGCTATCAATACAAATGGAAGTGTGATGGATTCCTCACCATACAAGTAGGTGTCTCTCAATGTTTTTAAGGTAGGCATGTCTTTACAGTCTCTCTATATTAATTAATCTGTTCACATGATTTGTATAACAATAAATCAACTATATCAGTTATCTACAATTTTTTCTTTATTTTTCACTTCATATTTTGTTGATTCTTATCTCTATCCAAAGCTATCATTTCTAATGGGTATATGATATTTCATATTATAGGTAACCACAATTGTTTTTAACCCTCATATTATAATTTCCCAATTTACATACATATATGCATACACATATATTCAAATGGACATCCATATACTTTTTCTTCATTTACTTGAAAACAGTTTGCATATAGATGTCTAAAGATGGAAATTGTCTATCAAAAATCTATGCTTACAAAGTTTTTTAAAGATGCTCAGAACCACTGCCCTACCAAAGACTGTGGCATGTTCGACTCTTGCCTAAATATGTACAAGAGGACACATTTTTCTATAATTCATGGACCCTAAATATTTTCCATAACTTAAATTTTTACCCATATAGTGTATGTGTTTCATTTAAAGATTTCACCTTCAACTTCATTTTATATGTTTATTAGCCATTCTCATCCCCCATTAACTACCCACTTATAGCCTATATTAATTTTTCTGATGTATAATTTATTTTTTCTTATTATCTTCTGAAATCTCTACTCCACTTTTCTCCATGTTTATAGTGGATGCACACAGCGTTCCCTTTGCCTTAAAATGGTCTTTTGGGATTGAAAATTACTAAAATAAACCTCATGTTATATTGTCCAATATTTACTGTTTTTAAGGAGTCTCTGAAAGGGAATTTAAACATGGAGATTCCTGTTGTTCTTTCTTTCTTTCTTTCTTTCTTTCTTTCTTTCTTTCTTTCTTTCTTTCTTTCTTCTTAAACATGTATGGGAGGGTAAAATAAAAATTCTTCCAGGTGGCTCTTGTTTCCATCCACCCTCGGACCTGCAACGGACTGCAGTGGAGCCCAAGTACTAGGGTTTGACCTGACAGTCTTATTCCAGTGCTCATCTCCAACCTGGAGATGACAGAGCTATCTCAGAGGCCTCTGGGGACTGACGATGAGACACTCAGATCCTAGCACTGTGATTCCCATAGGCTAATGTTGCGCAACATCAGTTACTTGTCCTCTCTTTATCATTTTGCCTGAGCTGCCTGCACCTTGCTTTTTTTTTTCTCTCTCTCTTTTTAAATATGATTAAAGATGTATTTCTACTCTCCCAACTTCTCTCAAAATTCAAGGGCAGAACCTTGATATAGATTTTCATAGGATTCTGTGGAATCAAAAGCTGCTTCAGAAAATGTCATTTTAAAATGATACTTGTATTTCCTTGGTCACCATTCTATTTCTAAGCAGATGAGTGTCTCACAGATCTTAAGAGTAAAGTATTGACTGATGTGTGGTGATTACAGTATACACAGCTTTGTGAGGGCTATTGGCAATGCTTTGCTTAATCAAAGACTGAGTTTGACTCATTACAAAGCATTTTAAATGGCCTTACCACTATCTCCATCGACAGCCCAGCCCTCACACAGAAGTGTGTATCTGTGCCTTGCAGACTCAGAGGCTGAAATACTGTCTCTAGGAGATGTGGGAGGTGCTATTGACTATTCCTGCTGCAAAATACAAGCTAGAAAGTTCGCCCGACTGTGCTGAACAGCCTGAGATTCTCTATGCAAGAATCACATGGATTCTTAGGTAACCAAAGGCTATTAGAGGAACAAAGCCACTTTTCTTAAGAATCCTTATAACTCTTATCTCAGCATAGACCGTGTATTGAAACAAATAAACACAAAAAAGATATTAAAGTCTGTTGGTACAATGTCCAGAGCTTAGAAGTCCACATCTCTATCAAGGTTCACTTAAACCAAAAAGAAAGAACCTACTTCTAACTCAGGAAATACTCTGTAAGCAAAGGAAGTCAGGGGAAAAGGATCTACTTTTTATCCAGCAATATGATACAATGTATTATAAGTGTCTGTGGTTATTATAAATATTAGATACATTTTACTGAGCAATGACTATGAGCCAAGTAGTATGTTAAGCATTTTAAAATACTATCTCAATTAACACTCTCGGAAACTCATGGGAGTTCTATTATCCAAGATTTAGAGGGGACAGGTGAGGGTCAGACACAAAATGTGGGCAAGATCCTAGAGCAGTTGCCATGTGATACAACTGTCTCATAATTTCATAATTGTTGTTTAACCTCCATGATAAGACTATGCCAGGTGGCCAGACTATTCTCACAGTCGGAAAAAAAAAAGACTTCCTTCCTAAGAGAAAAAAATTAATCAGGTAATATTTGCTTGTTTCATAATCTTTAACCTGTTTTTAGATCCTACTTTTAAGATAATAAAAGACAACACTACAATAATTGTAATACAGTACTTTCAGTTACCAATAAATACACAGAGAAAAATGCAGATTGAGTAAATCTGTAATTAAGCCAGAAAAAACTGAGGGGGAAAAAATGTACTGTTCTTCCAACTATTCAGTTGGTCAGTTGTGGGCTGAATGGTGTACTGTCTCCAGAGTCAGTACCCAACATCTTAGGTAGCAGAATGTAACTGTAGTTGGAGGTGACTCATTCTAAAACGGACAGTGAGAGCATCATGATGGCCTTTCGTGTGGTATGAAGGCCGTGCTCACCCAAAGCACACATTTATACCTGGGGAAGAGCTAGCTATCCGCATAGAAAAGGCAGGGACCTTGGTAGGTCCCAACCCCTCCAACACGTGACGCCCGGTTTACAGGCTCTGGAAGGAAGCAGAAATCAACCTGTCACTTATGCCATGGGGTCCATAGCATCTTGTTATAGCAGCTGAAATCTGCCAGAGTAGTATGTCTGTCAGCGGGATGGGAAGCAGATCGAAGTTGCTCTACCAGCTGCTACTTAAATAAGGAATAAAAAGGGAAGTAAGAGGTATAACGCTAACCTGAAAGAGGAAGGAAAACAACTGTCTTTAATTGAGTCTTATGCCAATTTCCAAAAAGAGGACATTTAAAACATTTCTGTACCTAGGTAGACTTTTTTTTTTTCGTGCCCCACAACCTCCAACTTCTCTCTCATTGGCATGTCATTCACGGTCCTTAGTGTGACCAGTTGTGATGAGGATGTCTCCATCAAATCATGGAGGAATGTGTTAGCTGGAGACATAGCTTAATATTCTCAATAGAAACCCTCTCCTTAGTCTCCAACTCCACACTGTTTGAGCAGAGTAAGTGGAGAAAAAAAAATCTACAAATTTAGCTACTTGTGGCTTACCATTCATATTGCATAACAATGGCTCCTTTCTCTACCAGTCAATGGCCTGGGAGCAAAATCAAAAAGTGGCCTGAGCTTGAACATCCTTGTTATCAAGCCATATTCCCTGGAGGAGCTGCTGGGTACCTGACTTTATGCCAGGAGGCACCAACCTTCCTCCTGCCTAATCACTGAAGACATTTCCTTGCTGATGCTTGGGTCTTAATGACCTCAACACTTCACAAGTGGTTTGCCTCCTGCTTCCCCCTTGACACAAACATAAAATGGAAGATGTTATAAAGAAATGAATAAGTTTAGATGTAAAATAAAATCCATCTTCTTATGAGTGGATGCATGCCTGTGCCTCATTGGCATGTACCAGATTGTACTAAATGGCACGGATTTCCCAAGGGAAGATAACTTCCGCATACCGCTACAAAAGCTTTATTCCCCACACCATGCAAATTATTTAATTTAAACACTGCTTGATGGGACTCTCTGAGGAGAAGGGTGTTTTCACAGATCCATCCTTAATCTGTTGCTGAATACATGCATGTGAACAGATAGAAGGGGCCTCAAACTCCTTACTGCACTGCCTACGAAGATGCTTCAGAATGCACAACCAGAGGCAATGCAATGTGTCTAAACCTTGGAAAGATCAAATGCAAATGGTATCAGTTTCCTATGGCAGAGAGTGAACACGGGCAAAAGAGCAGTTGTCCTTCTACAAGCACTTCCCCAATACTGTTTAACTCCTGCACAGTGTTTTAAAGTGTGTGTGTGTGTGTGTGTGTGTGTGTTTTGCAGGTACACACTTCAGTGTTCAGTATACACAATATGAAATAACCAAATTCATCATTGTATTTTACTAAAGTAGGAAAAGCAGTGAAAAGATTAAAGAAGCAGTTCTCCTCAGCTGTACTCTGTGCCAGGGATGTCATTTTAAGCCTTCTTTTGATCCTCATGTCTCTTCAACAGGCTTACCTTCTGCTTTTCTACTACATATTAATCAGTTAAAGATACGAAATGAAATGAAAACTTGAGTGGCCTGTTATTCATAACAATGTTTCTAAATTTCATCATGAAAACTCTTAACTTTTTAAAGAAGTCTTTAATGGGTCCCATGAAAAGAATCTTCCTCCTGAACAGATTTCCTTTACATAAGGCTTCATGCAAGGAAAGGTTAGCTCCACCAGGAGCACAAACTCGCACACACTTTGCACTGCAGAGAGTCGCTAGCTTATTTTAAAAGCAAATAGACATTAGACAACACTTTCAATATTAACTTACTCTTAGCACTTCTTCATCAGAGTAAGCCAGAAGGCTATGAGCCCCTTCACCCTTCCCCTGGTCTTTCTCTAGCTCTCCATGTGTGGTAGGCCCCTGCTCTGGGGAGGTGAATGCCTTCCTCCTGCCAGCCTAGTTATTTATTGACATAGCTTGCATGCTGGAGCATTATCAGCTTAATGCATAATTCAAAATCTCTTGCATGTGGCCTGCACTTTTGCCTTATTTCGTGCAACCTAAATAAAAGATAAGAAGAAGTATTTCCAAGGTGGGCACATGAAAGGATTCCTGAAGGTTGCCATTGACCCCCAACTCCGGCCTGCCCTGACTCAGAAAATTGCTTGCCATGCAGTTCCCACACACCCTCATAATGTCCCATACTGAGGCAAAAACGGTCTGAAAGATGGTCCCAAAGTTGGTACTGAGTGGGAAGTTGTGAACCTTTGGAATAAAGAAGCCTGTACACTTCAGGGAAATGACAATTCTTACCTCACTTATTCTTTCTGGAATGGCAGCTAGACGTTTTCAGGAGGGCAACAGTCGCAGGTGTCTGTAATTCAAAAGAAGAAATATATTAGGGTTTAGAATGTTAATTTCCAGTGGGAAAGGGTAAGGGATGGGTAGCAAAGAGAAACAGAAGAAGAGAAAGAAGAGTCAGAGGCCATGGGGAAAGGCTTTGTAGCATGTTGGCGAGGATGTGTCTGGGAGCAAATCAAAACAAAGAAAGCAAGAGAGGAAGCTGAGAGTGCAGCAAACTGGGGAGGAGAAAAGGATGATGGCGTGCTTGCTCCCCTGGAGAGGGAAAGTCTACAGGATCAACTGTGGTAGGCGGTCAATTCCACCAGAGACAATTCTGGAAAAGGGTTTAGGGTAAATTTTTTACAGAATCCCCAGCATTTGATTAATCGATTAAACTAACTAGCTGTATATTCTAAGGATGTGTCAAAGATAAAATAAGTGGATCAGCCCATAAGATCCATAGAGCCGATATGCCCTGATTTGAACAAATTCCCTATTGGAGCAGTGTGAAAATTAACACACACACAGCAGTGCCCCAAACACACACTCTTTGTGTATGCATCAGTGTTGATTTCTCCAAGAAGGCACCACCATCCTCCAGAACACTGACAAGCATGCTATATCCACAAACATACATACATACCTACATACAAACATTCACTCACACATGTAACATATGCTCTGAGTTTTCCTCTCCCTATGATCCACAATTTGCCTTTCGGGAAAACATTTGGTGCTCCATCCACTCTAAATGCTATATAAACCCAGCAGCACACAGCCGAGCTTGCCTTGCACTGACACCCATGTGAAGGCTGGACACGAAACTGAAGCCAGAAGGTCACCATCATCAGTTGTGCTTATTACTAAGTGTGGGATTCCAGCAGAAGCTTTTTACATGCATTTTGAGTGCACCAAGCAATAATTCCTCTTTTTTTTATAAACAGAAAGACATGAATTATTAAAAAATTAGACATTTAGAATAATGGCCCTCCATACGCAAAGTATTTATTTCAACTTTCATCATTCATAGTTTATTGCATTGATTTTTTTCATCAGTTTACTTAGCATTAGGCAGCCAGTGAACTCATCAATAAGAAATGAATTTTGGTAACTTTCAAATCCACTATATTATTTTCCTTTTATTTGTAGTGAATTTTTCTTCTCTCAGTAGTATTGCTGCAATAAGTCAGTCATTATTTCTTTATGTTTTCTCTTTTTTCTTTAGGATTTCATTTCCCTTTACAGCACATCTTGTGATCACAAAGAAAACAGAGACACTTATTTCTTTTAACAGTTGAAATTGCTGCAAGTGATTTAGTTGTCATTTAATTTGATTCCTCTCTTCTGTCTGTGGAGAAATATGTTTAATGTACTGGAAATTATGTTAATAAGAAAAAGCATTATCTCATTTAATGAAATAAATATACAAATATTTCAAAATAAAATAAAGAGGCAATCTTCACTGAGAAAAATGTCTCTTATGGCTTGTGTAAAATAAACAAATAAGAAAAATCGTGAATACATTGAAATACTGACAAATTTGTGCCTGTGCTCCAAGAGAAGAGGGAGGCTTGGTGAATAAATTAGCAAAACATAATCAAATACATATATTAGTTATCAAGTTATTAATTTCATATTTCCAATGACCTCAGGAAAGTTCATTTTACTTTTCTAAAAGCGAACTTATGTCTTTGAAATTTTTCCTTTGCATTTTATCCTTTTATTTCAACTGATTGCTATTTCTCAAATTAATAATTATCAGAAATTTCATTGAAAACATGACCAACAACCCATGTAACATAAGAAAGGTTAGAATTCCTTTGATTTTACTAATCAAAACAGAGCCAGTGAAGTCATTCCAAAGCTTTTATATGTTAAAAATTTACCTAATGCACAAAAAGGTTAAATAAATATTGTTGGTGATTTGAGCTAAACTTGAAGCAATTATGTAATAAAAGCATGACCACTGTAACAGAAACACATAATTAGCAATTTAATTACTGGCATGAAGACAAGCGAAAGATGTCAATAAAAAACTAACATGTAAAAAAAAAATAACAAAAAAAAACTTCAGTGGCAAGCCGATTTGACTCTTTCCTGCAATTTGAGAGCAATACTCACCACCTGATGAGCTAAACCGTTTTCACACAAAGCGGCCAGCTCTCATGCACCGAAATAGCCAATTTAAACAGTGTTACTTCGTATCAGTGCATAGTGAATCATTACGTTTTCTTCCGTCTAGATTAGCACTTCTCTTCCCTGAAAGCGCAGTATTTCCAGGCAGCAGGTAAAGAACATTATGGTTTTTAATGAGTTAAAGTAGCAGGTGTTCTTGGTTTCAATTTCATTTTTCCCAGCTTCAATAATGTGTTTGACAGCAATATGTCCCTGTGTAGGACATTCCAAGTACCCTCTCTTTCTTACCCCCTAACTCTCAGCTAAGAAACACATATAAACCAACAACTGTTTGAAAAGGTGAAAATGCCAATAGTAGAAAGAATGAGGAAAATTCAGCATTCCTCTGTATCTTGCACAATTTCTTTCCCTCCCCACATCTGTATTTAAGGTTATGGGTAAGAGGTAAACAGAAAAAAACAAGTAAGGTAAGTTTATTGTGAAATGATCCACTTGTCTTTTTCATCACAGACCAAGTTTCAGACTTTTAAACAGTCTTGAACTACTTGTCTCAGAATCTTCAATTCATCCACACCACTTTCCGTGTCACTGGTATTTAACCAATAGCAGAAAACAGATCCCTCAAGATAGAGCCACATTCAGAGAAGTTTTCTGTCTTGTGATAAAAAGTGAAACATCTTGGCTGGTGTACAATAGCCACTTGTACAAGCCCGGCACATAAAGTGAAATCATGAAAGCCAGACTAGCTAAGAAGTCTGGTCTATAAATATCTTTGTGATGGGATACATTTAAAAAAATAAACTCCAGCAACCCAGAACACAACAAAGAAATTCTCAATGGCAATGCCATTTTATCTTGGACCCACTAATCTTAATATCATATGTTCTAATTAGATATTCTAATCTTGATACAAAATAAACCCTGGATTTACAAAGTCACTGTGTGTGTGTATGTGTGTGTGTGTGTGTGTGTGTGTGTGTGCGCGCGCGCGCACGCGCGCGCTGGTGTATATGTATGTGGAGTATGCATGGATATGTGTGTGAGTATGCATGTCGACGTGAGCATCAAGGGCATAGGAGGATGCTATAGGTCCTCCTCTGTCACTTCCCACTTTACTTCCCTGCACAGGGTGTCTTAGTGGACCTGGAGATGGGGCCGTGGTCAGAAGGTCCCAGTAATCCTCTTGCCTCTTCCCCATACTGCATGGCAGTTACAGGCATCGTGACCATGCCCAGCCTTTTGCATGGATGCTCAGCCCCATGCTGAGGCTATTTTAAGAATACTCATCATTTCAAGCAGCTCCTTCTACATGTGAAGAAACCAAGATTCTGAGAGGTGAAGCAGCTTACTTAAGCATATCTGATGGTGGAAACTCAGAGTTTTGCTAACTTGCTTCAAGCCATGAAAGAGGTAACACTGAACACACGAGGAAATGATCCAGAAGTCAGCCATGTAGATACAAACAGAAAGAAACCTGTGCAACACATGCAGGAGATGTGTGGATGACTCATCCAGAAAGGGAGCAAGACTAGCCGGGAAAAGAGGGGAAATTAAATAGATGGAAGCATTAGGTAATGTCAGATCTGTTCTCTGCAAAGTGAGGGGTTATGGATAGTTTCCAAACAGAATAAGGACCTAAAGATACAGAGGGAAGCAAGGAAAGAGAGAGACAGAGAAGACCGACAGCGGTTGCCCCTGACGCTGCATCCTGACCCTGTCAGCTGGGTTTGTGACTCCAAACCAGAGGCGAGTTGCTCAATAAACACTGGATCCTAGATGCCTCCTTTCTGTACGATTATCATTAGCCTCGGAGGTGCCCATGTGCCATAGACAGGAAAACTGCACATTCATGAGACAGAAAACATGGGATAATAGAAGCCAATTCATCTGTGGGTTAAGCAGGACTCGATTCCTCAGTCCTCTGGTCCTCTTTAATGTGTCAGTCACTCAAGGAAGCCCATCTGTGTACCAAATTCCTGATCTTAGCAAATGCCCCGCTTTTACTCGGGGTTGAGAAAATATGATCAAAGAGCAATGCCCTCACCCTTGAGCAGGCACACTAGATTCCCAGTCTCTGCTCCCAGCATCTTGAATTCAGATCTCAAGGCAGGCGACAACCTTATCTGGTTGGTGGGTTCTACAGTAGACCCCAATCTCAGTGCACAACGGCAGATCTTGAAAGGCCTCTGACCAAATAAAACTAGCTTTGACTTACCTTTGTGTGTGTCATAGTCTCCTTGACAATGGCTTTTTTAAATTCTTTTTAATGGTTTGGATGACTTGATCTCAGTGATGATAATAAAGGAAAGATGAAATCATAAATGGGAAATCAAATTCATTTGGTAGGAGAAGGTGAGTGGTCAGTAAGAATCTGAGGTTGGGATTTGATAGTTTTAGGGAATGTAGGCCTGGCTGTGACCAAATTAGTCACAAGGAATGATGAAAAACAAAATCCTTCAAAGATGAGGAGGTTCATCTGGAGATGAGCTCTCATGCGGAAAGAGAGCACCACTAGCTCACCAGAATAAAATCCAGCCTCTGAATGTGGGTGTGACTGTCCAGGAAATGAAGCCACCAACTCTTCTTCGATAGATGTTGTTTCTTACATGGACTCATGTCTCCTGAAGAGTAGACCATCAATCACAAGGATACATTTTAAAATAAAATACCTGGGTAACTACACGACAAACTAACTCTAATCAAATTTGTTATATCTCATTTTCCCTGGAAGGTATATAAAGAAATAATAAGAAAAAAAGGCATTTTCCTTTCTATTTGGCATGAGGTGAACCCTCTTCATGGAGATACACAATTGTGTCTCAAAGGGGGTGAGCCAAAATTTAATTTTGCTTATTTCTATTGGTCTCTTAAAAATAAACACTGGGAACTCCTGAGGTAAATGTAACAGTAACAGAAATGATAACATGAACAAGGCAGAGAACAATATGTTTAAATACAAAGCTAAATCAGTGCTCAGTGCCTCCCTAAAACTCTGGGGAAGCATGATGCAGCTACATTACAATGGCTTAGACTGAGGGTTGTTTGGAGTGAAGTGTCATGCAGAAAGGTGCTGGGTTTTTTTTTTTTTTAATTAAATATAATCCAACAAAGATTCTGCAGGCTACATATTTAAGAGGTTGGGAATGCTTGCAGAAGTTGATTCATTCACACTGTGAATCATTTAGCACGCACTTCAAAGCGAGTTGAGTCTCCCACCCGAAAGAAAGACTGTTAATCAAAATGAAGACTCCTAGATGCCGCCCTAGGACTGCAACAAAGGCACAGGAGAGTAGCAGCCCCATAAGGGAAGCTTTGCCTCTACTAAGAGCAGTGCAGGTTATGGGCTTTATTTCAAGGAGCCAAGGTTAAAAGCAGTCTGTCACTATCATATGGAATCTCAGACAGGGTCATCCTTGCTGTTACAGAGATGCAAAAGCAAGCCCACCTTTAGGACATGCTTCTGAGTGTCCTCAAAGCATACACTGCCTATTTCATTTAAAGGTAATGTGCATTACCTATTTCATTTAAAGAAGAGAAAAAAATGCAGATGCATGTAGCTTGGTGGCAAAGTGTGTGCTTAGCAAGGACCAGGTTAGGGTTTAATCTCCATGAACACAACATACACACACACCAAAGAGAGAGAGAAGAGATAGCAAGCGAGAGAGAAACAGTATAAAATGGAACATTTCTTTAATTATCTAAATGATTAAGGGAGCCTTGTTTGTAGAAATTTGTGACTATAAAGAAAAATATCTTTAAGAAAACTATGCAGAAAAAAAACTATGCAGGTGCTTTCTTAAAATTAACAAATCTATGGGGCTCAGTGGTAGGCAATTGCCTAGTACTCATGAGGCCCAAGGTCCATTTCCCAGTACCCAGGAAAATTACCAATCAAACCAGGACATATAGAGACATTTTCAATAACACAAGTGTATGAAAGTGTACACAAACATATGTGCACGTGTGCACACACACACCACAAAACTAAAAAAAATGATAACGAAACAAGATCAAGAAAAATAAAAGTTGATAAATTATGCAGTTAAGCCAAAATATGCAAACAAAAATTAGCAGATATAATCTATAGAACATGTTTTCTTTTTTAATTTTTATTTTTATTTCTATTTTTTTTACAATTTATTCATTATATATCCCCGTTGAAGCCCCCTCCCTCAACTCCTCCCAGTATATTCAAATAACTGAAATAACAAAACAGTCATCCAGAAAAATAGAGAGAGTAACTCTATGCATTCAATCAAGAAGATGGGCAAAACCAAATATTGAACTTTAGCTTTATAAAGCCAGAGACAGACGATGGGATGTGCAAGGCACATTCCTCTTCCCAGTGGCTGCAGCCACCATGCTGGAGGCAAGCTCTTGCACAGTGGCCCAGGACTGAAAAAGTTGCCTGCACTGCAACGACCTAGCCTGGTATGTTAACATCAGAATAATCTAGAAAATAATGGTCATAGGAAAGTGAGGAGGAGGGATGCAGCCCTTAACTCTGCTTGCAAAGAACACACAATCCAATAGCAAGTGACTAAAAGGCCACTCACACTTGGTTTTAAGATGCACAATCAACTTATGCCCATTTTAATAAGTCCTTTTTGTAGATATAAACAAAAACTTTTACTAAAGAATTGGTTGCTTTGCTCTCTAGCCTAGAGCAAGAACTGTAGCAGGTAACTAGTTCAAGCCTCCCATGTTTCAGACATGTGATAATTTCAACTGAATTTTCATACCCAGTCTTTCACTGTTCTGTATTAGAACTGATGCTGGGGAAACAGAGGGCTCTGGCAGCTCTAGGGCACTGCACGTGGGGACCCCTCTAACAGCCCTTGCCAGGGACACTGAGGCAGTCATTGTCATTCTCGCTCTCTCAGGCCTCAGTCAGGTGTTCATTCTATGTAAGAGAGATCCAACAGGAATTTTAAACATGATACACTTAATTTTCATTTGGCATTTTGCAGCTAGCACAGTATACACTGGAAAGACTATTCCTTTAGAATCAGGATGAATGTGGGTGCTGTTTAATTTCAAATAGTGCTCTCAGCCCAGGCTGCACAATTAAACTCAGCTGGAGAGCTTTTCAGAAGACATCCGTGTCCAGGCCGCATCCCCAGAGATCCTCATTTAATGGACTGGGGTGGGGCCCAGGCACTGGTATTTTTTTCAAGAGCTCCCCTGGTGACTGTAATGCACAGCCAGGGTTGTGATCCACTGGTTTGACAGCCTGGTGCTGCAGCCAAGGCGCCCCTGCTGGGAGGAAGCCCTCATTTCTCACCCAGAGAACTCTAATGTAGATTTGTGTTCTTGGTAAGAAAATCTTAGTTTTGTAAGCAACAAAATGGGAACAATCATGTATTACATACCAAAGCCAATGGATTACATTAGAAGCCTTTTCCTCCGCCCTCCCACAGACAGGTCAACCTAAAGCTGAGGCGGTTGATTGAGATCTTGGAGAAGGGATAGCTCATGAGTACAGAGGTCGAAAAGGAGATATTATTAGTACAAATTCTTGGAAAAACAAAACAGTTCTCATTTAAGGCTAAAATATATTTGGTAAATATTGCTAAATGCCTCTTTGAAACCATTTTAATTTTGTAACAAATTCACATTTACAATTAAAGAATCTCAGAGGTAAGCTGTCATTCTGGGCCTTCTTGGTGGTTCATTTCAAGTTAGGATAATGACATAGGCCCATTCAGTTCTCTCTCTATAAGAAATCTGCTAGGAAAAGGAAAAATAATGATTGAGAGAGGTGTCAAGACTTGATCATTCAGCTTCCCAAGCAAAAATTTACCACCGAAATGATAGCCAGCCACCATTTTCTTTAATCTTTGGAAAGCATTCCAAATAGCAAAGGCATTTGAAAGCATTTTAACTCCACCGGTTCTTTCAGTCATAGTGTCTGCTTACACAACCACTGTGGTTCCTGAGAGAAAAATCAGTGAGGCAGATATTTCATCAAAACCTCAGGTGCCTTTTTACCTTGGCACCTACCATTGGGTGGCATGATAACTATGTTATATAGGGATTTATTACATTCTGATATCAGGCACCATGCCTCAGCCAGCATCTGTATCTATAATAGAGCTGAGATTTTCACAGAGAGAGAGAGAGACTAGTACAAGAGTGATGAGAAGCTTAGACAAAGTACTTGACCTAAATACATTATGTAGCACTGGGTGTCTCTTAAATAGGTCAACCTGGGTGCTTGAAAGTTATGCAAAACTTCTTTTGCCACACAGGAGATACGCCCCTAGTCAAGCTGTATAAAAACTGGCTTTCCAGGTGAGAAGAAAATGTTTCTCATCACCGGGAAGAAAAAGAGAACTCTGGCTATGCATAAGATGTCTTAAACACTACACTACACTTGTCAAATGCCTTTAGGCCGCAAAAGTTATAAGGGCAACCAGGCTGATGAAATTTCTAACAGTGCTGGGGTCTTAAGTGGATGCAAGCTCTTTGAACGCCACTGTAGAAACTTACTGTCTGAACAAAACAAATACAATTTCAGAGCTGCACAAATCTTCCTTCCAGACAGAAGCAGGCTCACACAGGATGTAGACCTTACTGCTTACCTGGAAGGTTTTGCTCATCCAAAGATGTGGATGCCTACCTCCTCCTCCAACTGGGGAGTTTATCTCATCACATATGTTGACGTCCATCTCCCCGTCCATTGCTGTCCCTACTCTGGACAAAGGTTGATGTGGCCTCACTGCTGCCTGTGGTGTTGAAGTCACTGCTTTAGCAACACCAATAAATTGATCTTGCTCCCAATACACATGTCAGGCTCAACCCTTAGCTAATAGTTCTAAGCTTTCTGTTTCACCACTGGGCTCTAAAGAAAATCGTCAATGATTCCCAAAGAATGATCTCTGAAAGCATCAGAAACAACGTTAAATAGAAAATCATCAGGAATGCAAATTACACTACCATTGACATTGACTAGATCAGAAAACCTAGGATTGGGTGGGCTGCAGTGATTTGTGCATTATGTGGCCCTCCAGTTTAAGAATCCCTGAATTAAGCTATTAATAACACAGCCTGGGGGTGGATGGACCTCCAACTTACAAGCTTGATTCTGAAGTAGCTTTAATAATTAGGGACAAGAATCAATATAAATGAAACGGTATGCACACATTTGATCTCATCCAGAGTCAAGCTCTTCCTCTACATAAACTTCTATTAACAATAGGCAACTACAGTGTTTAGAAGAGGCCTCGCCCTTGTCAGCAGGAGTTTCATCCCCATTTAAAGCTCTTGAGGAGTGTCTGTGCTTTTGGAAATATGAATCAAAGCAACAGATTTGCTGAGAAGACATAAAGAAAACAGAAACAAGAAACACAGACCCTGGCTCATCTGCCTGCTTAATACTTTGAAATTTAAAGAGAATATAGCATTTAATGAGAAAATGAATTCATGGTAAGATGCATTTTGTGGGCTTGTATAAAAACTGTGCCTGGAAGAACGAACCTTCATAGGAAGGCACAAGAGAATATAGATTCCCCAAGTCCCCTTAGATTTGTTAGGCTCATGATACATATTACGTTTGAATATTTGGTCTTAATCAGTAGCTCTTATACACTAAAATAAAATTAGATACTTCAGATTCCTCACTGAAGGGCTGAATTTTCGCCTCTCACCTCATTACCCTCCACACACTCTGAGTAGGTTTAGCTTAATGTATTTGAGTTCCATTTCTGAGCACTAACTCTTACAATTTTGCACGACTGAAAGATATTCATTAAAGAGATAGGAAATGAAGTGTATGCAAATTTGAAGCAAGCTAATAAAAATATTTAAAAGAAAGAAATGCCATCTCTTTCCCCATGACATGCTGAAAACAAAACTCAAGCAAAATAGAACAACTGCTCAACTAAACTGTAATGCACCCTGGGAAATGTCATCTACCTTATCCTGCACACCTGTTTGCAGAGAGCGCGAAAACAGCAAAGCTTGTATGAAGAAACGCAAAGTGCAAATGCATTCCCTCATTTTCCTGCATCACACTGAACTCTCAAGCAGGTTTTTCCTAGCAGCTTCTTACTGAGAGACCCAAAGTCAGGAAGATTAGTCACATTCTGTAGGTGGTCTCTGAGTGAGAGCCAGTGTCCTTTGGAACAAATCATTACTGTCTTCTCGCACTGGCCTAGTGAATGCAGCAATCCCCTATACACACAGGAGTTCTTCCCTACAGGCCTATCCCTCCAGCTTACCCTCTCATGCTCATAATAACGCCAGAAGTGACAGAAATAAGTAGTCTGCTCTTAGTTTGCATATCTGAAACAAAATACATACAATTCCACTGCTGCCTTTATTGCTCTGTTATGTCATCATTATTCACCACAGCTCTTGCCTTCATTTGCAGAGTTTGGGTTTTAATGTAATGGCCATTCAATAAAAATGTTGCTTTTAAAGGTTTGCATATCATCCCATTTTCTCTTCAACCCTTCAGCAACCATATGGCAAGCAATCAGGTCTGCAATCACTAGGTCCATATTATGTCGAGCATGATTTCAGCATTATGCTATTACCCATCTGTTTCTGTAGAAAAAGACATGAACCCGTGTATAAGAGGTCAGCGGTTTCATTGCACACTGTATTCCAGAAATCTATCTCTGTTCACTTGAGATCACTTTTGTGATTTACTCTCGTCTCTGGGCCAGACTTCCTTCTTGCACTCCCCCCCCACCTCTCTCTCTTAAAGGAATACAGACAATCAGCACAATTTGTCTGTCTGACTGTTGTATAAAATTATTTGCAACTATCAGGATAAGGCACTTAAACTTTCTTACTTACAGATATTTATCCCAAGATTTTGCACATTAAAAAATGTGGGTGGTGGAGAGAGCAAAAGTAAGTCTTCCCTGATTTTATATTTTTAGCCGTCTACACAATAAAAATAACAGAATTTTCAAATAGAAGTAGACAAGACAGGAAATTCAAATTCTTATCTCAGTTTTGGAGCTTCTGATACCAGCTTACAATCTAGAGTGATAATTCTTCTAGACTCAAGGAAAAGACACGAATATGTACATATATTTGTGTACATGTTTATTCTATATGAGCCTGCCCTTTGGGTACACATACACTATATCTTAATAGCAAACCAAATTTTGTGTGTAATTCTTAGAAATACCTCTTTGGGTGTTGATAAACAGCACTTATAATGAACTAATGAACTTCAGGCCAAATCAACTGTGTCTGAGTAAAGGCTCCTGGTTTTAATTCATTCAGTAAGCCAATGAATTTGTTAGATGAAGCTTGCTACACGTATGAATATAAATTCTCTCCTGTTATTGGCTTGCAATCAATTCAGGAAACGGGTCAGGTACAAACCTGCAGGAAACCTATAGTTCTTATTGGGGCTGTCAGTAGTTGCCTCAAATGGATGTGCTTTTTTTTGGTCTGGGCAGTGGTTTCTCAAACCTTGATGAAGGTTTGGAATCAGCTGGAGACTGCTGACCTAGATTTTTAAAACACTCTTTTATTTACATTTCTTTTATCTTTTTCTCCCTACCCACCCCAATCCCTTCCAACATGCAGATAGGAGAAAGGAAGGGTTAGTGGGAGAAGGGACGCAGTTCTTTCTTAGCTGCTTCCTGCCGGTTAGGGTCACTGGGTTTCTTGGAGCCAGTCCAATCCTCATTTCAGGAGATCTCCATCTTCTTGTCTCACAACAGCAGCTAGGAGAAGCAGGAGCAGCATGGTTCTTTCTTGAATCTCTGCCCTCTGGGTCCTGGCATTTATTCTCTCTCCAGAGTCCTCAGATTCCTCAGATTCAAACTATCTATAGCTGGCAAAGAATTTCTCTCAGGGCCTTCATGAGGCAAAGTGTGTTGTTGTGGACAATATGAATCAGTTCCACATCCCATATCTGGTACCAAACAAAAACATGTTTATATCCACAACAGGAAACACCTCGAAAACTTTCAGTACCCAGGCCTAAACCCTCAAAATTCTTGATTGATGACTGGAGTCCTGTTATTTATTTATTTATTTATTTTTTGGTTGTTTGTTTGTTTTCATAGCTCAGGCTGAGAACCTCCAGCCCAATAATATATAATTAAGTAAGAATCATCTTATTTCAATCCATCTTTTTGAAAAATGCAAGGATAAAGTGTGTTGTAAATTAAAAAAAAAAAAACAACTAAAGCCATGAAAAATTTCAGAACAAGGTAGGAAATTATAGGCTTGAAAACCATCAATTATGAATAAATACTATTTTATTTATTCTTTAAAAATTTCACTTCACATTCATTTTGCTAGTCAATAGTCTAAGCATTAGATCCCATCAATTGCTTTTTATGCTCTAACATACATAGGGATCACTCACTCAAGGTAGAGGCTCTGACTGAATAGATCCCAGTATAAGGTTTGAAATTCCACAGTTGCCACCAGCTTCTTCCTAGGTGTTGCTTAGTGTTGACCAGAGGTAAGACTTTGACCATGAAAGGTAATAGATAGTGAAATCAGGGTCCAAACAGTCTGCATTGCTGACAGAACACTACAACCACTTAAACTCAAGCAAGAAAAGAGGTCTAATTCTCTTAGAAAATAATGAGATCGAGCCATGGCACAGATAATCCTGCCTGCCTATCTGGGAGTAGTTTGGGCTGTATGTGAGGAAAAATAAAAAAGCTCCTTGTGTCTAGTCACTTCACACACGGGTACTGGTTATCTGCTGTTAGTTTATTTCTAGGCAGCTGAGATGCTAGGCTTTCTTGAGGTAAAACATTTAGTTTATACATCTATTTCCTCCAGCTAGCCATTGGTCATTGGGCATCATACATTATCATTGAATATCATCTACAAATTTTGCTCAGTTTCAAAAGCTGTTCGCTCACTTTTGAGTTCATTAAACACTTTATGGAGAATCTCATAACTTACAGTCTTGACTTATGTATTTGGTGGAAAGGAGTAAGTTAAAGAGAGACAAAATACAGTACAGTGTTGGTCTTGGCCATCTGAGAACTGATGTCGCTGAGAAAGTGAGGTAATCCTCAGACCACAGCACAGTCCACACATGAGGGAGGAGGGTGTGTGGAGGCTCTCTGGCCTCCTGGACAGGGGAGCACTCTGAAAACCTAGAAGACTGCTGTGTCCCAGCAACAGTTCAGACTTACTGTGCCCAAGCCCAGTGACTAGCTGAGGCATGTCCCTGAGGCGAGCTCCCAAGTTCAGACACAGCATGTGGAGTCTTCGGTGGTCACAGTCCCTGTGTTGAAGTGCACAGGTAGATTCTGGAAGCCAGCATGGACACTCTCTGGATGCTGATCTCTACATATGCCTATGGCAAGCTGCTGACTATTCAGACCCAATGCAATGGAAAGGAGCATCTCATGTGACAGTGTTAAAAAAAAACAGTGAAGATGTAATTATCATCACTATCAGACTCATCTGAAACAGTCAACATGCATACATACCTCAACTCAAGAAAAAACAGTGAAACAAAATGCATTAACAGAACAGAGTGTATTCTTCAGCTAAATTATATGAATTTAAGACTTATGAGCTTGTTTTTTGGTACTACAAAGACCTAAAAAATGGATATGCCTTAAATCAAGTAAATGTTTAATTCTAAATTTTTGTTTTACTTGATTAATTTCTAAACATAATCTTTAATCCACGTGAGTCCCTCCCAGAAGCAGTATGTTTCATGGATTTTCAGATTTCTAAAATGACCCAACAAACTCAAAACTGGAAAGGACATCAATACACACTTTTGTCACTGCTGGGGATGAGCCTACTTTACATAAGTAGGCACTCTGCCAATGAAGCACATCCCTAGCCGTAACATAGTGATTCACTTTGCTTTGTTCATTAATGTACAAACAGGGATACTTGGGTTTTTTTCTTTATATGCTCCTATAGTGTCACAAGGTCAGTCTAAATTTAAAATATATACTTAATATAGCTAAAATTAATGCTGCTACAGGGATTATAAAGTCCAACTGTTAATTGATAGTTGCATAAAAATGATAAAATGATAGTTTGGTTCCATCTTTAAACTACTCTGAATATAAGTCAATATTCTTTTTTTTTTTTTTTGGCAAGAGAAAATTTTGTTTCTACACTGTTTAATCACTATTTCCCAGATCAGTATTAAATGCACGATGGGACATTTTAACTTTGATTTCTTATACCAATCAAATTTTATAATCCATTTCATTTGGTTGCCTGCATTGCCATTTTTGGCCAGCAATGAATCAGCTTCCCCTGAGTACAGATATGATTGCCCAGTTTGATGTTCAAAGAATTTGGATGAACACAGTTTTTCAGGTCCCTTGGATTGTCCATTCTCATGCCCAAGGAGGTACATGGCAGGTCATGGGGGGCACTGTTACAGTTAAGCTGTTTGATCCCTGCTGCTGCTTCTCCAAGACAGAGAAATAAAAGACGCCTGTGGCTCTGCTATTATTCTATTTTGTCTTATTTTAAATGTGATGGCCTAACCTTTCACACAAGCAGCAGGGAACTCTGAACTTTTCAGAATTCATTTAAAATATTCAGCTCACTATTTGTTAATGACATAAAATTGCATCCCCAAAAATGTTACTAGGAATCTGAGAAATCTGATATAAATTACAAAACCAAAAGAATTCCTTACTCTCAAATTTGAGAATGCAGTTTAAAGGGGAAAAAAAATCTCAAATAAAATCTCTAGATATTGCAGGTAGAATGGAAGAAAGCTTGTGGCAAAGCTCAGTTCTTATGGAAAGAGGTCAAACTCCCAAGGAAAGAGAAAGCCACATGTATGAGAACACTGGGGGGAGGGGGATGGAGGAGAGCTGCGTGAAGGGTTGTGTCTGTGCCATTAATGAACATTTGCCACATCTAAACATGCACACTTCTCCTAGCAACTGTTGGCATTTGTCTTTTGAGCCTTGTCTTTGTCAGCTCAGCCATCTCTCTAGCCCCATCTCATAACAACTGTATTGAAGTATGGTCCTTCCCAACATTCTGTGTTCATAATAATTAAACATTTCAGAAAGTAGACTAAGAAATCAAGCAAGAGTCAGGGAAACAGATCAGTGTGTAAAAGCACGTGTGGCCAAGCTCATGACTTAATGCCAGTGCCCAGAACCCACATGGAGGGACAAGAGTCCTGCAAATTTTCCTAAATCAGACCCAAACCACATCCACAGCATAATCATAAAGCTTCCTTGTTCTACTGCACCATGTGTGAATAAGGCCCCAAGAGAGGTGGGGCGAGAGGACAATACACAAAAGAAGACATTATAAAGGGTAAGTACTGCACTTATTGGTCACACTTACTCAGCCTCAGTGCATTTTACAAACAGGAGATGTAAAAAGAAAAGCTCTGCTGACAAGATCTTCAGATGCTAATCAATGTGATTATAATTTAGTTTCCTTCACTGAATTACTTTGTTGGAGACTCACTTAAATCGTAGCACTGGAATTATGTATGAAAAGTACACGGGCCATATTTATTGAGAGGTTCTTTAAATTATAGCCATCAGTCATACTTCCAAAATAACTCCCATCGCATTATATTTTAAAAAGACATGAACTAAATTAAGAAATAATAATAATAATAATAACTGCCTGACAACTTCCGCACAACTTCATCTCCACTAGCTGATGAAGTCTTAAAGAATGGTAAACATACAGCGTGTCTGTTGGGCCCGACTACCATGATTTAAGTTGGTGATCAATAAGGAGACTCTCACAGCTAAGCTCACACTTATCTCAGAAGCCTTAATATAGCACAGAAGCATCTACTGCTAATCAATACAATTCAGCAGGTGATTTGAAACCTATGTGCCACTGCTGAAGGAGAAGGTGTATTTCTTGGAACACTTAGTCGAGCATTTATATATATACGGTTTGGGTGCTCTGTAAGACTGTGGTGTGCATATGTGAACACATCCCAGTGTGCATGTATGTGTGTGTGTGTGTGTGTCAGAGAGAGAGAGAAAGGAAGAAGAAAAGAATGTTGGGAAAAGAGGGACCAACAGAGAGAGTCTCATATGCCTCATTGCATGATTCAACTATTCTGCCAGGAAACAGACTATTTTACTCCTCCAGCACACCCCCGGGCACCCAGCAATAAGTTTTGCTCATATTTTTTAACCAACAAATACTTCTTGACTTTTACTTAAAAAAAAAAACAAAAACCTGAGGCTGGGAGTGTATTTCACTGGTAGAGCTCTTGCCTAGCATGTGTGAGCCCCTGGGTTTGATTCTCAGTTCTGCAGAAGAAGAAAGGGTTTATCAGCAAGTTATTTGTCCTTACTTGTTTGTTTGATTACAGAAACCCATTTTGGTCCAAATGAAATAAAACTTAGAAACTGTCAGCAAAGGTAACTGGAAGGGGTGAGCAAGTATAGAAATACTGGCCCACAATCTTCCATCTGCAACTCTAAAAACAAAAAGCTTTAAAAGGCTTTTCATAACTCATGTGGCAGCAAAACCAGACCTGAACTAATTTCAAGAAGATTATTTTGAGTCTTTATTTATCCCACTCAGTGTGAATATTCATACATTTCAATGCAGAAACATGAATGTGTTTGATTATAGGGTGCTGCCCCAGACCCAGCTGGAATATTGCATAATCTGTAGTATGTGTACCGTATTACCTTTCTACAAGAAATTTCCTGAACGCAGAAATGCATCTGCCCCGGGGGGCCTGGGGAAGGGACTGTAGACCTGCCTGTGTAAACTCCATGCAACCCGGCCTTTGACCTAGTGCACAAATAAGCTGCATCATTTACTCTGAGTCAATATTTTTTAAAGAAAAGACATTTGGAAGACACAATGCTACACACGTCATGTGTTACACCAATCAGATATTTTCATGCCATAAAGGGTAAGATGACAAACCCAGGCTTTTGAGCCTTTGGGGAGCGTATTTCCCATTTGGAAACAGCTCTTGTCCTGCCCTTTCAGGATAAAGGTGTTTCAATCCATATAAGGTCACTGCGAATTCCAGGCTTCCTCTCCATAGTTCAGAAGAAATCGTATGTTAAAGACTGATTAAAGCATGTAAGAATTCTATTTGGCAAACACCCCCAGAATTTCTAAACATACATTGCAACACACTGTACTGCAGTAAACATGCTTAACTGAGTTTCCCTTAATGAGCTTATTTCTTTGAATATACTATTATATACATATGAAAGGAATGCATTTTCAGGAATTATTTTAGTGTCACAAATACTGAAGGACACTGGTCTGATCCTTACCAAAAGCAAGAGAAGAAAAGGCATCAAAATGTGATTTTTCAGCTTTGAAGAGCCAGCAGTTGACAAAGGATTTAACAGAGCCTCTCTAAAAGCTGCAGCAGTATTCGCTCAGCCTTTGCCAAATTCTTTCCTTTTTGGGTGAATTTGCCACCTCCCAGCAACGAAGTTTATTGTAGTCACATGTGATGGGAGCAGACCTGTTTGTGCTGTCACAATGGCCAATAAAACTGAGCTGAAGCCTCTTCATTTTAAACCTAAAATAAATAACAAGATCTCGGTTAAACCTCCCTGTGTGAATCGCAGCAATCTCCCTGAGTCTTCACTCTCACTGCGTTTAAAGCCGGACTACTTGGGAACTGTGAGCACTGGTGCTTTGTGACTCTGATCCTCCCACCAGTGAGCTGATCCGGTGATAAAGCAGAAAGGGCCTTGTACTATTTGCATTTTTACTCAGTTTAGTCACAGATCACAAAATAAATTAGTAAATTGAGCAACAAGGCTTCCCATTTGCGAAACCCCAATGTTCCAGGTAATCATCTCCGCTTAAATTCACAAATCCCTGAAAATGGAATAATTTCCCTCTCGTCTAAAAGGAAATAACATTTTTCACCACGTTCATGCCAAAGGCCATGTGCAGGGTGTGAATTTGAAATTGTACAAACATACGAGACATGAACGTGTTGTGGGGGTGAGTTTCCTGATACCAGCTCTTCCGCGCTCTGGGAACAGGGAGAACCTGGTGTGGGACAGCAACCGAGGAAAGGATCTCAGAGTCTGACTGCTGGTTGACTTTACTCGAGGTCAAATGCGTGCCAAGTATAGGTCTCTTGAGGCTCGGCTCCTTCAGCCGGTGTGGCGGCCCAAAGCAGGCACCACTCAAGGTGCCAAATGCTATGGAAATTTTCAGCTCAGTACACTGCAGCTCTTCAGTGTTGGAGTGACTCACAAGGACGCTAACCTCTTCCACGTAGAGCAGAAAACTTGACCAAGGACTGGAAAGGCCACACTGCTGAGAACACGCAGAGGGCTTTTCTGACTAAACGCTGCTTGCAACACAATCTCTTATCACAGTCCCCTTCCCACCTGAAATATGGAGCTCGAGGAGAGACACAGAGGATGGGTTACCACCACTGAAATTTCAACTGCAGCCTGAGCAACTTGGCTGTGCAGACTCTAAAACCAGGGCCTAACCCACCGGTTCCTCCTACAACAGAGCGTTCTTGGGTGGAATCAGTCCCGACTTCTGAAGTTAGAAAACCTATGCTGACCTCTGAACCATCTGAGATGAGGTCCTTGTGATATACAGCACCAAAAGGCCCTGGATTTGCCTCCCAGGCTCTACAATAATCTTTCTCAATATCGATGCAGCATACAACAGACAACTTAGAATCTTTGTGACACCAAGATCCAGATTATTTGACTTTGAAATGTCCACATTGTCTGTTTTAGAGCAAATCACTGAATGCCCAAAGAAAATCAGCAGTAAAGTTCCTCCACTAAACTTGCAAGCACCAGGCCAAACTGGTTTTGTTTCTATTGTCCCTGACCTCTACCAATGGCTGAAAACCATCAACCAGGTCAAGTATGCTGACCTAATAATGGGAAGAGGCTGTAGGCACAAGTGAAACAAAACAGTTCACTGTCTTATCAGTCGTAACTTTGTTGTTTTAAATAACCATTGGCTTAAACCATAATTTACTGTTGATTTAAGAGAAAAAAAGCACTAGTTTGAGCAGCAGTGTATTTCTTAGAAATAGACACTTATCTGCTGAGGTGCTTTCTTTATGTACAGTAACAACATAGGGGAGAAACCACCACGTGGAAGACGGTGTTTCTGAAAATGTGATGTGACCCCACGTGAACTCTTCCAAAAAGTGCGGGAGGGGAAAAAAGGAAAACCCATTCTCCAATGCATCATCACACGTTTCTGGTTGATGCTGATCTCATTTCTTCACTGTGCAACTCCTCAATAATGGTGGTCATCTAAGTACTGTTAATCCTTTTAGAAGGAACTAATAATTATGCATTAGTACAAATAACATGAAAGCCTTTTTTTCAAATAATTACATATATAATGGATGTGTCTTTTAAGAGTTGTTTACAGCTAATTAACCAATGAATAATTGTTTTCTCTTCCTGAACAGGGAAAGCTTATCGTAGAGTCACAGTTAAAAATGCTTTTTTTTTCTAGTTTTACAGATGTTGTTAGCAATTAAAACTGTTAAAACACTATTAAAAAGAAATTCTTGTATTAAAGGGCTTACTCATCCCAGTTGTTGCCCAACGATTCATCTTTTAAAAATCATTTCTACTTTGAAAGGGTCCTGGTAGCCCCCAACCCTAAGACCCTTCTCTAATAGTTCAGCTCCTTTAGAACCACAGCACAGTTTGCTTCCTGCTATATGGACTAGTTTAATTGTGGGCTGTAATAAAGGTCATAATTAATATCCCAACACAGACACTAACAAACAATTTTAAATTGCCAGCATAATCAAATGATGCAAACATCTATGAGCTACAAAAGTTCATTGCCGCAACTGACAATTTCTTAATTGTATTCAGTCATTCATGGAAATTTTATTAACATCGAACTGATGTATCCTGCCCTTACTCTGTCACAACACCAGGGATCTAATTTCATTATTTTCCACAAGATTTGCTTGACTACTGCCATGATTCTAATATTGCTTTAGTCCAGATGTTTATGCTATTTAAATTAGGAAGAAAAGGCTTTTGGGTAAACACAATTAAAGAAGTTTTTTTTCAAATTTAGTTTAACAAACTTCTTTTAATTAATGCATATAGCTGCAGTGCTGTGGCTTTCTCACTGGTTTTACGTTCAATCCTTACTGTGTGCAACACACATTGAGTACACAGCTCTATTGTAATCTCTCACATATGTCCAAGTGTTCTTCAAAGTGAAAAATAGAAGCATACAATTGCACTTTAAGGAACCTCATAAGTGTGTGTGCCTACAATCTATATCCAGGCACACAGACTCATTTACAGACACAAAGATATACCTAAAGGGGAGGCCAGCTGAATCTGACACTTTATCTTCAAAATCTCTGATTGTTTTTTTCCAAAATAATCCTGTAATAAGTTTATTTGATATCCTTAGTGTTCTCTGAAGCTGAGCCATGAGTTCAATGAATTGAGAAACTTTTAGAAAAAAACAAACAAAAAAACAAAACAAAAAACAAGCAAATACGAATGGGTTGATGTTGCAGTGTTTCTGTGGAAGCTTTTGGTGCTCATATCCATCTTATAGGAGCTGAGTTCTCATATGTGAGCAAGGCCTTTGTTTCCTGGGCAGTCATTTTACTCACTGGCTTCCTCACTTAAGTGCTCATAAGAACCCAAGATGTGGTGACATTTTATTTGGTCTAGAAGGCTAATACATTTAAATCATTTTTGGAAGACAGGCAATGGCAAAAACACTAGTGTATGGCAAAGGGACACTGCCGACTATCTGATCTCAGAGCAGGTCACTCATAAACATGGGGACTCAAGGGAATTCTGCTCCTATCAGAGAGGTAGGACCCGTCCTACCTACTGATGAAACCACAGTGTTTCCAGGCAAAACAGAACCTCAGAGATGTTTGAAACCGAGCTGCTAGAAATGCTGGTGAGGACGCTGTAGCATCTTACTGTGGTTCTAGTATCAGCGCAATCAATTATACAAGTCTGCCTGACGAAACTCCCCCAAGCATAGCTGAGCAGAAACAATAAAATGTCCTCAAAGATCTAAGCCTGAAACGTCTCAATATTTCACAAGCACGGAGATATTTACAAACAACCACAACATCTGCTATCATTTTGAAATCATGCCTGCTACCATTTATCTGGAAGAGGTTAGAGTTTTCTCAATCCATAAAAATCTCTTCTCATTGGGAACTTGGAAAAGCCATAATATCACTCTCGATGGATCACTCTTGCTGCTATTATTTCCCGTGACCACACTGACTGGTAGTGACTATTTCTTGGACTTTATATTACTTGCGAAATCCACCTGCTAAAAACCACAGTCAAACACCCCCTTCTTCATAACAACTTCATAATAAAATGATGGTGGTCTCCTCCCTGTTCCCTGCAGAATTTAAGTAACAATACAAGATTACACCTGAGACCCTGCTTAGGGGTTTTCCTTAGGTTGTTTACTAATCACACTATGACTGTTATCCAGTGGGGGCACAACGGAAAAACAGTTGGTTCCTCTGGATCCTGCAAAATTATTACAGGAAGACTCCGGGGGAGGAGACTTCTTGCTTTCTAAAGGCTACTTTCAGGAGCTGGAAAGGTAATACGAGAGAGAGAAAGAGAAAGGGAGAGAGAAGACATAATACAACTGGAATACTGGGAAACTTTGTCCTGCACGGGTTCTATACCTTTAAATGTTATTTCTCCTCCCTCATATGCTCTCTATTTTAGACAGCTACATTTGGCAAAGTTTCCGAGTATACCGTGTCAATTTTATAAAAACTAAAAATATTGTTGAAAAAATATTATCCCAAGAACATACGTAAAATTATAAATATTCAGCACATCAAGCTTTTGATATACTTTGGTGCACATGAACTGAGTAGCTGTCAAAATTACAACAGGCAACTCAAGTAATTATGCAGATTTATGCAAAACATTAACAAGAAGAATTAAATGCACAAATGAGGTGGCTACACTTGAATTGTTAAGATTATGAATAATTACCATGAATCTTTTTGCTCTTAATATAACTTGTTTTTGATAAACAAAGCCTTAATTATCAGAATACTTTTGAGAATTTTGGTGACCTTCATTAATCTTACAAAACAAGTCTCTTGTGTTCTGCATTGTAAAAGGCACATGCTCAGAATAAGTACACGGAACCTTACGAAAAGCATATGCTAATGGCCACTGGTGAAGGATACCTCTGGTTTCCGGTACGTGGCATTCTGCCCACGTAGCCAAAATAACCCTGAGAACTAGAAGACACATCCAGGCAAAAAACAACAAAAATCTGCTACCTATCTGGAAAGAGATGTTGGAGAAACCAAAAGCATTTCCAGTTTTGTAAAAGAGTGGGTTAATTTTGAAACAGAAGGAAAATAGCAACCTATTAATTCCTTTCTGACATGCAATGAGTTCGATAAATCACTTCTAAAATAACAAAATACTGAAAACATTCTGTCATAAGTCTTTTACATGTATCTCTCAGCCACCAGTCCTGCTTAGGCAAACACCAGTATGGAAAGCACTCCTGCCACCTGGATTACTAGCCATGGTTTTCCAAATCTGTTCTTCACATTCTCTCAGCTCCACTGGCAATTTCTACTCTGCCCTCCTTCTCTTAGATAAGCAGTGGGACCTCTTCATGTCCCCTCGGTTAATTTCAGGATTAATTTGCAATGCTGTCACCAACGCTGTAACAATCCACTGATCAACAGTTGCAATTCTTCATAACGCTGTCAAACTCCCAGCTGCCACAGTGGAACGCAGCACTGCCCTGCTTCAGACACACTGCTTGGGGGCCAGGGCAAGAAAGGGGCTTTGGAAGCATCTAGACTTTAAAGTGACCCACAATATCTCTTCC
This sequence comes from Meriones unguiculatus, assembly GCF_030254825.1. Lineage (NCBI taxonomy): Eukaryota > Metazoa > Chordata > Mammalia > Rodentia > Muridae > Meriones > Meriones unguiculatus. The sequence continues at coordinate 94,918,812 of NC_083360.1, read as the reverse complement.
CTGGGGAGCAAGCTGTCAGAGCAGTGGGTTTTGTTATTAAAACACACACACAAACACACACACACACACACACCACGTACACACATACACCAAGATTTAAATTTGTTTGGATAAATGTCAAACAGCTTTGGTGCATAAAAATCAGCTTATGAGGTCACACTCCAACAGGGTACAAGCTTGCACTTTGAGGATGTCTGTGTCTTTACATATTATTCCATGACAAATAGAGCGGACCAGGAAGGTCCAAGCATCCCGAGGACAGTACAGATTGCGCAGTGACTCAAAGGAACAGACAGTAAGTCCTGCTAAATTATGCCCAGACGAGTTAATAATTCTCAAGCATATTTCTGAAGACCATCCTGGCTAAAACACATCGCCAGCACATTGCCAAGTCCCTGCCTGCTGTCCCAGAAACTTTAAAGATTTAAAGAGAGTAGCTTGTTTAAAATGATTTTCCCCCTAGGACTGCATCCAAGTCAACAGAAAAGTAGCCGCCTGGGACAATCTGCTCCCATGTCTGTCCCTCCTCTCATCCCATGTGTGACTGAACTAGTGGAGTCACACTGGTGGCCGATCCCGCAGAAACACAGAAGGGGTGACCAAGAAAAGAAAGAAAAGAAAACCCTTTTCAAACTTAGAACAAAGACATTTTATTTTTTTTTTAAATGGTGGTAATGTACCAAAGAAATTAGCTGACACCCATAAAGTAATAACAGGATCCTTTCCTCTTTCATGAAAACAGGAGTCAAAGAGAGACATGCAGCTCCAGGCCTGAAGATCGTTCTCCCTGCTCTAGTCAGTAACTCGCCAGCAACATTTCCCATCAGTGCTCTGTTCCTGCAGCCCAAATCCAACCCCAACACACAGGCAGGCACACACATACACACAAAATCACACACAGGCACACACACATGTATGCTCACACATTTACATATATACCCAACGAACACAAGGCCTGCACACACACACACACACAGGAATGCACATATACTCACATACACATACACATATAGGAATGCAGACACACGCGCACATACAGACAGGCACACATATATACAGGTACACACACACACAGAAACATATACAGGTAAACACCCATACACACAGGCATGCACACATACACACATACTCTCACACATACATAGGTACACACAGGCATGCACACAGACACATACACAGTCACACACAAGGCATGCAAACACACGCACATATAGCACACGGAGGCATGCACACATACTCTCACACACACACACACACACACACACACACTCATGCAGCAGGAATTTCTAGATTTGGGGTAAATGTTCTCTAGCCTTACTAAGGTGAAGATACAGGTACACCAGCCATTGGCCATAGCTCTGACTTCTCATTAACTGTGATGGGTAAACACAGCTTCCTCAGATGGCGCTTAGTAAAATTGAGTCAGTATAGAAGGTACACTTCTATGACACTCTTTGTCTCAAAATTAGAACAATATCTAAAGATAAATAACTCTCTTAAAATTGGCAGTGCATAATCAAGTAGCAGAGTGGAGTGCAATGTTCAGCACTGCAGCGTTTTCACAGAAAAAAAGAAAATGGTAGAAAGACCCCTGTCATGGTGTCTGCTGTTGAGAAAGAGACTGGGAAACTGTCAGGTCCTGAATGTTGGTAGCAAGTCTCAGACCTTTTGTGTGAGGTATTTCTTCCTCTTTTGTTAGTGGTCCTCCTGGTAGTATCTAGGGAAAAAAAATCCACTCAGGGAATGCAAAAGGATTTAAGCTTCCTGTTTTCATATAAAATTTCATTTAGAGTCATTTAAAAAATGAATAAGAGTAGATGTCCAAGATAAATTACATCCAATTACAGTGTCTAAATTTGAAGGATGTTTCCAAGAACAATCCACTCATCCGTCCAACATTCATTCAAAGCTTTATTATGCACTTGAGAATGAGGTGTCAGTCTTGGAAGCCCACATTTACATGGCATATTGGCTGTTGCTGTTTGATAGCATCCTGAACAACCAAGGCTTTAATCATGGCTGACTTCAAAAGAATTCAGCAAGGCGGACATACGGTTATGTGGTCTTGACCTCAGCCATCCCAAGAACCTCAAATTCAAACTGTTGTTACTTGTACATATTGAGAAATACTTGCATGATTGCTTCAAACAACTGTCCTGCTCCTCAGATGGTGTTCATCATATGCTGCTGTCTTTCAGGAACTCTGGATAGTAAAGTCTCAGCTCTCAGGCAGGAGGGCCTGGTGACTAGATCTAAAGGATTAAAGTTCCTGTCTTTCTGTCCCACCCCCCTTCTTCCATATGATACACTGCACGCTGCCCAAAGTTTGGCTGTGCAACTCTGCATCTGCTTCGACCCCCTGCCTAGTGGAGTCTTTCAGAGGACATCTGTGGTAGGCTCCTGTCCTGTTCCCTCCCTTCTGCCAGTTCAGGTGTCTATCCTACTTGCCCTCTGAATGAGAATTAAGCATCATCCCTAGGGTCTTCTTTGTTGTTTAGCTTCTTTAGGTCTGTAGATTTTAGTATGGTTAGCCTACATTATATGGCTAATATCCACTTATAAGTGAGTATATGGCATGCTTGTCTTTCTGCTTCTGCTTCTCTCAGCATGATCTTTTCTAGTTTGCCTGCAAATAAATAGCTGAGTAGTATTCCATTGTATAAATGTACCACAATTTCTGTATCCATTCTTGGGTTGAAGGACATCTAGGTTGTTTCCAGATTCTGGCTATTATGAATAAAGCTGCTATGAGCATATTTGAGCAAATATCCTTGTTGTATGGTTGAGCATTCCCAAGAGTGGTATAGATGGGTCTTGTGGTAGCACTATTCCCAATTTCCTGAGAAAGCATTAGATTGATTTCCAAGGAGACCAACAAAGCCAACAAATATGGGCCCAGGGGAGCCTGTAGAGACCAACACATCAGCCAAGGACTGTGCAGAGAGGACTAAGAACCCCTGCTCAGAGGTAGCCCATAGGCAGCCTGTCTCTATGTGGATTCCCCTGTAAAGGGAGTAGGGGCTGTCTTTGACATGAACTCAGTTGCCTATTTTTGATACCTTCCCCATAGCAGGGCAATCTTGCCAGCCCACAGAGGAAGAGGATACAGGCAGTCCTGATTAGATGTGATAGACTAAGCTCAGATAGTAGGGAAAGAGGACTCCCCCTTTACGTGTATTGGGGGGGGGATAGATTGAGGGAGGGAGAAGGAAAGAGGGTGGGACCAGAAGGAGATGAGGGAGGGGGCTACAATCAGGATATAAATTATAGAAAATAGATAGATAGACAGACAGATAGATAGATAGATAGATAGATAGATAGATAGATAGATAGATAGATAAAGATACCGCAGCTAACTCAGCAAGGGTCATGGGATTCCAGGATTCTCTACCTTGTCTAGTGTCTGTCGGTGGCAGCATACAGATCTGAAGTAAGAGAGGTTAACTGCTCATGAGCAGCCTCTCCTGAGGCCTTGTTGGTCTTCCCTGGAGAAATGTGGAGACCTGCAGTGGACATCATATGAACAGGGCCGCTGAAATGTGGGTGCTGGTTGTTACTGCGGCACAGCTTAACCCTTAGCCTTTAAACTGTGAGTAGTGAGTTCATATGATGGTACAACTGAATGAGGGAGTTATGAAACATACGACAACAGTCAACAGTTCTGAACACACAACCACCAAATTCTAATACACAATGAATCCGAGGTGTTTCTTGTATCATTCACCATGTTGCATCCTTCAACCTCACTAAAGCCTTGGTTTTAAACCCAAGGCATTCCTGCTCTGTGCTGTGCAGGAAATAATACATTGGAACACTAACAAAGTTTGCCTAAAATGCCTCGGTTCAGATTTATAATTTTTATATGTAAGGAATTGCAACAGTTTTACTATACATACAAAGAAATATAATGGTCTAATTGTGAAAAACAGATACTGATATTTACTATTGTCATTCTTCGCTGTGTAAATATCTAATTAGCGGATCTGTACTGTGTTAGAGGGTTTGATTTAAAAGTGTTTCTTGAATTGCTCACTGGAGTTTCATTAAATACATTTGGGATTAAGATTGGGATAAAATTCCTAACAGTTTCTGAAACGACACTCAATATCCTTGTGTCCTTTTATACTGCAGATTTCTACAATGCAGTGTTCTTAGAATTGATGAACATGAAAGTTAAAATAGCCATAGACCATTAAAACCAGACAATGCTCTATGCCCTGCAACATTAAATATCCAGCCAAGATTTGATTCATCACATTAAAATAAACACATCCATGTCATTAGTATTTAACTTTGCTTGACTCTTAAAACAAACTGTAAAATCATATTTATAACAAAGCATTGTTTTAATTTTTTGTTTGTTTTTGGAGACAGAGTTTCTCTGTGTAGCCAATAATTTATTATCAATAATGTCTGATTTTCTGACCTATTTTATTTACTTACATATTTGGGAACACCTAAAATTTTCTCAGGTGAAAAGGGGTCACAAGCAGAAAAAGATACTCCACCTTAACTTAATAACAGTTTGATTATAATTTCACGTCCTTAAAAACGCATCTTTAATTGTGGGTTTCATAATATTATATTACTGTAAAAGTGTAAGGAGTGGTAGGTTTTCAAAAGTGAGAACCCACTCACTTGTAAACATTTTAAGTAAGAAAAAAATCTAGGGCTCCTATTTAGGCATGTGCCCTACTCACTTTCTCCTGGTTGTGATAAAATACCCTAACAGGAGTAACTTAAGGGAGAAAGGGCTTCATTTGGCTTAGAGTTCCAGAAGATACAGTCCATTGAAGTGGAGAAGACAAAGTAGCAGACAGGAAAAGCATGGTGACTGGACCAGGAAGCTGGCTGGAAGCAAAGAGTTAGGAGGAAGAGAGGCCTCACCCCCCCAGTTACTTACTTCTTCCTGTAATGCTCCACCTCCCAAAAAGTTCTACAACCTTCCAAAACAGCACCATCTGCCAGGACCAACTGTTCCAAAGTGTGAGCCAGCAGAGGAAATTTCACATCCTACCCACAACAATCCCCATCTCTTGTTTCCTTTCCCTTTTCTCTACCTCATAATTTCTTACCTAACAGTCCAGTCCTTCCTCTACTCAAAAGAAGCCATACTTTCGACTGAATGACTTAGAAGATGAAAAAGATGACCTAAAAATATACAAAACAACAACAACAAAAAAAAAAAAAACACTGACAAGCCTGTTGTCACTGATCAAGAGCACCTACCCTCACTTCTGAATAGGGTTGCGGAGGAGCTGAGCTTCACATTCTTGATTCCTTCACCAGAGACCTGTGTTGTCTATGTACCTTCCAGAACCACTGAAGTTCAAGTTTCCAAGAAGATTTAGAAAGAAAAATACCGCTAAACAGCTTTGCTACTGTTTGAGGCAAGAATGAAAGAGAATGGGTATGAGATCTCAAAGAAGAACGGTAAAAGCACGCTGTAATTCCCTAGTTCAGCCTTAGGCACTTAGACCACTGAAATGATCTGGGCAAAATTCAGAATTGGAAAATGAGTCAGGAAAGAGGTGCTGTCCACTCAAATCCGCTGTGTCCTGCCAATGTCCTGATTTTGCCTAGATGGGATAAATGACTTGCTAAATTAGAGGACCCTGCTTCTTAGCCATCCTGCATCTGGATGGTGTGATAAGACTACCCTTGTGTCAATCAGAAGTAAATAGAGACAGATTGAGTGAGGTGGACACTACCTGAGGGTCCTGCTCTGTTTCCCCTTTCTTTATGACTGCCTAGCTCTTTCAGCTTCAGATTCCATCAACATCTTTCTACTGAACGGCGCTCAGGCATCAGGGGCTGCCTCTATCATGAATTCAGTTGACTGCTCTCTGATCACTCGCCCCTGATGATGCACCCTTGCCAGCCATGGAGGAAGAGGATCCCGGCAGTCCTGATGAGACTTAACTCCCCCTTTCAGTGGACTAGGAGAAGGAGTTGGGGGGAAGAGGGAGGGAAGGTGGGACTGGGGAAATTGGGGGGGGCTTCAATCGGGATATATGATGAATAAATTGTGAAAAAAACAAAAATTAAAAACAAACAAACAAAAAAGGATGGGTAATAAATAGAAAATGAACCCACGGTATGACAACCCTAGAAAGTGTTAGGCCCCATCCTAAATGACCCTCGTACAGGCTTCTTCTGCCTCATCAGCACGCAGACATCCTCATTTCTTCCTGTGAGCAGGACTGAATTCTTGAGGGAACACAGACAGATGATGGGGAAAGCTCCAGGCAGTCGTACTTGGAGCTGTCCAGTACCCTGACCCTCTCTCACACACACTTCTTACTTGATCTCTGTTCTGCGCATGCACGTGTAAGACCAAGAGCAATCTTACATAAGCACAGGATACCTGAGCTGAGTGAGCTCTGAGTTCTCAACAAGCCAGAGGACAGCTCTGAGCAGCAGTCAGGACTTTTCCCTCAGCTAAATATGGGACATAGGATTCTCTTTATCCCAGAGCTCAAAGAATTAAATGTGCTGACAGGAGAAACATAATGAGCACATGATAGGTGGTTTCTGCCTTCAGATGGAACTCCCGTTATTGAATTGGACTTAGGTTTAGTTTGGAATGCTTCAAGATTGTCATGAGTATGTTGCCCCTTAGAACCTAATTCCAAGTTCTTCAGAGCAGTGTAGCTCTGCACGCATGCCCTGGAAAGACCTAAGCAGTCATTAGGGCCCTGGGTCTGCCTTGAAGATAAGTAGGCATACGCTTGGGCGGCCTTCACCTCAGCATTAGTGGAACTCGTGCTCAACTGAACAATTTTCATCCTAGTAAAAAGGAGTCCTTTCTCCTTGACAATACAGGCCATTAAAGTTCACAGGGTGGGTGACTTTAGAATCCAAAAAAATCATTATCTCCAACACTATAGAAATATAAATGCCTTTTAGAGAAACATAGTTGACTTATGAGCCTATATTGTAATAAATGTATGCATTTATAATATTGTTCAATAATGGCTAACTGAAAGTTTATACAAGTGTGTCATTGTACACAATACAATCAAAATACAAAAAAAAAAGCTACAGATCTTTTTTGCTTCACTCATGCCATGTCACTGAGCCTCACTCCTAGCCCATGCAGGAATACTCTGTTTCTATGTAATATTCTACACGACTAGTATTTTTAAAGCAATTAAAATCTACCATCTTTGAATCCAAATTTTTGTAAGTCTGAAATTCAGTCAAAATGAAAGATGCAAAGAGTGAAAAGGCAAGTAGAGGTTCTACACTCCCTGTCTCTGGCACATGAGTACAGAACCAATTCCACCAGTGCTGTGCCAAAGCCATAGAGGCAGTGCTTTCTCCTTACATTCAGACTTAATGCTCTTGTATGGTTCTTTGGCACTCTTTCACATGATTGATATACAAAAAAACATTAAAATACTAACCATATAAATATGTCCCCATAATTAGTATTCCTGTTTTCATAGCCCCCTTCTCACTGATGGGTCCACAATGATAGTCACATACTACATTGGAAAATTACTAGCTCAAACACTGTATTTCAAATCCCTACTTGTTCACTCATGCCTGGCCCTTGCCTCCAAACACAAGCAAACGCTTAGGAGTATGGAGCTCTCCATGATTTTTAAAGTTCTACTTATTTGACTCTACTAGGAAGAGAGTGAAAGAATCTTTCTATGTGTCATTGTATCTGTGTCACTTTGTGTGTGTCTTTGTTTGTCTGTGTGTGTGTGTGTGATATTGTGTCTGTGTCTGTATATGTGCCTGTGTGGTGCAGTATGTGACTGTGGGGGTGATGAGCCCATGTGAGTACATGCAGAGGCCCTAAGACGAAGCTGAGCATCGTTATCATGCTCTACCTTATTATCTAGAGACAGGGTCTCTAACTGAGGTAAACATTTAGCATTTTACCTAGGCTGACAAGCCAGAAGATACCTGGGATCCACCTCTCACAAATGGTCCTGCTTGTTTTTTCATTTGGTTCCCAGGGATTTGGGCACAAGTCCTCAGGCTTGTACACATAATAATATTCTTACCCACTGAGCCATCTCCCTGGGCCCCCTACTTGGAAGAATTATATTTTTCATCTTGTGGCCTTGGTTGAGACTCCTGTCCTTCACTGCAAAGTTCTTTAAAGAAGACAAATGATATTCTTCTTATCTTCTTTTGGTTTCCATATTGCTTATACGCACAAGTCTCCCACACTGCACGGCACTGTATTGTGATCATATACATCCCTGACACCATCTTCACCATTGGACTGGTGTTCCTCAAGACCCATGTCCTGCTCGTTATGCATCTGAGGGTCATGGTGCCTCCTAATGAGTCTATTATATAATATACACTCAATATTGATTGTTGAAAAGCAGGCAAATAAATTGATACATTATCCCTTTCAGTTGGTGTCTTTGTTGTTGTCATTCTGTCTTTTCTTCATAGTCATATTTGATATTTTTTTTTCAGTTTCAGACAATGCTGAAAGACTGTATACACTAATAAAATCCTTTCTACTTGAGGTAAATTCCATTTGAAGGAGTTGGCATTCTGTCAACAATGAAGCATTCAGCACATGGCAAGTTGTACTAACATCAAACATACCATAGAAATAAAACATTTGCATCCTACCCCAGAAACAAGACAAATGTATTTTTGGTAGCAAGAAACTGATTTTTGAAAATAAATATGGCATTCAAGTGTCATAAAAAATTCAAAGACTTACTAGTTTTTGTACATTATATATTTCTAAAGTATGTTATTTCAGAGTTCAAAATGACAACACAAGAAAGGCCTAAACATTGTCATATGGGTACCATAGATTTTAGAAGAGATGTTTTCAAAGTGTTGCTTGTAAATATAAGCAAGAATCAACCAGGCCAGAGGTTATCAATTCCAAAATACCTCAGAAAGCACAGAAGAGAGCGGTGTCTACACAGGCCACCTGGGAAGCAACCTAGGAACACTGGCTTCTATGAAATTTTAGACAATTTTAGATGGATAGCTGCCCACTGGGGAAGGAAGTGTCCAGTAAAGATAACTACTGATGTCTGAGTCAAGAGTCCAAAAGGTGAGAGAGCTCACTAGAAATGCAGTGATAAAACTAAAATGTTCAGATCCACATCTGTGGCAGAAGGAAGAAAAAGTAGCAGGAAGCCAGCTGAGGCCAGGATAACAGGAGAAGTGAATTGTTTCCACACTTGTCTGCTTTTTAACAAAAAAGGTGATTTTATTATGTTGTTTTATATAAAAGTTTAAGGAAGAGATGATGGAGGCCAAGGCAGGAAGGATGCAGACAAGCAAGCACAGACAACTCAGAAATGTTCAAACTTGTGATAACTGGAAGGCTTTTGTTTGTCACACTAAGAAGACTCACCAGAGTTGCCTCTACCACCTCTCAGGAATGCGCTAATGGATTCACAGGTGGGAAATGCCTTATTAGAATGGGGAGGGATACACTGAGGAACTCCTCCTCCTCTTCTTCTTAGAGACTTACTTATTTTTATTCCATGTGCATTGGTGTTTTCCCTGCATATTTGTCTGTGTGAGGATGTCAGATCCCTTAGAGCTGGGGTTACAGACAGTTGTGAGTTGCTATGTAAATGCTGGAAATTGAACCCAAGTCCTCTGGATAAATAGCCAGTGCTCTTAATCATGGAACAGTTTCTCCAGCCACCAGGCACTCTTCTTTAAGCTTGTAAAGTTTTCAATGATTTGATTTATTTCAAGATGACATGTTTGCCAAATCTTCCAATACCACCAAGCTAAGGTTACTGACAAGCGAGATTTCTTAAAGTGAGACAAAATTCGAGAGGTGAGATTAATTAAAATCCTCAACTACATACAAAGAAAAATTAGAAAAAGTAAAAGATTTGGAAAATGTGGTCTAGACATGGGGGTGTTACTGAAAACAGGCATAGAAGCTGTGCTGATTTAAGTAGGAATAGCCCTCAGAGACTCATGTTTTTAAATTCTTGGCCCATAGGAAGTGGCACTATTAGGAAGAAGCATGTCACTGTGGGGACGGGCTTTAAGGTCTCAGAAGCTCAAGTCAGTGTGGCCCAGTCTCTTCCTGCTGCCTGTAAATCAAGCTGTAAAAGTCTCATCTCCTTCTCCAGCACCATGTCTTCCTGTGTATCACCATGCTTCCTGTCATGATCATAATGGACTAAACCTCTGAACTGTAAGCAGCCCCAATTAAATGTTTTCCTTTATAAGAGTTGCAGGGGTCACGATGTCCCGTCATAGCAATAAAAACCCTAACTAAGACAGATGATTTTGTTAGCTGAGATCTCCATACATATAAAAACATCATGACAGGGCTGCACAAAACAATTCATTCTTAAGCATTATGAATAGCAGTACAATTCCAATATTTTGGATAATGGTCCTACTATACTATTAAAAGTATGAGCTATAATATTTTGTTCTATTCCAATTACTATATTTAAGGTGCTACATCATACACCAAACTACATTCAGAAAACAGCCATTAAATAATGTGGAAACTCATGCCGGGCCCAGTGGTGTATGTCTGTAACCCCAGCACTCGGGAAGCAGAGGCAGGCAGATCTCTGTGAGCTTGAGGCCAGCCTGGTCTAGGACAGCTCATGCCACACACACACACACACACACACACACACACACACACACACACAAAGTGGAAATTCAAAATCAAACGGTTGAGCTGACTACACTGTGTTATCTGAAGAAAGGAAACTAAGAAGGGAAAATTATACTGTCTCCAGGGTTTGTAAGATTCTCAGGTCAGATTTGGACAGCAGCATCTTAGGCTGATGAAGTACTAATCTCTGACTGGAAGATTTAAATATCTCAGGACATCATTACACTTTATACTCAACAAATACTCAACACAACTATGAATTTCTATATATGATGACTATACCTACTAATATTTATATTTTTAGATTAAAACTATATAACATGTACATATAAATAACATTCTAATGAGATATTTTCAAGTTAAAACATTTAATAAAAGTAGTGTGGCTTTTAGTTTTTGAAATCTCTTCAATGTCATATTTCATAAAAGACATCTGTATTCTCATATCTACATTAACATTCAGTCTGTTAAGATGTCACATGTCATGCAGCCTCCTGAAGACTTCACTGTATTTTTGTGCAAGATGAAAATGAAAGAGACAAATGATGTCTGTGTAGTATTAGAAAAACAGCTTTGACCATGAAGGTCTCTGAAAGAGTTTCCGTCACTCAAGGTCCTTGTATGACACTTGGGAAGAGCTGATCTGGTACAAGAAAAAATTATTAATAATTAGAATTGTACAAAATTTGTGTGGATCATGTCATGTGACAAGTTACGGATCCTGGAGCTATTGAATAAAAGCCCAAATTACCTAATTTGTCAAAATTCTCCCATATTAGGAACAGCATATACTAATCCAGTCTCTTTTCAAAGTGCCTGCCATAACTCTACAGCAACGTTAAAACTGAATGTCCTACTGATACCTATTTTTAAAGCAACTGCCATTTGAAAAACGCTGCTGTCTGCCACTTAGACACAGTCTTAGGGTTGCTAGGGAGTGCAGGAGTGTTGGTTCAGTTTTTCAGACACCGCTGAATTCTCTCTGCAACATTTCTGAGAGATGATCTAACCTCAAAGGTAGGAAACAGCCTCTGATGACAAACATCCCTTGGGAGAATTGCCCATCGCCACGTTCTATATGGTACAGATTCTTTCATTTGCCTGCAAACATGCTTATTCTGCACCACTTAGAAAGTGCCCACTCTCACAGTCTTGAAAAGCCTCTCCTTCTACATGACAGGCTTTCAAATATTTAAAGACGGCAATTTTGTCTAAATGCCTTTTTAATAAATAGGTTATACTTTTGTGAGATGTGCATGATTTTTATTGGTAGTTTAAGCTGTAATCTTGTAATAAGTAAGCCAAAGCTACTTCCAAAAAAGCATCTCAAATGAAAAAGTTAAGTACGAGCAGAAAGTTACAGAGCCTTTCTCTGTAACAAGTTTTTTTTTTTCTTTCAAGCAATTCCTTTAAAATACTGCACTGTGTTTCAAAGCAGCTCTATCAATCATCTAAGTCGCTCTGTACATGAACAATTAATTTACTAGTCTGAAGTTGACTTGTGGAGGTATTTTTTAATCTATATCAAAATGGAGTTTTCAGCCTGATTTATTGCAGATTAATCAAGATAGAATACGAAGTGATTTTATGTTTGGTGAAGCTACATTATATGAAATCTTATTCAGTTACTTTACTGAACTGATTAGCAATGAAAGAAATATGTATCATAACCTGGAGTCAAAACCTGATTGTTCTGAGCCGACCCATCAGTAACCACTGAGCCTTCCCACCCACCCCAGTGATAATAGAATGTGCTGATCAACAGGAGCCTTGAGCTCAAAACACATGCATTGTAGCAGATCTGTGCTAATCAGCATCCCCTTTTTTCGGCTGCATAATTCACACACAATTAAAACCCAGGGTCTGCATCTCAAAAAAAAATAGCAAGAGGAATGGCGATTGATTAGTCTCTGTGCTTGGCAATGTTTGGAACAGCATCTCAATTACTGCCTGCTCCCTGGAATGCCAACCTCCATCCTATTGTTTTCTATGACAGACCTCCCTCTTTTGAGGCTGAGGTATAGAAACTTGGGGTAGCAGTCGGCTTTAATAGGAAGTTTCTATTTTCCAAACTGGAGGAGATGCTTATTCTATCTGAGTTTCTGGAACCAAGAAGAATGGGAAGGACTTGTTTTCCTTTGTTTGTTTGGAAGCTTGAAGGGCAGAGTGAAATAACTACAAACAGCTGCTTTATCTAAACTTAGAAGACTCTACTTGAGGACTAAGTGAATTCAATTTTTCCAGGCATTGCTGTAAATAATACCTACTTTCCTGCCCATAAACCACTAACATCCTACTGTATTCTATCAAGTAAGTCCTTAACCCCCCATTGTCAACTCTCTCCTTAATATAAGAGCCTCCCACTTCACACGCTCCATTTTTTTCTATTCAATATGTAAAATTTACATGTGACTAAATGCAGAGATTTAAGAGGCCTGTAAAATATGTTTTGATAAATGTATAGTCCATTTATTCCCAATGAAATTTTTAAGGCCCTCATCACGATAGAGATCACTCCTGCCATTCAGAAAGGTTCTCCTATGGTCCTACTCAGTCACCACACACCCATGTTTGAGTTTGTTTTTTAATTTCATGTAAGGTAGCATGAACTTTCACTTAACATGGTTTCTGAGTTTGTCAGTGTTGTCCTGTATGTCATATTCCTTTCCTTCATATCTCGGCATAACATTTAACTATGTGACTATCTCCAGATTGTGACTTCATTCTTGAACATCTGACTTCCAATTATTTTGGGGCTTTTATGATTTAACTGGTATAAACAAGGTTTTCATTTTGGGCGCCATTTTTTATATCTTGGGTAAATACTTAGGGGTAGTATATGGTTAGGGAAAGAATGGGTATATGTTCATTTTCACAAGCAACTCCCAACAGTTTACATGACAGCTTCACTCCCCATCATACCCAACATTTGATGTAGAGAATAATCATGTATCCATATTGGATATTTATTGTTGTTTTTACTTTTGTTTACTTTTTATTGTCCTTTTGGAATTTATTTGTTACTGTTGCTTTGTTTTGTCAAATAAACCTTCTCACATTTTAATTGTCAATAAATATAATGTGTTTGATACCCACCAATTTGCCAAAGTGGATTTTATATTTCTGTCCTGAAATATATTAGATGCATTGGTGTTTCTCATCCCTCTGATGTTACTCCCTGCCGTATCCACACCACACACACTCATATGCTTTCTTAAAGACCACCTTTCTTGCACCATATATGCTAAAAATTTTAAGTAGTCTTTATAATCGAAAGAAATTTCAAACAAAACATCCCCTAATAGAAGTAAATTATGATTCATGCTACAGATAAAATTTAAAAAATGAGTCTTCAGTATAATCTGCCCAAAGCCTGAGTTTTATAGAAGAACCAGAGACATTGAGAGTTTAATAACCTTACCAAAGGGAAGCAATTATGAGTGAAAGAGGCAACATCAGCACCTTCTCCTCCTTGCACCTAACAAGCTCAGGAAACTACTTGACTTATAGGTCATTCTAAAGCTGATATCTCATCTCAAGGAGCAAAAATAGAAATAGCCTAAATAAATAAATAAATAAATTCAATCCTCAGCATACCTCTCACCCCTCCAAAACCTGAATCAGCCATATTATCTTTACATGATTTTCTCCTCCAAAAGTTCTTGATTTGTCGTGTCTTCACATTCAAGTATTAATGACATTTGGCAATTATTTAATCACATTCTTAGAAAATAGCATTTTTTTAGATATAACTATGTCCTAGATCAATGTAATAAGCAGGGTGGGATAGTTTCTCTCTATTTTTTAAAGAGCAGCTAATAGGACAGGATCGAGTAGTAATCAGGCAAGGAGGCAACGCTCAGTCTTGCCCGTTCAGACGCTCACCGCCAGCCGCTCCTCGCACAGAGAAGTTTCCAAAAGTTCACCACCCTTATCTATGCTGCGTTTGGCGTTTGAGCACGTCAATGCGAGCTGCTTCTGACCACACACTCCTACTGCTGGGGATTTTTCACGAAATATCTGCGTGAAAGATACATAGCATATATTCCTGGGATTCCTCTGCCCCTGACACCCAGCAGTCTCAAGCCTGCTTCAGCACCGCCCCCCACCCCCAATCTGCAAGGATGACCCCGTGGCTCTCCTGTGAGTTTACTGTAGTAGTGCGAACCAAGCAAAGGGAAAAAAAGGATTTTGTATAGATTTCTGTCAAAGTCAATAATTTTTAAAAGTTGAAAAATCAGTTTTAAAAATTTCTTCAGACATAAATAACCCTCAATTTCCTACAGATCAAAGAGTTTAGCACATTTCAGAAGTATTGAATCAACAGAAAAATGTAAGCAATAAGGAAAGTTAAGTTTTTCTAAGAGTAAATTCTGCAGCGCCTTTAGAGTGAAAAGACAGGATTTATTTCTATGTTTCAGAAAACTAGATGGTTTGAAAATTCAATATGCTACACTATATCATTTTTCTAATATTGTCTTTTCTATACACATTTCCTCTAACATCAAACATTCTTTAACAGCACTATTTGGGACAGTTTTTATAAACAAATACATTTACCTCAGAAAAACATGAATGTCTTTTATCTCATGTAGAGAAACCACTTTGTAAAACTTCTATCAGCAGAAGCCAAATGTCTATCATTTGTTTTAGTTAATATTTGAGTTTTAAGGGGCATATTCATGAGTTGGAAGCAGCTGAATACTGTGTGACAGGTAAAGCCGGCACGGGTCTACCAGGCATGCAAATATTTATATGACCATTGGCTAAGTACACTGCTTAGTTCTACACAAATGATGGTTTTATTTAGAAATACTATAAGTGGTTTCTCTTCTGCTAAATATCACAATTAGAATTTGCCTAAAATTTCCAACATAAAAACTAACAGAAATCTGGTAAAAGGATTCAAATTAGTAGATAAAGACATAATTGCTAGACTTTCACATGCACATCAGTGCATGCCCATGCACGAGCCTGTGCACACACTTGCACACACACACACACACACAACATCCTTGTTTAATTTCATTTCCAAACAAATAAAAGACTTTAAAAAAATAACATTTATAGGAAACTTTAAAAGATTAATATATTAGACTGAATATAATAATAATAATTAAGGATTTAAAATCCTTCCATTTGTGAATATACCACACTATAATTAACAAATTTCTGCTTTGCTAAATGTGGGGCTTTTTAACTTTTCACATAATCATAATGTCACCTTTTTTGTAAACACAAAATCTTATCTCTCTGTGCACTTCTGATTCTCTTTCTCGCTCTCTGTCTCTCTCTTTCTGTTGTTTTCAGACAGGGTCTCATTCTGAAGCCCTGGATGGCCTGGAACTTGCTATAAAAACCAGGTTGACCTAAAAGGTACAGAACTCCCCTTGTCTCGGCCTCCCTGGTGCTGAGCTTGAAGGCATGTGGGACCACCAGTGGTTCCTTTATTTACCTCTTTAGCACGGAGCCCACAAGTAGAATTCATGCATCAGCTGAATTAATAACTTTAGAGATCTTGATACTTACTAACAATTTTTGGGGAATTTAAACAATAAAATATATATAATGATGGATTTGTCTCTTAACAGTGTTTGAGACAACAGCTATCCTTTCCAAAATCTCAAATCTCAGCCTCAAGGAGTGTTATGCAGGAGAAGCTCTAGTCCTTGGCCCACTGCTCTGCCACAGTGAAAAAAAAAATGAAAAGAAAGGGAAAAAAACAGAGATAAACAAAAGGGGATAGTCCTTACCTTTCACAGTTTATAAACTGTGGAGGGTCACTATAGATACATTGACATGTGCATAAAATGGTATTCAGGTGCATAACTGACAGGAAGGTGAACAGTTTTCCTTTTTTAATTCATTACAATTTATTCACTTTGTATCCCTGCTGCAGCCCCCTCCCTCGTCTCCTCCCAATCCCACCCTCCCACATCTCCACCCATGCCCCTCCCCAAGTCCACTGATAGGGGAGGTCCTCCTTCCCTTCCCTCTGACCCTTGCCTATCAGTCTCATTAGGAGTGGCTGCATTGTCTTCCTCTGTAGCCTGGCAAAGATGCTCCCCCCAGGAGGAGGTGATCAGAGAGATGGCCATTGAGTTCATGGCAGACACAGCTCCTGTACCCCTCACTTCTAACATAGAACAAAATAATTTTTCTGGATGCTCATATCTCTCTGAGGACCACCACCTCACCCATCATAAACGCAAACCTGTACCTTTTTTTATAGTTTGCTACCTAAGTATGCATTCCTGAACACCAGAGGTTAATCTGTGTGCCATTCTGATGCAGACAGTGTGGATGCAGCTGTATGCAAATTAGCATTTTCTCATGTTGTATTGAGGCAGCAAGTTCACAGTCACCATAAAGATGGGAAGAATTGAGAGAGGAACGGACTCTAAAAATTACTTCAGTACCATCAACTCATTATTGGGAACACAAATACATATATGGCTGGAGTCAAAAGCAAAGGGGTAGCATGTGTATTTATATGTATGGGGAAAACTTTGTATGTGTGAGAAAGAAATAACTGTGAGGAGCAACATTTTTCCAGAAATAATATAAAGCAAAAAAAAAAAAAAAAAAAAAAATGAAGATAAAATTCTGAAAAGCATCTACATATTCTGAGTACATACTCAAGAAAACTGGTTTAATGAAAATATTAGGATTCTGATATGCATATAGGGAGAGAACATTCTATCATAAATAAAAACTTTCACATATATACATACATATATATGGTACATATATATATATATATATATATATATATAATTTTCAATAACAGAACATAGCTTTGTTTTGGTTCAATTATAACCCCAGATTCCCTTCTCTACCCTTTCAGTTCACACTATGGAAAGCATGATTGATCATGTAGTAATGTGCCATAGCGTTGACCTTGAAGCATGATAAAAATGATGACCTGGTCTGAAGAATCAAATTCATGGTCTGCTAATCAAACGAGTTGGCTGAGCCCCTTTCTAGACACATCCCAAATTTTTAATCTAAATACTCATCTCCCCTGGCTCCTTTTGATGTGCAAAGTAATCAGTTCAGGATTTTAACAGGCACTTTCAAGAACTCATCATTAAATATCTCTTGAAGTTTTCAGGTTGGACTAATATGTTGAAAATTAATCCCCACAAACTACAAAATCTGTTTACATGTGACATGGAGAAAAGGCAATCCCAGGTTTATATTCAATTTCTCCTTTGTAAGGAGAGATAATGGGTTAGAGGCCATTTCCACAAGTGCTTTTAATGCTTTTACCACCTGAAAAAAGTATAGAATACAGTCGTGGCCTTATTTTCTTAATAGTGTTCTGCCAAAGTAAAGATGTTTAGAGATATTCAATTCATAAAGTAATAGATTTTTAAGTTATTGAAGGAATATATATATCCATATATTCACACATACACAATGCTTAGAATACTATGTAAACAATCTTTTTTTGTTCTCCTTTCCAGCAAAAGTACTATATGGAGAGAGTAATCAGCTGTAATTATTGCTTTTGAAAACTCAAGCTTTAAAACCCACAAAATACTTTAAAAATAAATGCAGGAAGCTTCATAAAATACATTTTCTCAATTCAACAAAGGGAAAAAAATAAAACCAGTTAGGACACTCAAGTGTTATTTGCAGCAATCATGATAAGTCAATTTTGGCTTAAACCATGATTGTCATAAACACTTACAAAACATATTATTTACCAGATGGCAATCTTACTCAAGCAAACACATAAAACTTATGTTTCATTATTATCAAATAAGGATGAACTTGCCACTGGGATAACCTCCAGCAGTTAAACAAACACATCTACACAGAGCAAGTGCTATGGCTTCTATCACCGAATAAGTACACAGAGTAAACTTAATATTTAATATCATTATTTTATATTAAAGAATCAAAGCCTACATAAGAACGCACATGAAAAATGGCTTGTTTGTATCTGTGGGTGGACTTGCACTTTTTAGTTTCTTGGTTTAAAAGCAACTACATTTTAGTAGAGAAGAAATAAGAGTAGAAAATTAATATCCAAACTAAAATATTGCTATTGTTTGTGTGTTTGATTTGACGTGTGGATACCTGAGCGTGGATGTGCACCTGTGCGTGAAATACCAGCAGAAGTCAGAAGAGGCATCAGTTCTCCCGGAGCTGGAGTTACGTACGGTTGTGAGCAATTATGTACGTGCTGGGAGCAGAACCCAGGTCCTCTGCAAGAGCAGTAAGTCCTAATGACCACAACTAAAATATCTTTGAAAAGGACGATGGGCTGAGGTGGAAGGATAACTCAGTAGTTAGAGCACTGGCTGATCTTCCAGCTGACACAGGTTCAATTTGTAGGACCCACACAGCAGCTGACAACCATTTATGAACTTGAGTCCTAAAGGGTCCAACACCTGCTCTCTTATGGTCTCTAAGGACACTGCAGGGATGCATGTAGCGCACACAAATACGTGCAGACATACATGCAAACACCCATGCATTAAAGGGTAAATAAGACATTTAAAAAAGATCAGTTACTATTGTGAAATGTGCAAAGCAACCTTAAACTTACTACCGTCTCTCTCCACAAAATACAGTATCCGACTCTATCAAAACCTACCATCTATGGATGTACAATATCAGAAGTATAATTTAGGTCAATGCTGTAGACTAATTAATATGACAGGATTCTAACGGTCTATTTGCTTTTTTTTTTTTTTTTTTGCTGTTGTCATTATTGTTCATTTATCTTGAAACAGAATTTTTAAATACCTCAGGGTGGCCTCATACTGCGTCCTCCTGCTTCAGCTGTCCTAGTACTCAGATTGTAAACATGGCACCATGCCTGCCTCATAAAGTTTTCGTAGGGACGGACTCTGCACTATGATTCCAGGGTGTGTGTGTGTGTGTGTGTGTGTGTGTGTGTGTGTGTTTGTGTATGTTCTATTTGAAAAATGCCTCTTTGTAACTGTAAGCATTTTTTTTAATTTAAAAGATCATAAAAACTAAAATATAGTTTCAAAATTAACTTTTGTGTTACAACAACTAAAATAAGCGGATCTTCTTTTGCCTACTTATTTGGTTCCTGGTGAGGCAATAATTTCAAAGGCTATGGCTAAGGAGCTCATTGTAAAATAATATAAACACCTCCTACTCACACATGTACAGACAAGATGTCTGCTCAGTCTTGGGACCATGGCCATAACCAAAACTTCAAGTCATGGACAGACATGGGGATTCTCAGAGAGAGTAAAATGACAAGTCCTGTCCATGTACCACATCAGATGCTGCAGGGGCCACCTCAATCAATGTGGGATGGAATGTCAACATTTCTTTCTGTTGCACAGGATGAGTATCCTGATGATTCCACTAACTGCAGCATCCCCAGCAGAAATTTCTTTTTGTTTCCATACTTGAATGAATCAGTGGCTCTGACAAGTATTGTTAAACTGTCATTTTTCTGAATACAAACACATGTGAAGACCATGGAAATAAAGCACACACTTTGGTCTAAGACAACATAAATGGATATATTAAATGAGAGAGACATTTGGGGAAAGACTTTGCTCTGCTCCAAGTCGGCTCCCAGCCTCTCTCGGCTGGGCTGCCTGAAAGCACCACAGCTCCCAATATTGCACTATAGACAGGCCTTTAGATTGCAACGTCCATGAGGATTGAGTCTCTCTATTTCGTCTGGATTGCACCTCAAACACTGAGTTCCTTCAAAAACCACTGGTCCTTGACTGAAAAAAAAAAAAAGAAAAAAAAAGGACCATTCATTCTGTATATCCATTCCAAAACCTGGAATGAACTCAACTGAAGTTACCTCATCACTATCAAGAGGCCAGAGAAAGACAACCTTTGCCAGCTACTGCTTCCTGAGGGCTCTCCTGACCTGGATCACAGATGAACTCTCGTTTGTCAAATATTTGCAAAGTAGCTATCTGGCACATAACCAATAAATTTATTTAGCTGTATTTTTCGTTAAGTTCTAGTATACTCGTTTCTTGATACTTAGGAAAATAAATTACTTGGGCACATGATGTCCAAATACCACTCTCTACACAAGCATCCTATATAGGTAATTGATACATTTTTGTCTCTTCTGTTTCCACTCAAATTAAATGCTGGTAACAACAGTAGTAAAGTAGATAATAGTTATTGAAATTTAGCAAGGAATAAGAATTTTATTATTCACTTGTAAACACTACTTCTGTGTGAATATTAAAACATCACAAAATAGTGTGGATCACTGACAGAAAGGAGCCAACCTCCCGTCATGTCTCCAC